>NC_045598.1:13874407-14190945 GCF_009762305.2 Zalophus californianus
GGTCACTGGCGGAGGGAGCTCGTCTCTTGAGTTAGAAGTCCCCCAACTAATTCAAACACTCCCCCCAACTCTTTCCAACAATGACATGGTGAAAACCAACCAACCCCACGTCCCAGCTCTACTCGCCCACACACAGGTGTGAGAGGCCAAGGAGGCAAGGACTGGATAACCTTTCTCCTGGGAGGGGCGGGTTTTCTTCTTCACTGGGCGACTAGAAAAGAAGCCCATTTCAAGAACGAGAGAGAAAACTTTCCACTCTAAGCACTTTTCAGCAACCCCACCCTCCCGGAAGGGGCTCTCCCCACCAAACTAGCTTCTAAAGGAGATGGCTTAAGTGATCACATGAATAAAAAGCGGGAGAAAAGCCACTGTAAATAAAACCATTAGGAGAGCCTTGCAAATCCCAGCAAACCCCACAGCTCATAAGCTCATTAAGATTGGATGCAGTTCAGCCTCCATTCCTACCTTCTCTGCTTTGTGTTAATCTCCTTTCGACCGCGCACACGCTGCTTTCTGCTTTATTACTTTATTACTTTATTATTATAGCAACACACCGTAGGGGAATCCCCTTAGCCACCCTGTGCCTTGCAGAACAGTCCCCTCCTTTCAATAATGGAACTTCCAAACCCTGTAACCCCTCCAATGGAGGGACTGCTGGCGAAGATCAGGGCTTGGAAGGGATTCTGAAAGAGGTGGTGGCTCTGCTCTTCAAGAGGTGACAGCTTAGAATCTTTCTCCTCTAGAGCGACAATAGCCTGTTCTAACTATCACCTCTGCCCTCGGCCCTAGCACCAACCAGACAATCCTCTTACCTCTCCCCACACCGATGTGCTCAAAGTGACAGTACCTCACAGATGGAAGACTTGGATCCGGATTTGGTCCGGGACATGAAGACACTCAGGAGTCTCATTACTACCAGATGGACTTCATTCAGGGCGCTGCGCTCATTCTTCCTGGAGACGTCCTATAGGCAGAAGCAGAGCCCAGAAGCCCACACTTACTTTAAGCTTGAGGCGTCCTCTCAACAAGGTTCCCCCCAGCCTATCAGCACTAACTGTTCTCACATGGGATCAGAGTCAAAACAGGCACCAATGCCTCCATGGACTACACCCGGATTACCTAGAGCCCGATGTGCTTAAGAGACCGTATTAAAATACAAACAACTAATTTATTGTTTTCAGCTTAGAGAGTTACAAAAGATCCGTGAGGACAGGGACTTGGTCTGTTCCTCATTTACGTCCAGATCCAACAGGAGTCCTGGGCCAAAGGAGGCAGGCCAACATTTTTGTTAAATCCACAGAAATGGAGCCCTCAGTGGGTAGTGTAAGTTCCTCTAAGTGAAGCTAGAGGAACTAAGTGAAGTTCCTCTAAGAGAAGGATGACAAGCTGTAAATGGACCTCAGTCCCTGTTTCTCACATGGGAGAACTCTCCAATCTTACCTTTTTGTCCATGCCCAGTTCAGCAATTAGCTGGGAGAGCAGGTTATCCAGGGCCCCCTTGTCTTTCTCATCTTCTCCATCCAGATCTGTAGTGAGCATCAGGATGACCTGGAAGTCAACAGAGAGGTAAAACATGAGCTCCAGGACCCTAAAGACGACTCCAAACACAGGGGGTTCAGAAGAAATCCCAATCTTCCTGACTGCCCTGTCAATCATAACTGTAATCCACAAGAAGGTCCTAAATCCCAAGGTATCCAAAGTTTAAGTGTCCAGAGTCAAAAGTGTCAAATTTTGGTATATGCCACACTTGGCATCACAAAAAATGTTTTGCAAAGAGTTTGCAAAACGAATTGACTAAACTACATTATAACCAACCAAAGTGGCTTGACAGAGGACAGTGTGGCTGTGCTCAAAAGTAAAGAACTTTCTGCCTACGAGGAAGGCAGCTAGTGGGAGAACAGCTACCAGACCACATTCCAACAAAGTGTTAATAAAGACTCACTACACACTAAGAATCTCTGGGGGCAGACATTTGCTCCTGGCTCTGTCAATAACTACTGGATGACTGTGGACATCTTTTTAAATTCTCTGACCCTTGGCCTTTTCATCTAGAGAGTTAAGGGCTATAACTTGCAGTTCAAAACTGCATTCCATTATTCTATGACCTAACACCAACCAAAGCCTACAGAGTCTCTAGAAGAGAGATGTGAGCATGCTGAAGGATGGTCCAACCATAATGTGACAGACCCAGGTGAACTGAGGGATACCTGCATGTACGGGATGGCCCGGACACCTCCAACATTTCGTAACTGGGGCAAGGTTTGCAGTAGTCTCTCCAACAGCATCAGACGGACCATATGCAGCCTAAAAGGCCAAGGAAAATACATGAGATGTGAGCTAGTTCACAAATCACTAACCAGCTGAATATAGTTCTTTCCTCCTGCCACCAAGGTAAACAAGGAGCCTACTGCTTAGAAACAATCCTACCATTAGCAAAATGTTCAGAAATGCCTATTTGGTAACACCACCAACACAGAAGGAGCAATCTCGCTCTGTTAAAAGGAACAAACTAGTCCAAAATACAACATCTTATGGCCCTGAAAGCCTGCTACGGGAAAAGTTAGTATTTCCTCAATCAGCCCTAGTTGTTCTCAGCAGCAAAATCAAACCTTTAGTAGTGCACTCTACGGCCTTTTCCAACACATGGCCCCATTCTGCCTCCAGGCATTATCTTCTGAGATTCCTCCATATACAAAGTCTGCATCGTCCCGTTGCACCGTGACCCAGTCCTTTCTTTTTCTTGCTTCCCAGAAGGCCTGGCACTGCTTTACCCTCTCAACTCGCCTACCATTTTTCCTAGTAGAAAATTCAATCTCCACTCTACCCTTTCCACACTGGACCCATGAGTTCTCCCATATATTCAACTGGGCACTAACTAAACCTTCTTCATCTGCAGATACACAGCTGGGCTTCCCTACTAAATGTGTGCCTCGAGATCTATAGTAAATATGCTGATTCAAGAGAGAACCAAAATGAGTATGAACTAATTAGGCTCCTGTTGACAATCTGGCTGGCAATCTCACCTAACGCAATCTTACACAGATGAAGAACACATTTGCTGAATCAATTAATGGCTTCACTCTCATAGTTCGTAAACTGTTCTTGCTTCATTTTACCTTACAGACTGTGTATAACAAACCACAAGCCTACATATGCATAAAAAGGTGATTTTCATGTATTACATATCCTAGGAGATATCCAGAATATTTTCAAAATATTAAAGTTTGAATCAAAGTATGGGGTCTTACTTGATCAATAAATAATAAATGCCCATGATTCCAAAAATAATTCAAAGGAATGAGCTAATAAAAGTCCTTCAGAATACGGTCGCACAATAAAAGCTCACACATACATCCAAAGAATAAAGCAAGCTGCGTGGGGACCACAGATGAGTAAGCGTTGCTCAGGAATGTACAAGATACAGCAAAGAAAAGTAATAGGACGGTAGCAGTTCAAATTTAGCAGTTCACTTTACACTTGCAGGGTAAAACACAACAAGCTTTGAGATGGATGAAAATCTTCAGATTGGCAGAACATACTTGTGAATACATATGTATGAAAGAAAAAGTCAACAAAATGAGCAAAGTCTGGACCCAGACCAAGATGTTGCCAGACTGTTGGCTTTTCAAACTCTTAGAATCTAACAAAAAAAGTAAACCCTATACCAAAAATTACAATTTCCTTTTCTTTATTGACTTAAAGTAAAAACAAGTTAGTTATGAATATTATTATAAACAAGTCATTTAACAATTGCACGATTAACTTGTCCCTGAAAAAAAAAAGTTTGCTTAAAACCACTTTAGGGGCGCCTGGGTGGCTCAGTTGGTTGTCTGCCTTCGGCTCAGGTCATGATCCCAGGGTCCTGGGATTGAGCCCCGCATTGGGCTCCCTGCTCAGCGGAGAGCCTGCTTCTCCCTCTCCTCCCCACTCCTGCTCTCTCTCACTAGCTCTGTCACTTTCTCTCTCTCTCTCTCAAATAAACAAAATCTTTAAAAAAAAAACTTAAGACTTCTATTACTAACATGGCTAGGTTACCTAAAATGGCCCTCCTAAAAACACTAAAAATCCTAAAAAGAACATCATTTTAGAAGCAATGTCGTGTCTCAAGAAATGTGAAAGGATTGAAATCACACAGTATGTTCCCCAACCATAGTAAATTAAACTGTAAATTAGTAACAGAAAAATAATTGGAAAATTCCCAAAGGTTTGGAAATTTAGCAACACACTTCTAAATATCCTACAGGCCAAAGATGAAAATCAAAACAGAATTTAGAAAACATTCTGAACTGAACAGCAATAAAAATATAACACATCAAAATATATGCCAAAGCAGACTTTAAAGCGAAGTGCAGAGAGAAATATTTAGCTTCAAATATGTATTTAATAAAACCAATGATTTAAGCTTCCATCAAGCTAAAAAAAGAACAAAGAAATCTCAAAAGATAATACAAAAGCTTATTAAGCAGAGAAAGAAAATATTAGGAGTGGAAATAAAACAGAAAGCAGACATAAAACAGAAAAATCAAAGCTAAAAGTCAGTTCCTTGTAAATAAAGTTGGTAACTCCAAGGAAAACCGACCTTTGAAAAAAGAACACACACAAGGCGCCTGGGTAACTCAGTCGTTAAGCGTCTGCCTTCGGCTCAGGTCATGATCCCAGGGTCCTGGGATCGAGCCCCGCATCGGGCTCCCTGCTCAGTCAGAAGCCTGCTTCTCCCTCTCCCACTACCCCCCCTGCTTGTGTTCCCTCTCTCGCTATGTCTCTGTTAAATAAATAAATAAAATCTTTAAAAAAAAAAAACACACACACATAAGTTACCAACATTAAAAATGAAAAAAAGTACATCACTATAGACCCTTAAGACATTAAAAGCATGATTAAGAAAAGAAAGGTCATGGGGGCTCCTGGGTGGCTCAGTTGATTAAGCATCTGACCCTTGATTTTGGCTTAGGTCATGATCTCAGGGTCGTGAGATTGATCTTCATATCTGGGCTCTGTGCTCAGCATTCAATGGAGCGTCTGCTTGAGATTCTGTCCCTCTCCCTCTGCCCCCCTCTCCTACCCATGCGTGTGCATGCACTTCCTCTCTAAAATAAATTTTTAAAAATCTTTAAAAAAAAGATTATGAACTTTATGCCAATGAAGTCAACAACTTAAATAAAATAAACAAATTCCTTAAAAAACACAAAATACCAAAACTGACATAGGAAGAAACAAATAATTCTGTATCATTTAAAGAATGAACCTGTAATTTTAAATCTTTCTTTAAAGAAAGTCCAGACCCAGATGACTCCACTGCTGAATTTTTACAAGAATTTATAGATGAAATATCAATCTCACACGAACTCTTCTATTTTTTTCTTGCTTCCAAGAGTCGGACACTTAACCGACTGAGCCACCCAGGTACCACTGTATTTGATGTTTTCTGATGCCTGCTACTCAAATAGATCTTAAGAAGCCATAAATAATTAAGCACAGTGATTTTTTTTAAAGAAAAAAACATTACAAGATATGGAACAGAAAACAGGATGGTAAAACATGTATGTAAGTAGAGTCCCAGGAAGAAAAATGACAGAAAATGAAGCAGAAGCAGTATCTGAGGAGATTAAACAGATAAGCATTTTCTAGAATAAAAGACACTAACCCAAATATTCAAGATTCCCAAAGACCACTAAGCAGAACAAATGTAAAGAAATCGATCCTGGGCGCATGGGTGGCTCAGTCGGTTAGGTCACTGCCTTCGGCTCAGGTCATGATCTCAGGGTCCTGGGATCAAGCCCCACATCTGGGTCTCTGCTCAGCGGGGAATCTGCTTCTCCCTCTCCCTCTGCCCCCCCCAACTGTGCATGCACGCACTCTCTCTCTCGAATAAATAAAATCTTAAGAAAAGAAAAAAGAAATCCATCCTAACTGTATGCCAAAAAACAATGACAAAGATCTTATAAGCAGCAAGTAAAAACGCTATTTTCAAAGAAGCAACGGTTATGATAGCAGGTGACTTCTCACTGGCAATAACAGTGGATATCATTTTCAATTTGGGGGGAGAAAAACTATCAGCACAAAACTGTATACCCATCAAAAACGTGTCCACAAAATGTGAGCTGAACGAAGACATTTCCAGACTAAGAAAATCTGTGATTTCAAAAGCAGTGGCCCTCCCCTAATGGAAAACCTAAACAACGCACTTCAAGAAGAAACGATCCCAGACAGAAGGTCTGACACGCACAAGCAAATGTTGAACACAGAACGTGGTAAACACATGAGTAAATCTCAACAAACACTGACCACGTAAACTACATGAATAGCAACAATACCTTGAAAGCTTCAAAGGCCTTTTTTTTTTTAATTTTATTTATTTATTTGACACAGAGACACAGCGAGAGAGGGAACACAAGCAGGGCAAGTGGAGAGGGAGAAGCAGGCCCCCTGCTGAGCAGAGAGCCCGATGAGGGGCTTGATCCCAGGACCCTGGGATCATGACCTGAGTCGAAGGCAGACACTTAATGACTGAGCCACCCAGGCACCCCAGGCCTTTTCTGAAAAAGAATTAAAACACACAAAAATAATAGCTTAACTTGATAAGAAGGGACCAAATCTTCTAAGGTCCTCTATATTATGCAGGAAGAAGATGTAGCTGTGAGTGAACTTTAGTTTTGGGTAAGTTAAATGTACATGTTGAAATGAACAGGGTAACCACCAAAGGACTGGAAACAGTGAACAACCTCCAAACATGGGAGGGAGGGGCAGAAAAAAGAAAAGGGATGAAAACATAGCAAATCGACCCAAAAGAGGACTGCAAAGACAGAAGGAAACAGAAACAGGCAAAACAAATAAGCAGCAGGAAGCAAATGGTAGGCATAAATTCCAATTCATCAGTAATGAACACTAATCACAAATGAACTTAACTATTTCAATTAACAAGCAATGGCAGATTGGATTAAAAATGTTTTAAATAAATTTCAAAAAACAAAAAAATCACAAAGACCACATTCTCTGAACACATGGAATTAACCTAGAAATCCTGTTGAGAGAAAAAAAGATTAAGTAAAAACCCCTTTATGGTAAGATGTTAAAAACAGACTCCAACAAAATATCATCACTTATTGGAGCCAGAGGTCCCCATCATCCAAGAGATGTTCCAAGAACTGAAGTTGAAACAGCAGGAAATGGAGTATGGGAGATACTCCCTGAGGTCCTCTGAAAATGTCTCATGACTGACGGCTTCAGTGACCTTTTATCTGGATAGAAATCATTGAGTCCAAAATGCTTATTGATGACTTCTGCACTGCACTAACGTGATAATCTTGGGCCTCAACAAATTTAACAAACATTAGATCACAAATGTATTTCTCTAGGCTCCCCTCTCAATTAAGACTGTGTGCGCCCCACCAATCCAGTAGCAACCACCACCAGAACTTCTTGAAGGGAATGGATTAGGAATTTTAGGTTACTTTCAATTTGCCAAATGCCCTACCACTGGTATCTCTAGACATAGATATGTATTTGCTCTGTCTTAATTCTCTGTTACCTTGTAAACATACTGAACAAGGAGCCATTTCTAGCATGTATGTAATAGCTAATCACTGGTAAGCCTAGAACAGTGCCACAAGAATGTGTAATAAGAATGCTATAAAGTGGGTTTATGGGTAATGACGAAACAAGAAAGATCTGAGCAGGATACACATTCTCATGACAATCACTTTACAGTGACTAAGGGAATATTGGGGGGGCCTTAAGAGAAAAACCACATTCTATTCTCTCTGCAGTTAATTTGATATAGTTCTAATTAGGACAAAGACGACAGACCTAGAATGCTTCCTAAGATTTTGAACCGTTTCCTGAGTTTATTAACCTGTATATTTAAAAAAAAAAAAAATAACAACAACACTATTATCATCACTCTACCTCCTGCAACTGATCCATCACCCTATTCCTGAAATATTCTCCCATAGCCTCTTGACTATGTGACAAATGACCAGGTCCTAACCTGTTGCTAGTGTGAACATCTCCTTCCCCTTCCCCTTCTCCTTCTCCCTCGGAGCCATCTCCCTCCTGGTGTCCGGTGGTGGTGCTGATGGCGCCAGTGCTTGAGCTGACACTTCCTGGTCCAGCTGGGTGCCCCTCCACTGTGGCATCACCATAAGCACTGCTCCGGCCGGATACTGAAGTGAAATGGTTAAAAAAAAGTGTAAATCAAATCCCCAAGCATGACAGAATCCAATGCACTCAGAAGTCAGCAATAGTTCAGGGACGACTGTTAGCTTCAGAGAATTTTTTCTTCTGTGTGAAGAAGAGAATAAATAAGGACTGAATTCAAGATTTTGACCCCAGAGCACTATGCTACAAGACTCTCAGGGCAACCACTCTAAGATCCACCTACAAGAACTATCTCTGCCGCTGATAAAATTTCCATCTCCTAACCCAAGGGAAACGTACAATGACTTGGAAATCTAGGAATTATCAGCTACTCAACACCTTCCGTAAAATATTTTCCTAATTTTTAACCACAGGCTGGTTTACAAGGTCAAACCAAAATGGCATGCCTCCTCATTCCACAGCCCCACTGCATCAGCCAGTAGACTGTGAAGGTGGCCCGCTATGTTAACAGAAAGATTGCCCGGGGCGCCTGGGTGACTCAGTCAGTTAAGCATCTGCCTTCAGCTCAGGTCACGATCCCAGGGTCCTGGGATCAAGCCCCCAAGTCAGGCTCCCTGCTCAGCAAGAGCCTGCTTCTTCCTCTCCCTCTGCCTACTGCTCTGCCTACTTGTGCTCTCTCTGTGTCTGTCAAATAAATAATCTTTAGGGGGGAAAAAAAAAAAGGAAGATTGCCCAACACAGCTTCCCCCAACACAGGGGACAAAAGCCACAGTATAATGGACTTCAAGGTCATACCATAACTATTTTAGATTACTCCTGATTTGGGATAATGCACAAACTTGCTTTCCTCCAGTAAGACATGATTAAAAGCTGCCTGTAAAATGTTCCAACACTAACCACAGTTGTGCCTAAGCTCTTATCACTAAACATTTGAAACTCCAGTGTTGAGGTCAAATGAATTCCACCAGATGTTCAGTGAGCTCTCAAAAATTCCCTTTGCTGACATCAATCCCAGGAGCCAGGCAGAGATTCCTAGTGCGTTCCCGCCCCTGCCCAAGGAGATCAGGCCCCCCAGCCATATTACCACTGTGCTCGCCAGCCACCGAATCCACGGCGCTTCCCCCGCTCTCTGAGCCCACGCTACCGCCATGGTCGGCAGGGGAGGTCCGAAGGGTGGAGCCGTCAGTTGCTGCCGTGCTGCCCTCGTCATCCGAGGCTGGAGCTGAGAGAGTAACAAGAGCTGTTACAGGTAAAAACCCCTCCTGGGGGCGACAGCATCAAACCACATAGCGCAGAGGACACAATGCAGTTATATATCCTGTCATCGAAGGAAAAAGGGAAAGATTTGCTTTGCTGGTTCATCACCAACAGGAACAAACACTATACACGGTGAGTTGCAAACAGTACTGAGACAGAGGGAAACCCCAGTTCGCTGGGCATTTCCTTTGCCACTACGCTATAGTGCAAGTAGACAGCGCTGAGATCCAACAAGAATCTATGATGTGGACGCTCAGTTTTCTAGCTAGAATGCCTCACAGCCACCATTGTCTAGGTGTTACTGACACCGGCTGAGATCAGAAACCACCCATTGCCATTCAAAGCACAGGACTCTGAATTTTAATGAGATTTGTTTTGCAATCAGTTAACTTGTGCTTATGTTACAAATCCCTTATCATGAGCTCTTGAATCAACCCTGGTTTGTTCGTTGGTTGGTTTGGTCAGGTGGTCCAGGGGGGAGCTCATGGGGAAAATTTTACCCCTCCTCATCCTCCTCCTCAGACACTAAGAATGAAGCAAGGAAATCCCCCAGAGACAGCCACAGCATCCAGGATCAGGGCTGAGCTGAGACAGGAGGACAATGCTGGATGGGATACATGGGGGAGGAAAGCCAAGACAGCCACAGAGCACAAGAGGAACACAGTCAGCACAGCGCAACAGCCACCTCCAAGCCTGAGGAGACAGCAGCTAACGAGAACGGAAAAGCGACACGCATGGCAGCAGGTGAGAGGGGACAGCCAATGTCTCCCTTTCTCTTCTACCCAGGGTAACGCTCCCAAGAGAAGAGAAAGAAAGGGAAGAAAGGAAGAAAGAAATACAAGGAAGCAGCCCTCAGGAAAACTCTAGATCAACCCTTCCATTCCTCAGGACTCGATTTTCCAGGGGATTATTCAGGTGTTCCCTCCTCCTCTATTTGGTCCAACTCTCTACTCAGACTTTTTTTTTCACTTATCAGATCAGCAAAGAGATTAAATGTAAAAACAAAACGAGGTCTGAAGAGTTCCTATGAATTTTAAGTGTCCACACACCCCTACCTCCCAAGCTCACAGCCCCGACGGTGAGCCACGCTGGCCTGAAGCAGGACTCGGCTTCTTGCAGCTTCACTTTTATTTGTAAATGAAGAGAAAACAGTGCATGGCATAAGCTCTCTCTACTTCTCGTCTCCCTGCTCCTGTTGTCTAAAACATCCGGACTCTGGTGGAGAGCCCTGAAAGCTGTCACTGCACCCCTACAGCCGACCACCCTGCAAGCCGCTCTCTCGGCCTCTCCCTGGGAACCAGCAGGAGCCAGGCAGCATGCAAAGTGGAAGGAAGCGGAGCCATGAGCGCCTTTGCTGAGCTGCAGCACTGTGCCCTCCACGCCCGCGTTTCTAAAGCAAAGGCAGAAGCAGGAAGTCCAGAATGGCCTGTCAAAGCAGCTGCCCGTTCCACTCTCACAGCACTAGAAACAAGGCCGGAGGGTCCTGGGGCCCTGAGCCGTGCTCCTTGCTGTGGACAGTTACCTGATGCTGTGGTGTCAGAGAGGGTTCCTGCGTCCAGAGAGGAAGAGCTGGGTGCCTGGCCGGACAGCCCCAGGCTCTGCAGGCCCAGGGCACTGCTGCTGCTGCCTGGGAAACAAGTGGAGAGTGAGCACAGCATTCCCTCCAGACCCCATCCACAGCACTGCTTTGGCCACCTGCTGCCCTCGGGAGTCTAAACTCACCAGCGTGTGATCCCCTCTGGCCTAGAGGAAGTTAATCAACAACCACCGCTGTCTACCCACCAAGTTTGGTTACAGACACGGTGGAAGGCTTCCTTCAGCTCAGGCAGGACACAGGCTGGAGGAATCTAACAGATTTGGGAGGAAAGAACCCCAAAGACCAAACTAGAGGAAACGAGGAGATGGGCTCCCAGACGGCAAGTCCCAGCACGTCCCCTCTCACTCTCCACCTGTGTCTCTGAACAGCTCTCGCCCAGATCAACCTCTCCCCAAATGTGGGGACAAGCTAAGTCAGCTGGGTATCAGTAACTGCCAAACCCTCTCTGCTGTGCAAGGCCACCAGGTGGCTCTGTTCCTGGCACTGCCTTCTACCTTGCTGGTCCTGCTGCAGGCTCAGGGCAATGGCTAGTTCAACCATGGTCTCGTCATCTGCATCAGGTGGGATGTCCAGCATGGGGGGGAAGCCCTCTGCACCTGCCAGCAGGGCCTCCAGGGGAGAGGGGTTGCCATTGTTGACATTTTCGGCTGTCTCCAGCACCATCGACTCAGACTGCAGAGAGAAAGCTCTGTCAGTGTCCCATGGTAAATGGCAGCTTTTGCAAGTCAACAGAATGAGAGCCGGAGGGGAGCTGTGAAACTCTTTCTCCCCTCTCCTGCTGCCAGACACTCACCACCATCTCAAAATCTCCATGGTCCACCTCACTCTGTTCCTGGCTTTCCTGACGGATGTGACCACCATTCGGAATCCCTGATGACTGCATTTTCTCATCTGCATCATCATCGTCATCATCATCCTTGTCTCCTAAGTCAGAGAAACCCCAGTTACCTGAAAGTGCCTATTCTTTTCTCCCTCAGCACGTGGTGTGGTAAGTCACAAGGCAACATAAACCCAAGACAAGCTATCAGTGAGAGCCCTGTGCTTTAGAGGGAAGCCTTATCCTCCCACTTCCTGAACCCAGCGGAATCTAGGAAGATGGGGTTGGCAGTGACAGCTTGCCCACTTAGGAAAACACTTTCCCAGCAGATGACATGACAAAAACAACAAACAAAAAAACGAAACAAACAAACAAAAAAAACCTTGGATTCCCAAGAGATTTCCAAGGGCAAAGAAGTATAAGACCAGTAGGACCCATGGGCTCCCACCAACTCCCAGGAGACCTTGGGCAAGACCGGGAAAATAATACACTGGAGATGTTTATCTGTGATGTCATGGCAGCTTGGAGTATCATTTCGCTCCTGTCCAAAATAACTGGGTCAGTTTAGTTGTTTTCCCTTATGACAATAACCAGAACTGAAATGTAAAACCATCGAATGGAAACTGAAGGACACCACTACAGGTCCTGCCCAGGCTGGCTTCTGTGTTACGTATGAAGCCCTTCTAATAGAAGAGAAGTCAGGGTTAGACTCTTAATTGTCAGAAGAGGGTGGAGCCCTCACACTCACTGGATTGTGCGGTTGTGAAAAACATGAAAGCATGAGACCGTGGCCTGAAATGGAAACATCAACTCCGTGTACTCTAATTTCTCGCCAGAGAAAAGAGGCACACATTGTTGCCTAACTCAGGCTTACGTCAATAAATGATATTCAAGGAAGATTATCTGAAGATCACCAAGTTGCACACATTCCACTAGACCTGCAACTGTACCATAAGGAAGCCCCCAGCCACATGTGGCTAGTCCAAGCGGAGATGTGGTTTTAGTATAAACTACCCTAGATTCTGAAAACTGCAAAAAATTTTTTTCAGAAAGGAAGATTTCTTGGGGCACCTGAGTGGCTCAGTCGGTTAAGCATCTGCCTTCAGCTCAGGTCATGATCCTTGGGTCCTGGAATCGAGCCCCACATCGGGCTCCCTGCTCGGCAGGGAGCCTGCTTCTCTCGCCCCCTCTTGCCCCTGCTCGTGTGCTCTCTCTTAACTCACTCTATCTCTCAAATAAATAAAATCTTTATTAAAAAAAAAAAGGGAAAATTTCTTTTTTCATACTGACTACACTTAAAATGATATTTTTTATATAACAAATGTATTTCTCTTTGCTCTTTATAATGTGGCTAATGGAAAATTAAAAATCATGTATGTCACTTGCCTTGGAAATTTCAACCCAAACCAAACTAAGTAACCAGAGAGTTACATAATAATGCTGACATTCAGGTACTTTGTAAAACTGCTTTTACTAAAATGTTCAGTGTTATGCCCTTGACTTGTGTGCAAGTATATCAGTAGGGAAATCTCTTGTGATATTTGCTATCAAACTGATTGTAGGTAAAGTCCACTGGGGCTACTACGCCTTAGGCAGCAAAGTGGGTCCTTAACAAAAAGTTTTTTATGCCAGGAAAAATGGCTGTTTTTTGTCTGTGGTCATGTGATTTTTGTGACTGTTATTTTTGCTGTAAGCTCTTGGGATCCTTTCAGTCAAACAGAAGATCCTCACTTAGCAATAATGCAAGACACATTAAGAATTGCATGACAGAAATTTTATGCACTCGGGGCGCCTGGGTGGCTCAGTTGGTTAAGCGTCCAGCTCTTTTGGTTTCGGCTCAGGTCATGATCCCGGGGTCGTGAGATGGAGTCCTGCATAGGGCTCCGTGCTCACTGGGGGAATGTGCTTGAGATTCTCTCTCTTCCTCTCCTCCTGCCCCTCTCCCTGCTCATGTACATGCACCCACACACGTGTGCGTGCTCTAAAATAAATAAATCTTTAAAAAAAAAAGACATTTTCTGCATCCTTCGCTTGCTTTTATTATACTATCTTTATTTTCCTATGGTCTCAATTTTATTTTTTTTAATTCTACTTACCATACGCGTTTTTAAGTGCCACCTTAAATTCTTTACGGAATAAGGTAGGGTAAAACAATGGATACATAAAAGTTTCCAGGACCTTGGTCCACATGAGCAATACCTCCTAAGGCTACACCTCCCTCTCCCCGACCCCACCCACACAAGCCTAAACCCAGACCTCACATTACCCATTGGAGTGTTGCTTCGAGGGGAGGAGGGCAAGGTCACATGTCTCCGCTTGTTCCTGGGCCTTAGGACTCGAATTAGAGCTTGTTTACAAGAGAAGCTCACAGCAGGATCCTGAGGTTGGGGGGTAAAAAAAACAACCAGCATGCTTAGGTTTTATATCATTCATGAAACTGTCTATAAAGGACATTCTTTTTTGGTCAACCACTGACACAGATGTGAAGGACCAATCTATCTACTCTCACTTCCAACCTTGCTGACCAAGTTCAGTGTTAATCCCATTTCCTGACATGGCATAGATAAGACCCATTCGCCACATCCCCGAATCTCAGATCCTGGTAATGGACTGGCAGATCATTTGCTCCTGAAGTCACACTGGCTCTCTACAAATGGATTTTGCCTTTTCATCAGAGAGCAGGCTCATCTTAGCTATGGGCTAAAATCAGTACTTCTAACGCTAAGCTTCTACGACACAGTCACTGAAAATAGATCTTGTTGATGTTCATTCACAGACTCATTTAAGTAACACTAACTTAATACTAACTATGTAGCAACCACCAGTACATTCCCTGGTGTTTTAGCACTGAACAAAAAAAACCAAAATCCATCTCCATTTCAAACCTTTCCCTTGCATGGAATGAGTGAGATCATAAAGCTTTTATTGACATTCAGAAGTCTTACTTCCCACAACCTTCTTTTAAAAGTCTGTTGTATTTCGGGGCACCTGGGTGGCTCAGTTGTTAAGCATCTGCCTTCAGCTCAGGTCATGATCCCAGAGTCCTGGGATCAAGCCCCGCATCGTGCTCCCCGCTCAGAGGGAAACCTGCTTCTCCCTCTCCCACTTCCCCTTCTTGTGTTCCCTCTCTCATTGTGTTCTCTCTCTCTCTCTGTCAAATAAACACATAAATAAAAGCTTTAAAAAGAAAAGTCTATTGTATTTCATTAATTTAACAAATTTGTTTTTAAAAAAATTTCTAGACACTCCCAGACCAATACAAGATTATCTGAGGTTGGAGTGATACGTACAGGACACAGTAGCATCTGCATGTAGATCTTGGATGCTGTATTAATACAGTCCAGCTCACACGTACAGTAGCCATGAATGATGTCTACCAGGGCATTGACGGTAGCTTCGATATGAGTCAGGCCTACAAGGGAGGAAAACATGGTAGGAAAAATTCTAGCTACTTGAGAATCTAAAACTAAAGTGCAAATCCCCATCCCCACATAAAGGTCAAACCAATAAAAAAATGAGAAGCACACACACCCAGCAAAACAGATGAACAAAACACACATATAGAATGTAGGGTGTCAGCATTATTCGTGATTTGCTTTATTAACAGTCTCCTCATCTCCCAAACTGTCTCAAAGCCTTTGCAGATATCCTGCATCACAGAAATAAGGAGTTGTCTGCTCTTGGATATCAAAAGACAGGGCAGAAAAGTGTGAAGAGGTGAGCAGATTGTACTTGTTCCCCACAGTCCCCAAACCTTAGGTGATGATAAACTTGGCCTCTGACCTTCCTTTTAGGTTGACTGCTCAAGCAACCTGCAAACACAAATGAGCACCAGGGCTCACTACACTTTCCTAGATTGCTATTTGGATCCTTATACCTTACTACTTAAACTTTGGATAGTGCGAAGTCAGATGCCAAACACAGGAGTAGCTTAAAAATAAAACAATTCTCAAGGTGATGCTTCACTTTTACCTTCTGAAGTGGCTTTGCCCAAGCTTTCAAAACACTTTTAAAACAATTATAACGACCATCAAGGATACACAGAAACACAAAAATGCCTCTTTATGTGAAATATTTAACCCCACAGAAGGAGCTACAGTACAAGAAAAATCCCACTTCTTTGCCACACTGCTAAACTCCTGTATCTGGAAGAATGCACTGATCTTCCAGTAATTCTGGAAGAGATAGATGATGAAGCTAAAGGATAAGGGTTTGACCTGTTCAAAGAACTTAGATCAGGCTTCAAGTATCCCTTAAAATATGATACCTGGCAGGCAGGCAGGTGCCAAGAAGGCATTCTTGGGTTTGGACGCGTGGAGTTTCCAGAAGTGGTTCACCAGCTGGGTGATGAAACTACAGCAGTCTCCTTCCAGCTGCTTCTGAGGTTCTCTCCCCTCATCTACTCCTTCTAATAGAACAAGAGAAAGAAAATGATTAACGATGGTAAATCTGACATGGAATTTAATTTGTTTTAAGGTTAACTCAGGTCAAGGAAGCTTGCCTGGGGAGGGAGTTTCAAGTGGGGCCCCAATCAATATGCCAACTATCCCTAGACTCCAGCAGGCACATCTAGGAAAAAAACAGTCTGGGAAAGGAATATCACAAAAAACATTGTATGTTAGAATAAAGGGGAGCATTCAGGATTTTTACAGCAGACTCAGGGATTTCAGGTCCAACTGCTCAACTTCTAAAAACTAGGGAACATCTGAGATTTTCTGGCATGATTCCTGGATAAGAATATGAGGAGGAGGAACCAGACGATGACAGCAAATGGGAGCATGTAAGTAACAGAACCGTAAAGGCATCGATAAGCTGTATTCGATAAGGCAAAACAAGTTAGGTACCCAGCCAACGTGAGGAGAGAAGAGAAAACAGAATGAAGCACTGAGAAAGCCCACTGCACATGTTAATAAAACACTGGCAAAAGAATAGCACGAAAGCAAGATTTGATCCTATTACTTTAAAGCAACCAGGGCCCAAGCTTAGCTTTGCCCTAAAGATCCTAAAGAGGTAGGTACTTCAGAGACAGATCATATCTGACATCCAGAGCACTAAATAAACTCAAGATTTTCCAAGGGGTAAGCACTGGAAAGAGTATTTGCTTAAATGATACAGTCTAAACGTCAAAAGCCCTACAAGGTACAAAGACAGGGTAAAATCCGGCTCAGAGAATGCAATCAGGCGGAGGCCAGAGACGACAAGAAGAGGGTGAAAGGGTATAAAAGATGTATCAAGCAGATTTCAGGACCACGACCACATAGGCCAAGTTCACCTGTTTCCATCGGGGGCAGCTTGGACTCCGTAAAGTGGACAAGGTTGTTAGGGCGCATGATGGCAATGGAGCGAGCTGTAATCACCAGCCTCTGGAAGACCTCGGGGTCCAGATCCTTGCCTTCTTTGCTAGATGTGTTGAGACACTGCACAGCTTTGCTCAGCAAGGCCTGATCCTATAACAAAAGGATCGCAGAGGATGAACCAAAAGCAAGGGCTGGGTAGGACACTAGAGCAAAGAGGAGAGGACAGCTAGCAGATCATCAGGATGGCTACCTCCTCTCAGGAGAACAGGTTAACTACCGCCAACTACCTGGAACAAGTCTTCAAAGCAGTCCAGTAAAGGTAAACTTCTTAAATCACGAAACATTAAAGGCACAAAATTCGAAAGTCATTAAGTGTCGAAGTGCGATAGGAAAATTTGGAACCACCCAATTCTCCAGAATTGCAACATCCCAGATGACTTTGCTAGAGCAGAAGAGCCTTTTCTCTGCAAGTTCCTATCGCCCAAAGAGTGTTTCTAAACTTGCCATTCCTCGAGAGGTTCGGCAGGTTAAACTTGCATTTCTCAAGCCTCTGGGCTAGAGGCACAAAAGCTCACTGAGGCGACTGGGCTGCTGGTTTCTTCCTTGTGGAACTCACCAGTCACCTTTCCCATCTACAGCAAATGGCCCGAATTACTGCCTTCAGCCACCACTTTCAGTTATAGGTGAGACCACCCCCCCACACACACTCCCTGCGCCCCCACCCCAGGCCCCAGATTTCCCCTCAGAATCTCTCCAACAACCATTCGGCAATTTCCTCACAAGCGAGGACACCTAAGTGAGGTGCCTCGCTGGAGGAAGGATCTCCGTGATTCCCCTGCCCACGCTCTTCCGGAGAAGCCACCCAGTTTTCTCTTAGACCTTGCTGATCCTACTAGTGACAAAAAAAATCAATGCAAACCAGGGGCCTGTTAGTCGGCTTGTCCCCAGTTTTGAGGGAGAGTCATTCATTTCTCAGGAGAGACTTTAGACAGTGTGGGTCTCATCTCAATGACTTTACCGTGTGCTCCTCGCTTTCCGTTTGCGAGGCCAACTGGCCTGATTCCCCAACAGTACCAAAACTTGCGCTTCTACAGAAGGCATCCAGGGAGGGAGCGATTACCTTATGGCTGTGATAGGCCGAGCGGCTGGTGTGCAAGCTGGCCAGAAGGCTCTTGGACTGCTGCTGAACGCTGCCAGGTGCTGGCAGGGACAGCAGCAGAGTGGCCAGCTCCTGAGCTGCATTCTTGTTTCTCTCCTGATGTAGAAGACAGCAAGGTTATTGCTGACCCCACCGAATCCGTGCAGAACCAACTGTGTACACTCTGCCCCTCCCCCTTCCTCTTTTCTAGGCCACCAGCGCCAGGTTATACAACGTGGACTGCTAAGAGCAAAATGAAGAATTTCAAAAATTACAGTCCTCCCACAATACAAGAGCAGGAATCGATTCCCAGCTTTCAACTCCTGGAATAGTGTGATTTTTGCCAGCACTCGTCCTAACCTATGAAAACACTCTCACAATGGATCCCCCCAAAAGTAGGACAGGAGGCCTTAAGCTAGAGACTTCTCCGGAGCTTCTTTGCAAATCAAGATTATGCTATAAATATTCTTTAGCTGCAAGGCCTCGGGCCTCTGACAACACCACTGACTTCCTGCCTCTTCAGAAAGCTCCCATGCGCTTTGAAAAAGTCACTTGCCTTCTCGATGATTGGGCCAACAGCAAAGCAGCTTTCCAGGGCTTCTAAAGAACTCACAACCAGCCTAGGGAGACAGAAAAGCTGGCTTGAGTACAACCACCACCCTTCTCTCTGGTTGTGCTTGAGCCTGTGCGAACTATAGTCAGGGGGACCTTGGGGACAGCTAATGAATGCCAAATACAAAATCAAAGCACAATAAGAACTGCCACAGGCACCATGCATATCGTTTCCTTGTGTTACAGGCCAGAAGAAACCTGGCTCCCACTTGGAGATCAACCTGAGGCCATGTTCATAATCTGTAACTGAAAGGGCTTTTCTTCCTCAAAGCGGATAAGTGTGCTTCCTTCTGCTGCCTGTGGCAGGGATCACTAAGAGGGGCTTAACAGTCTTGATGCAATGGGACCCAAAGCTCAGGTGCCCATAGATCAGGAGGCAAAAGAATACACAAAGGGAAAGGTTAAAGCCATCTTCTTATACTGGGAAGGTATGCGTTCTATTTTACTTACATCTCCAGAAAATGCACAAAGGCACTTCCTGTGAGTCCCTAAGTATGGGAAGAGAACAAACTGTGTTTTCAGGAGCATGCCAAATGCCAACATTCACAGGGTACAGCAAAGCACCTTTAGAAAACTGAGCCACTTTCTCCTGGGAAAGGAACCAGAAACCCAGCTCTTGGAGGGCACCTAGCAACATGCCCCTCAGGGCTTATTCCTATGAGTTCACTGTGGCATGTAAAAAGACCAACATCCTGATGCCAAGGCTCCGGGCACAGAGGGAAAGGTATGGAGGAGGTAGCTGGACAGAAAAAAGTCAAGGGGTAGCGGAAGGCAACAAAGAGCGAGGGAAGAGGGGCCTGAGGTATAAAACAAAGTTGGATGAACAAGCTCTCTGCTGGCTTGTCAGATGCTAGGATTTCCCCGTCATCCCACTGCCCACAGCCGCCCCCTTCTCACCCACTGTGGAGAGGGAGTGGAGAGGGACGGGGTACAGAAGAGCGAGCTGGGAGGTTCTGGAGTGGCCACCAAGTGTGCACGTACAACCCTCCACATACTCCACTCTTACACGGGATAGCTCCGCAGCCATGCAAGGACCAGAACAGAAAGGAGCAGGAGGACTCTTCCGCAGCAAAGCCACACCACTGGTTACACAGCTCTCTGACACACACTCACCCGTGCAGAGAAAAGAAAGAGGGCATACTAACCGGTCCAGCTTGGTTAGGGACTCAGTTTCAGAACTTGGGGGAGAAGCAAAGGGAAACAAAAAAAAAAGGAAAAAAATGTGAAGCTCAGAGAAACCTGGAAACACATCCTAAGCAAACAATATAAGAATGGGGGGGGGGGGGAGAAACAGAGAGAGAGAGAGAGAGAGAGAGAGAAGGGAGGGAGCAGCCTGCTGGTGGGAGGCAGTGACTTCAAGCCAGGCTATTCTTCTGACTTACGATGTAAGAAACTCAGCGTCTTACATCATGAGTCGCCTCATCTACCGCGGCAAACCAGCAGCCGCCTAGCACAAAGAAGCCAAGCGCGACACTTCAGAAGGCCCCTGGGGGGAGCCTGGGGAGGCTCTGACCTCCGCTGCACATGCAGCAGCCAGTGTCTGGCCAGCAGCGCCATTACCACCTAAGAGGCCGCTGCAGAGAAAGAGAAGATAACATCAGAAGGAACGGGAAGATTCTCCCCTCTAATCTCAGCAAGACTGGACCCAAATCTCTAACGCTGGTTTAAGTATCTCCTACTCCACAGCCTCTGGCTCCTCCAAAGGGCGCCTGAGCATTAAGAGAAGGCACAGAAGCCCCCAGGCAGACTGGAATCCCATAGCTGTGAGCACGCTGCCAGGCTCTGTCTGCATACTAAGGAGACACAGGGAGTCGGGCAGCTAGGGGACAACCTGAAACTCACAGGCTACACTTGGGGCAGTTTTGAGAGGCTGACTCTCTCAGGACAGGTTGTGCCGGGAGAGGGGAAAATGGCAAGGACGGGAGCCGACCCCCACCAGCGCTGGTACCTCTCCAGGACAGTTCCGCTGGTGGTGGCAGGGGCCCCGGAATCGCTGTCTCCGGTGCCATTGCTCTGGTTCAGGTTGGAAGGGCATATGTTGCTGACAGAGGCAGAAGGGAACTCTTCCGGGGGCTCGTCGGGCCAGCCAAACTGCTCCTTCGTCTTGCCGTAAATTTTCACAGCGTCGATCATGGTGACACCGGCCGGATCCACCGAGGCCCCAACTGCAACAAGTGAGAGAAGTTCTAGGAAGCACATTCTCTACAGGGCGAACGTGACCGCCTCCAAAGCAAAGAGCAGACTAAAGAGGGCAAAGTAGCAAATCCCACCGATTTTCGTCTTGGAGAAACTTTGTCTGGAGACTCGAACAGCACTTGGACCCTGAGGAGACGCTGACTGCATGTGAAGCAGTCCCACTGACCAAAGGCCTAGGAAAGCCAGCTCTCAGAAGAGCCTCTGAGCACCACGGCAGGACCCCTCTGGTGCTCTCAGGGCACTGCATCCCACAAGCTCCACCCCCCAAGGAGCTCTAAGCACCCCCTCTGTTCAAAACACAGATCATCATCATTCAGCCTAACAGCAGCTATTTCTAGGAGCAAGAGCATCAGACAGGCGGCCAGTAAATGGTAGAGAAAGACGCCAGGCTCGTGAAAGGCTCAGGGAGTAGTTTTCTGAGGGTTTAAAGAATTTGACGGCTCGGCAAAGCCAGGCGCTGCTACACATCCATCTCTCAGCAGCCTGTGACCGCGGCCCTCATCTGTGCTCTCAGAACACCTGCTGCTCTCACGCGCTGAGCCTGCCTCCTCCCTGCCCACTCACGCAGGCAACCACGCCAGCAAGGCTGAGCCTGCCGCACAGAAGCAGACGCGGAGGCAGGGTCTGCCCTGTCTTCACCCCTCCTGTTCTTCGGCACACCCCTCTCCTGCCCATCTCCAGTGAAGCTCAGAGCTTCAGGGTGGCAGAGACCACTGAGCAGCAGAGAGCAGAGGGTTCCCAGAATACTGGAGCGCCAGAGAAGTGAGAAGGGCAGGATGTGGCAGGGGCTGGCGACTCACTGAAGAGGTTCAGTTTCTTGTCGGCCTGCAGGGCTTCCTCTCTGGTGAAGGGGAAGTCAAACCAGCGGGAGCGACTCAAGTTAAGCTGCATAGTCCTGCCAAAAATCTCAATGTAGGATGGGGCCCGTTCAATGGCCTGGGTCCCGATCTGGATCCGCATGCCTGTCATCACCATAGTGCTGTTGTTGTTGCTGATCTCGATGGTGAAGCCACCAGGCTAGAGGGAGATAAGGTACAAGTCAGACAATGAACACAAGTTCTTTGGGGCAAACTTGTAACCCTTCGTCTGCTGGCGCCGAAGTATGTGATCCCAGAGAAGTCCTTTACCCTCCTAACTGCTTGGTAATGATTTGCTTACTTCCAAGGACAGGAAAAGAGAGGCAAGGAATGGGACAGTCTCCAATTTCAAGCTACTTTCTCCCCATCACTAACCACCTCCTGCTGCTAACGTTGGAACAGAATCTCTTCTATGTGGAAGTTCAGAATCGCCATTTATTCCAGGGACCACTTAACTAGAATCCAAGGGTTAGTGACTGTAAGTATGTATTTCACACCTGCCTTCTAAGAGGAGAGGTGTTTTCGAACCACACTGTTCAGGAGTCCTTCTACCCTGGTACAGTGCCTAGCCCAGCACAGTCCTCACCTTGGTGTTGGCCACATACATGCCGGTGGAATTCAGCCGGTGCTTTATCTGCTGTGCGTTGTAGACTTGCAGGAGGTCATTCCCACCAAACTCCACATCCGTCAGCTGCTGGTTGTGTTCAAAGAAGTCGATGGGGAAGGTCACCTGGCTAGATGTGCGGGTTGCTGTGGGGAATAGGACCAGCGGACACAGAGCATCAGTAAGCATGTCACCCCACCTCTGTACCCACCCCACTGGGAAAGCCCCTCCCAAACTAATTCT
This sequence comes from Zalophus californianus, assembly GCF_009762305.2. NCBI lineage: Eukaryota > Metazoa > Chordata > Mammalia > Carnivora > Otariidae > Zalophus > Zalophus californianus. The sequence continues at coordinate 13,897,123 of NC_045598.1, forward strand.
GCACGCCGACGCTCTAACCTCTTCCAGGCAACTGGGATGTAAAAGTCTGTATCAGCGTGATGCCTGCATGGGGCCCACAGTCCAACAGTCATCATCCCTAACCACACCTTGATCCAGCAGGACAAAGAACTCAGGTGTGGTACTGAGTACAGTTAGTAACAACACATTCCCTCATGGTTGGTTTATTGAAAGTAAACAACTCAGGGGCGCCTGGATGGCTCAGCCAGTTAAATGTCTGCCTTTGGCTCAGGTCATGATCCCAGGTTCCTGGGATCAGGCCCCGTGCTGGGCTCCCCGCTCAGCAGGGAGTCTGCTCTTCCCTCTCTTGCTCATGCTCTCTCCCTCTCTCTCAAAAGAAATAAAATCTTTTAAATAAATAAAGTGAACAGAAACTATTTCTTTACAGGAGAATGAGCTGCATCGTTACACCTCAAACATGGATTCTAAAACAAATCTGTCACGGATGACCCCTGCAAAGGTCTCTTAGTCACAGTCACTCCATTCCTGAATTCAAGCCTCCACACCCTGAAGAGTCCTCTATCAGTGAGGAGAAGACTCCCAGCTCAGAATCTACGATGGGTCCCACTACTTGGTGGGAAACTGCCCAGTGGAAGCAATCTATCGTCCACTGGTTCCATGTTAGACTTCACATCAGTTAAGCCATGTTCCCCAAACCCAGAGAAAAATCTCTCCAACAAAATCCATGAGATCATTCTTTCCTGGGCACCTAAGAACTGATGACCTCAAGTGGACAGCCAATGAGTGCTTGCCATTTGTACGTCAGGTCTCTAAAAGCCACAAAAACACTGCTGGCTTCAGGAAACGTGACAATGCTTTGGGGAAATTCACTAGCACCTATCTCTACCTTTACCGAACAGGCAAGTGGGAGAGTCACCATTTCTTCACAGACGTCTATCACCATCTGTTCCGAGTCTTGTCTAGAAGACTGCCATCCCCATTCCCCCACCATCTTTTGAGGAGGGGCCTTACTAATGGTGGCTGTCTTGCGCTTCCGAACAGGCTTCATTATGCTGATGACACTGCTAGGCTGCAGGGACGGCTGGAGCCAGTAGGAGGTGTTCTCCACGTTGGCCATGTAAATGCGCAGGCTGCCATCTTCACAGAGCAAGATCATCGTGGTCCGCTGCTGCTCGTTGCAGGCCGTGTGCCGAATGGCAACCATGTCTTGGATCTGGCAGAGGAGACAAAGGAGGGTGTCAGTTCCCACAACTAGAGATCAGAACCTGTAGAAAGAAGGTAAGGGGTTGCAGAAGAGCAACAGAGAAAAGGTATCTAGGAGAAAATGGGTGAAAATTCTTTGATAAGCCTTTTCCACTGAAAGGGCCAGGGAAAAGACAAAACATACAAATGCAGAAATACAGAATCAGACCAGGTTCACAGCCAAATAATGGGAGCATCTGGCACTGACCTTTGCTTTGGCAGGCAGAGTCTTAATCTCTTGGATAAGGAAAGTGTCTGGTTTGACCATCACTACCAGAGGCACACCTGTAGTCTGCTGGACACAGCACACCAAACCAGGGTGGTTCATCACCTCAGACCACTGGCAAAGGGCAGGAGACGTCTTACTGCCACCATTGGAACTGCAGACAACAAAACTGGCCACAGTCAAGGTGTCAATCGCCACCTAGTCATCCTTTTCTTGACTCAAAGGCCGTACTGACCAAATACCTGCCTTCCAGAGCAATGTATACGCCCACAGACTCGAATTACCTACGAGTCTCAGCTCTATTCTCAGCCACGCATATACTTTCACATACCCACTCTGTGCTCCCTGATAGGAGTCCTGGTTTAGAAATCTCCTCTGCTAGCTCCCACTGTCTGAGGGAAGAGGTGGCCCAATGTGCCTAGAGATCATCCACTGCATGGAGCTGCCTAAGGCTCATGATCCCTGGTCCTACCAAGCATCTCTAAGCACATCAAGTTCTGCGTGAATGATACCCCATTTGATTTTATCTCCAACCAGGTAATATTTCACAACACAGAGGCCAGAGAAACAGTGCCTACAGCACTTTTATGGCTCTTCAATGGCAGACAGGAAAGACAGGAAGGAAGCCCAAGCCTCTTCTCCCAGCTCCCTAAATTAACAGTCACCACCTCACTCACACCTCTACTATCCAGACACCTGATCAAAGCCTCTACCGCCCTCATCACCCCCAACCATGCCCCCACCGCTGACACCATGCTGTCTTCTGATCAACTACCCCAGGAGGGAAACTTAAAGGGCACTTTGGCCGCATGAGTTTCTAGGAGCAACTTACACTCCCTTCTCAAAAGTCAGTTATCACCCTAAAGTCAGGTGCACTGCCTTGACTATAGCTTCTTCCTTCTGAGTGACAGTGGTTCCCAAACTACCTCCTACAGCTTGGGGTCTGCACCATGGAGGACAAACCATGCAGACAGCCAACCTGCCAACACTGGGTACCTCTTGTCTGTAAAAGGGAGAGGCCTACTAGAGCAAAGTAAGTTTCACCAGATTCCTAACAGACGCCAGTACTGGGCTGGAGGAGTCTCCTGCTGAACGCGGGCACCGTGGAAGCTCAGCGTGAAGCACTCCCTTCCCACCTTTTGATGTTGATGGAGAAGAGCTGCAACACTTCCAGAGTTGTCCTGCTGACAGTGGCTGCAAATGATTTGCCTTGACAATAGCTGAAAAACAACATCTGCAGCACATGGGAGTAGTAGACGGACACACCTCCACCAGCCACCTGGCTGTTACTGTCCTGTCAGGGCAAAGATACAAAACTTGCATTAACCTTGCATGTCGTCTTTGGGATCAGCATCCAGTTTTGCAGGTAATTAGTTTTAAATCATGACTGGTCTCTCATAATCTAAGTCATGCGGGTACATCTTAAAAATACCATGAGAGTTAAGGAACTTCACAGTGAATCAGTTTGGTCCTAAAGGACAAGAGTTTCTGCTAATAGGGGAAAAGTCAAAGGCCAAAGAAAAACTATAGAGGAGCTACTAGGCTAATCCATCTGGAAGAGAAGGAGAAAGCAACACCTGCCCAAACCTTCAGGTCCTCATGGTTGATTTCCAGCACATTAGTGACGTAGAAGGGTCCCTGCTGGGCACTGCTGGCCTCTTCCATGAGCTGGGTGTAGATGTAACCAGCTGAAGACATTATAACAATGATGTTCTTTCCCTCCTCGTTGAAGAGGAAGGTAACATCTCTTATCTTCGAGCTTGGCAGGAGAAAGTAGAAGGTCGGGCTCAAGGCATCAACAGAGAGGTCGTAAATCTGCAGGACAGAAGGAAGGGAGATCTAGTTCAGTCCCACCCCCAAGTCATTCTGGCGAATCCAAAGACCTGCCATTGGTGAGTAATGGGTATTCATTCTCCCTCCAACAAGCGTCTGCAAGTATCAGGTACAGAGCATACAGATGAGTTATCTTTTTACTCTCCCTCAAGGAATGACTAGGGGAGAGATACGCATCTACATATTCTGTGACAAGTACAGGAAGAACCATACACTTGGTAAAGCAGGGGGAGAACCAGAAACAATGTCATATTGCCTACACAGAGAAAGCTCTAGCTCGGCACCATAACAAAAAGCGACAAAATTAGGATTGCTTATTTTTAATTTCTGGGAGAACTAAGCACATAATGGAGATCAGACATTTTGGATTTAAAAACAAAATGATTCTAGGACCACATCATCCAAGAGCAGGAACGGTACCTTGACAAAGTCTGCAGTGACAATCGCTAACTCTGTTTGTGAACCAGGTAACCACACCGCTTTGATGATGAAGTTGCCCGTTGCCAACTGTGGATGCAACACCAAGTGATCCGAAACAGAGCCTGAACTACTGAAGGTCAACACATGGCAGTCCTGGACAGGGTTTAAGGAACAGACTGGTTAAAAGACGGCGGGAAGTAGAATGACTCATTTCACCTCTCTCAAGTCTTCCCTGACAGTCCCTCCCTTGGGGTAGTATTCACACTGTCCGGTAATATACTCAGGTTCCAAGAACACACAAAAATCCTTTCCAATACAAGAAAGATCTGCAAAAGCTGGGAGAAATTCAGAGAAAGATTTCTTTTCTATTTCAAAGGCTTTTAGGTTTTAATCTCAACGAGAATGAGAAAGCGGCGCTGAGAACAGGGGAAAGAGGATCAGATCTATAGTGCAAAGTAATCAAACCTGGATCAGATTATTACCTTCAGCCCACACACGGCCAGGTAGTCCTCCTTGCAGGGATTCCCAGTGAGGCTCAACACCGTAAAAGGGACGGGGGCAGAAGCCAGGCGGGTCAGAGTCAACTTCCTTTTGCTGGAATCTGCTTGCTTCAAGAGTGCAGACAGCTGCAGAACAGTGATCTGCAAGGGGACAACCGTCAATTTATTCTTTTTTTTTTTAAGATTTTATTTATTCATTCAAGACACAGAGATAGAGAGAGAGCATGAGCAAGGGGAGGGGGAGAGGCAGAAGAAGGCTCCCCGCTGAGCCAGGAGCCGGACCTGGGGCTCAATCCCAAGACCCTGGGACCACGACCCAAACCGAAGGCAGACGCTTAACCATCTGAGCCACCCAGGCACCCCTTGCAATTTATTCTTACCCCCATCCTCTTAGAGGACAGAGCCCAACAAAAGCTCCTTCGATGGGGTACTAGTCCACAGTTAAAGTCTCTTAGGAAAACCCTCTCTTTCTCCCAGTGTAGAGAGATGGGATCCCTTCATTTCATCCTTCCAGTGACGACAAAAGAGAGGAGTAATGAAACCAGCTCTTTATACACAGTTCATGAAAATAATTATCCACTCCCTATGTACTATCATCCTTTCTAGTTTTCTATACAAAGTTTTGTTTTGTTTTGAAGTATTTTAGAGGGACCTTATAGACTTACCAGATTCCTAGTTTGTTTTCCACTTAAGTTAAAACAACTTCACTAGTGATGAAGAAGCCAGAATACAGAAAGATGTTGAGATACGTGCCACCCTTCCAACTTCCACTGGTTCTCTAAAACGACGTAAGCTTCCCTGTGTCCGTAGTGGGCCAGGAGGACAGGAAAGAACTAAATAAGGAACACTGTGTCTTCCCATGAAGACACATTTCTTGGCTTGTGCCCTGCCTCCAGCATGACCAAACCACACCAAGCCTGGAAGCCACGCTGTCCTAGATAATCGCTAGTCATTATCTTTTCCTGAAGGCTTGAAGGATAGGTTTTGAGTAAGAAACTACTCATCAGAAGCAGGAACTTTGTTGTAGTCACATTACTCCTAAGTCTAACCAATGAACTCAGAGTCGGGGTAGAAAAGCTCATTGAGCTCTGTCCCATAAAGCGTTCTTGGAACCCAAAAGACTTTCTCCCAGAGGGCCAATCTGAGTATAGTCATCTATCTGTTTTGTTCAGCACCTAAGACAAACATGACCTAACGTGAGGAGGAAAAAACTAGGAACCCACCTTCCCCTTCTCGTGGCTGACAGCCAGATGCTGGCGGCGCCCGTGCGGGGAAGAGAGCACGCACATAGCCACCCGCCGGAGCACGTGGGCGCCAATGAGCTGTCGGATAGTCTGGCCCTGGTCGCCGCTGTAACTCATCCGAACATTCTCAAAGGCGCCCTCCTGGGAGCCTAAGGTGGGCACCTGGCAAACAAGGAAGCAGAGGACAGGCAGTAGTAAGCCAGAGATCAAGTGGACCCACCCACTATTCATGGGACCAAGACACTGCATAATGTAGTCGTTCAAAATCCACAGATGCCAGCCTCCAATCCATGAACACTTAAGGTGAGCCTCTCAGTTACTTTGTTAATCCGACTAAGAACAACGGAGTGAATGTTCCACAAAGCTAAATTTAATTAATACAAAAGTACTGGCTTCTTGAAATATTAATATGCCTTTTTAAGTCAAATGATGGTGATAACAGGTGGAATGTTTTTCATTGATCTGACCTGGCAAAACCGAGTCGGCAACTTTATGGAGCCCCAACATCACCCCAATACTTACTCGCTTCATCTTTGACAGCTCAAAGTCTAAAAGCCACTACTGTAAAACTGTGACTCATTTTTACTAAAATATCAGAATATCTGTATGTATGTAACGTGTGTGTATTTCTGAGGGAATATTTTTCCCTTAAAAACAGTCTCCTTATGAGATCTACTCCTATACCTCATTCATTTGTACACTTTCCTTTCAGAAGCACAGACACTTTAGGCTGGTTTCCACTATTTCACACCACTGCTAAACCTGACAGGCAGAACACACCAGAACTCCTATTCTCGGTGCTAAGCAATAGGTTTTAAAGTGGATAATGACTTAACAACTTCTAAGCCATTTCTCATGAAGAACTAAAGAGAAGGGCTATAAGCAGAAGACGACAAATACGATTTTTGCAAGCCAGGGGCACCTTAGGTCTCCTACTTTATATACGGAAAAAATTTCTAACTAGTATAATTGCCCTCAGATGTTGTTCCTCGCATCTTGGGGGTTCATATATTCTTATGAACTGAAAAGGGAACTTAGTCACTGAGTTGGCCCAAAGGACCTTTTGTGTCTTCCTTTGAAGACACACCTCACACATGGATCTCCCCGCTGGCTAGCTAGGGACTGGCTGTCCTAAGAATACTCTTCAGAGCATCCAGCACACCTTGGCATCTCAGCAAATGTGCTGCTCTTGCCACACTCACCATCAGCTGATCTGTCATCTCAACCACCTTGTCCACGGTATGCAGCTCCCGGAGGGCTTGCTGGGCCCGGCTGCTGCTCCCCACAGCTGAAGCCTGCTGAAAGTTGGTCTGAATGGCGTCCATGAGGAAACTGAGCATGTCTAACACGAGAGGAGCGAAGGAGAAATTGGCCTGAGAAAAATCCAAATACACAAGTGAAAAAAAAAAAAAGAAATAAAATGGGTCATACTCATCATAATAAATCTTGCCAATAACTACCTTCAGAATCTAGAATCCAGTTTCCACACTTCCAATTTTATTTTCTAGCCATATCTCTTCCTTTCGATAATATTGGATTCGTGCTACAAATTCTAGGGCAATCTTTCAAAACCAGGAATCCCATGTAGACACCCTAATGCTAGAATACACCCATCACACAGGATTAGCTGAATTCTCTCTTATGCATCTAAAATTGTTCTAGTTACGTGCCATCCTTGAGAAAACTGAGAAAACAATCGTGTAAATGACTTCCTGTATTCTGTGCTTCAAATGAGGAACACTGGCCAAGGAAGGTGTTCTAGAGTATTACACAACTAAAATACACCCTCCCTCAAACCCCATTGCTCCTCAGTCCCAAATCCCTCCCTGTGAGGCAGGGGCTGACAACAGGCCCTACTCAGATCCATCCCATGAAAATGAGTAAACTCAGAGAAAGGAGAAAACATCCCTCAGCCCCACTACTAGGGGCACTGCAAGGAGAGCCTTGCGTATGGCTCGCTCGGGAACCAGCTGGCCCAGCTCCGCACTCCACCCAGCGTCCCAGGCTCCACTGGAACCCCCACCTGGTTCTGCAGTTCCTCCCGGCAGCCCTCCACTGTACGGCACAGGCTGCTCTTCTTGGGCTTCTCTTCGTCGGCAACCTTTCCGTCGCTGATGGTGACCTTGGCCTTGTCCGCTGGAGATGTGCTGGTGTGGCGCACCAGACTCTCGGAAACCCTGGGTTCACTCTGAAAGGCTGACTCCTTCATGGTGGAGCTCATGCCACTGCTGGGAGTTCGCTTCACCAGTGCCTAGGGACAGAAAATGTCAGAAGCCCAAAGCTCAAACCACAAACACAGATGAAGTGCTGCCTGAGATCTTGGTGGGAAATGCAGACCCGGAGGAGAAATCGGCCAACCATTTAAATGATATCCAACCACCTGAATTCTGATCTTCATGGTACCCACCTAATAGCTAATACTTCACCACTCACAGCCACAGGTCTTAATAACAGTATCTGAAACTGTGGCAGGTCTTAGAAAAAAAAAACTGCAAGATTTTTAAGGACCCTGAAAGTTCTAACATTTTAAGTGAAGTGGCTTAGGCCATGATCAGTGACAGACCCAGAACTTACTCCTAGACCTGGGCTACCAAGAAGGTGACATGGCAATTTCCCAGTTTGGCTTCAGCATTCCCATGTCACTAACAAGTCACCCTTCCTAGCCCAGCAAATGTTCCAAACTCTCACCAAACAGCTGCCATCTTCCTTGGCTCCACAGTCACAGAAGAAGGAACCATATTTGGCATAGGAAATCTCATGATCCTTGTGGCACACCTTGGCACAAACTGTGCACACACCTACCCCATCTACCATTTTACAGGTGTGACAGTGGTACCTACAAAGAACAAGAATGAGTAAATGAGCCCAGCTGCGCCAACAGTCCAAGGACCAACAAATCCTCACCTGGAAGAAAGAACTACTCTTACCAATGCTGATTCATGAATTCTTTCTGAGTGATCGTGAAAGTGCAGAGTTTATTGCAAAGAGAATCTTCGTCCTTCAAAGATAATAAATCTTTTTAATCAGAAATATACCCTTCTACACAGGCCTACAGAGAATAAACAGTCGATTCATAAATGACCAGTAAAACTTACTCCTTGAAATTATCTGCAGGCTATAAACATGCTACAATTCCAGGTGAGAGCTTAAGGTTTTATGATTAGAAAAAAAAAAAAAAATCTAGGGGTGCCAGGGTGGCTCAGTCGGTTGAGCGTCTCTTAGTTTTGGCTCAGGTCATGATCTCAGGGGTGCGGGGTCAAGCCCCGCATCAGGCTCTGTGCTCAGCAGGGAGTCTGCTTGGGGCTCTCTCTCTCTCTTCCTCTCCCTCTGCCCCTCCCCCTGCTCACATATGCTCGCCCTCCCTCTCCCCATCTCTCTCTCAAATAAATAAATCTTTAAAATAAATAAATAAAAGAAATCTTAAGCTTTCTCTGTAAGGGAGCTCACACCATCCCCATGAAGAAATCATCCCTGAGACTCCATTTAGGATACAAAAACTGAACAACTGCAAAGTAAGTGACTCTGCATGGAAGAAGCCATGTGCTTATTAAACAGTCCCTTCCCTAAGAGATCAGATCCCTACAGCTTGCTCTGCAGACCTGGAAAATCAGTCTGGCATTAGTCATATAAAGTGGGAGAAAGCAGACAGGAGTGGGAGAGTTTTGAAGCTCACAGGGGCTAGAAAAGAGGGCCAAAGGCTTGTTAGGATGAGCTCTGTCAGTGCCCGTCAGCCGTTAATAACCTGGCATGGTTGCCTGGATGATGACGTGGTACTTACTGAATCCTCAGCCTGGGAGTCTTCCTCTTCCACTGCCAACTCCTCCACCCAGTCTGAGTCCACCTCAATGGCCCGCTCCTCCCCATCCACCGAGAGGTGACTTGGGCCTTGACCATTACTCTGGCTCAGGGCATTGGTGACATCAGCCAAGTAAGACATAATGTGGCATGTGCACTCCAGGACTATCACATGCTAGAAGAAAAGACCACCATCACACCACAAAAACCAGTTCTCCATATTTGATTACTGTGTACTTTGTTTTCTCAAACTCTCCTCAATAAAGCTCAAGATCAGAGACTTGGTATAAAAGCAGACAAAAAAAACATTTTAATTACCTATTTCCTCAGCTCTGAGCACTGTGACCGCATGTAGCAGTCAATACATTGGGCTGAATTAATGTGATTCATTCATTCTCAATCAGGAAGACAACCCTCTACAAAATGTTGTAAAATGAGGTAAAAATGAAATCAGGAAAACAGAGTAGAATTGGAGGCAAAAACCATTCAAGAAGAACAGTGGTTGCCAGAGGCCGCAGCAGGGGGTGGGTGGAGAATGGATGAAGGGGGGTTCAAAAGATACAACCTTCCATTTATAAAATAAGTCACATGGATATAATGCACAGCATGGAGACAATAGTTAACAATATATTGTATTGCATGTTTGAAAGTCACTAAGAGAATAGGTCTTAAAAGTCCTCAGTACAAGAAAAAAACATTTTATAACTATGTACAGAGACAGATGTTAACGAGCCTTATTGTGGTGATCACTTCACAACCTACACAAACATCGAATCATTATGCTGTACACCTGAAAATAATAGTGTTACATGTCAAGAATACCTCAATACAATAAAAAGACTAGATTAAAAATATGAATGGGCTCTCATTGGCTTTTTTCCTACCAATAGCATTTTTTTTAACCATTATTGAAAGACAGTTACGTTACTGGGTTTTAAATTTAGGGAGGGAGGGAGGAGCAGGGAGGAATAGCTTCAGAAATCAAGCGAAATTTTCCAGCAAACCACTGCTCATGTTTGCCTAAAATCCCAGGAGCCTGGCATCAAGGCCTCATATTTCTAAGTTCCTTCCCTCTGCACTCTGATAGTTCAGAGCTGAGAGGACAAAGACCAGCAAGAAAGGAAGAAGACATGAATGGTACAGTGCTGGGTCTCAGAGGTCAGTTAGCTGCTCTTAGCCAGCTATGTCAGGTTCATGGTGGGGCAAGAGGAGGAGAAGAATGCCTGCATGCAAGATTCCTGTCAGTTTAAAACCGTTCTTCACAGCAGTGACCTGAACCTTCAAGTAAATTAAACAATTCTAGTAAGTGAACTAGAGCAAAGAAGTTAGTCGGTGACCCCATATACCACCTACTCAGAATACACAGTTCCAATGCAGGAGCAGGGGACAATTTTCTACAGCATACAAGGTCTAAAAAACATCAAGAATTCACTAGGTTTTAAGGATTCAGCTGGATGTTTTTTGTTTACCCTGTTATCTCCCCCCATCACACCTCACAACCCAGCAGAGGCCTGAGGGCATGCAGTTCACATTACAAACTCCTAGGGCTTTGAAATTGTACACAAGGTGGCCAGGGCCAGAAGCCAGGGAAAAGGAGAGCCTTCTATGTGATCACAAAGAAGAATCATCACTCTCTGATTGCTGTCATGCTGCACTTTGCTTACCTTTCCATGCATTACATTGGCATTCAGTTTTTCAACCACATTCTTCTGTGATAGGTATTTCTTGCTGTCCCAAAGGAAAAAAAAAAGGGGGGGGGGGACAGGGGAGACACAAAAATCATCTAAGGAACCAAAGAAAAGGAAGCAGTTTTCATGAATCCTGCATCAATTTGTGACACTGGGAAGCAAAGGCATTCTTAGAAAATACTGAGGTGTGGGTGGCTCTAGTCTTATCACTGACACTTGATACACTTTCCCTAAGACCTCTCCTAGGGATAATGAACAGGAAACCCTACCAAGAATGTAACAAAGACTGAGTCTCAAGTGAACAGTTACACACTACTCCCTCAATCCCCAATAAAAAAGTAGACTCAAGTTCTTTTATACTCACTCCAAGCTACAAAAAAAATAACTTGTAATTCATTATCTATCCGCCTTTTCTCTAAGAGGAATGCTGCACCTATAGATAGGCCCCTCCAATATCACCATCTTACCATCTACTCAGCCAGTCCACAGCAGCATTGTGAAGCTGAAGATGGCCAGCACCTTGACCTGCACTGGCCAGTGTGGCCATCACAACCATGAGTTCAGGGAAACCAGTCCCATCACCGTTGGCCAACATCTCTGTTGCCATGGGGATCAGGGTGCCCAGCAGCACAGCACACACACCTTCCCCAACTTGGCTGGTAGAAAAGAAACAGCAAATTAGTAAGTAAACAACAGGAATCTGACCGTACTTCTAAATTTATAAAAGTAAGAGACACTGAAAATTAAACATTAAATACATGACTCTCCCTGCCCCCTTTCTCCCCACTCCAAAAATATGCAATTTTGGACTTCAGCTATTAGAGCACAAAACATTTACCCATGTGACAATTGACAGGCCCAGTCACTGCAAAAGTTTTTCCACAGGAGAAATTAAGGAGCTCTACCAGATTCCTTAAGTCTAGCGAGGGGAGCTCCGGAGTTGCTCAAAATGCTAAGGACCAATGCCCGAAGGAAAGGACGCTGCAATTGCTGTCAACGTTCATCTGGGGCTCTTAGGGACATGTGACTCAAATGCATGTGTTCTACCTGTTTTCCCGAACAATGTATGTAGTCAACAGCTGCAAAAGCTGCCGGTTCTCCTGAATCACATCCAGCTGGTCAGAGTCTTTGGGGGGTGACGCAGTCATGCGGGTGAGCCAGGCCTGGAGGCGCACAGGCTCCACGCAAGCCAGCTGTGCCAGAGAGCCACAGAGATGCAGAAGGCTCGGGTTTGGGCTCTTCTCAGCTAGAACAGACCAAGAGGCTGCGGTCAATGACGGAGGGTGAGGGGCAAGAGGGAAGGCGCCAACTAGGAGCCAGGAAAGGGGGAAGGAAAGGCTTTGGGCAAGTTTCCAACTGCCTTCCCAACTTCCTTGCAGGGATTCTCTGCACTTGTTACTAGGTAGTTATACTCGGGCAGAAAATATGCACAGTATTAGCTGGACATCAAAGTTCCCATAAGAAGATTACTAAAAGCTGTCACTCACTCAGCTGGAAGAGTTTGGTGAAGAATTTCAGAACTCGGTTACAGAATTTAGCAGAGAGGTTCTCATTGGCTGTTGCCATCATGATTTGCACGAGTTCTCCACTGGGAGGCAGAAGAGGTAAAAAAGGAGAGAATCACATTAAGCCTCACATAAAAAGGCATCCGCTTCTATTTCTTCACGATGTCATCTCCCTTCGGGGGACTGGTCACTTGTCAGTCAACGACCCTAGGTGTTCATGAAATCAACCCCTCATCAAAAACCTAAAGGATCAGCAATTAATCTAAGTCCTCCCCACGGTACAAACACTTAAAGCAGGTGTTAAGCGTTCCCTGAGAAAAAAATACCAAATGACTTCAGGAGACATTCAAAAAATGTTCACTGAGTAAAACAAAATACGGCTCACCTATCAGAGAAAAATTCCTCCATAGCTTTACGAGCCTGGCTGCTCTCCAGTTGCTTCTCCAAATACTGGAGACATTCCTCCAAGATGGATTCATCCAGTCCACTGAGGATCAAAAGAAAAATTAACTACCAGAAATAATATGTTTCAATGTCTTCCTAAAACTGATTTTTAAAAATCCGAAGTTTATGACTAAACCTTAAGGGCAATATTCAATTTTTTTTTTCAAAGCTTAGCATTAAGGGGCGCCTGGGTGGCTCAGTCAGTTAAGCATCTGCCTTCGGCTCAGGTCATGATCCCGGGGTCCTGGGATCGAGCCCCACATCGGAGTCCCTGCTCAGCAGGGAGCCTGCTTCTCCCTCTCCCTCTGCCTGTCTCTCCCCCCGCTTGTGTTCTATCTCTGTCAGATAAGTAAATAAAATCTTTAAAAAAAATTTTTTTTCAAAGCTTAGCATAAAGCCTGGCTACACAGGAGCTCAGTACGTATCTAACACATTAAACTATAACGAAACAAAAAAGTTCCTAAAGTCTTAAAGGATATAGTCAATGGCTAAGAGTTCAAAGAATCATTGCTGCTGTTTCAAATTATAGAGAGATAAATAGGAAGGAAGGAAGGAAGGAAAGAAGGAAGGAAGGATGAGAAAGGAAGGGGGGGAGAGAGAGAGAGAGAGAGGAAAGAAAGAAGAAAGAAAGGGAAGGGAGGGAGGGAGGAAAAGAAAAAAAAAAAGAAATGCCTGATGAAACTCTGGAGTCAACAACAAAAAGCCAGCAATGTCCATACTTGGACTCTTCATTAGTACGGTTCTCAGTGGGACAAAGCTGCAACTCACTCTGCTGCTCTTAAGGGCTCGCCCACATCACTAACAGCCTAAACTACCAAAGTCAAACAATGGTTTGACCCCACCACCCATCTCAGAGGCATGGTTCTAAAAATATTAGAAATTCTACGAAGCTCTTTGTACAGTTCATTGCATCAAGTAAGGCGCTTGATAAGCACCTGTTCAATTACTTAAAGTTTCCAAATCTGAACCATTCCACTTTCTCAAGATTGATTCCTCACAATCATAAAAGCGGAATCCAAATAACCTTTTGGGCACGTCCACAAGAACATAAAATGCACACAAGTACAGAACTGTTAAAAAGCACAATAAGCCATTAATTAAGGACATAAGGTAGCGCTGGTACATTCGGCTGGAAGCAGCAGGAGGTCACGGGAGCCTGACCACCCCCTCAATCAGGCTCACCTATTGGGATCTGCATGATTGGCCAGAATGTTGTAACAACCAGTGATCAGTTTCTCATACACTCGAGCCAAGAACTCCTCAGACTCCGCAGGACCCAGGATGCGCTCCAGGGAGTTGCTACTGATCTCAGCGACACTCTCAGTGCTCGACTCCAAAAGAAGGGGAAGAAGGGTCCGAATTACCTGTGGCGGGTTCATCTCATCGGACCAACTTCAGCAAAGAAAATGAAACCATGTTAGTGAATATACTCCCGCCACAAAGCTGCAAAGGCAAGGACAGGGCAACTCAATCATGTACTGAGGGAGGAGGACTTTTATTCCTGTCTTTTTCCCCTTGATATTTTTTTACATAGGTGTAATCATACAACTTCATAATTTTATTTTTCATTATTGTATCAGAAATAAAAATCATTCCACGTGAGAAGTCCATTTATTAAAATGTTAAATTAACAATATAAAATGTATTTTTTGTAATATTCAGAAAAGAAAATTAACTGAAACCTAAGCTAGAAACCCATCCCAGACAACTTTCATAGAACTGCCAGGAATGTGGATCACTTTTAAGGCGATGTGATAGAGGCTTTCACCCGGGTCCTACATACAGGAAGACAAAGCAGTGTCTCCCTGGCCTGCCCCAGGCCCCACAAGAGCAGAGGCTAACTCCCACGAGGATTCTGGAGATGCATGATTTGAAATCTATCACTGCCACCTTAAAACTCCAACCCAAAGCACCTCAAAATTACAGTATGATTTAAAGCCTGGATGGCCTTTTCTGCCAGAGGGGAGGAGGTATTCTGCTACCTTTCACATCACATTCTAGATCAATGCTCACAGTACACTCTGAAACAACAGACTCTCTTTGCTACAGAAGCATACAAGAAGAGCATTATTACACGATTATAAATTTCATATTCCTTTAGCTACGAAGGAACACAGAAATAGAGAGCACACAGGGCTCCGTAGTAGATACTAACACAATAAGATCTCCAGTCAGCCTGACCAGTGAGAGGAGGGTGTGCTTCAGAGAAGCAGCCAGGGGCAGACTTTGGCCACAAAGAGTCCCCAAGTGAGCAGCCTGCACAGCACTGATGTAACTCTCCGAAGGGATGGTGTCATTAGCAAAGGCATTGCGCTGAAAGGAAGCAAAACAGACATGAATGGACAGACCGTCTACCTAGCAGGGATAAAAATTCTCACGTGGGAGGAAAAGAACCCAGTGGCATAAACTAAGACCCCACTGTGGTTTCTAGACAATGGCTCTACTCAGTATACACTATTACTCAACCTGGGAAGGAAAGTGGGGTAGAGCGAAAGAAGCAGTTAATAATTTTTAGCTAGTACAAAGGTAACTTAAAATTTAAAAAGTTAAAGGGCGCCTGGGTGGCTCAGTTGGTTGAGCATCCAACTCTTGTTTTCAGCTCAGGTCATGATCTCAGGGTCATGAGATGGAGCCTGCTTAAGATTCTCTCTCTCGGGCGCCTGGGTGGCTCAATCAGTTGAGTGTCTGATTCTTGGTTTCAGCTCAGCTCATGATCTTAGTAGGGTCATGGGATGGAGCCCTCATCAGGCTCCGTGCTCAGCAGGGAGTCTGCTTGAGATTCTTTCTCCCTCTCCCTCCACCCCTCCCCCTCTCTCCTCTTAAAAAAAAAAAAAAGCTAAAAAGTTAAAATGTTTGTACAAAGTTAAGATACCCAACACCAGTTTTCAAATAATTAGAATATATTCTACTTAACACTAAAACTACTATCTCTAATAATTAAGAAGGAGGTGTATTTTGCATATTTTGCAAAGCATTAGAGTCTCCAACAAAATATCTTCATTATCCTTCCACTATAGCTCCGGGTGATGTAAACAGAGGTCACAATTATAAAGCAGGGATAACAAGATTATAATGCTTGACTTTCACAAAGAACTGTGACAAGGGAATAATATGTTAATAGAGATAATTTGAGCAGAGCAGACACAAAGGTCAAGTGAACTGACAGGAGACTCCACAGTCTTCCAACAGCCTCCAGAACCTGAAAGCTACCCTAGAAAACTATGACAAAAGGAGCAGGTTCCTGACATTCTTCCTAAAAAGAAAATGAAAATAGCTCATATTTACTGAGACTTCAGGAGCCAAAGACTGTGCCAGGCACCTTAGATTTAATACAATTAACCTTCACATCCCAGTATGAAAGACAAGGAAACAGAGCGAATAATAAAACGGCTGTCTTATAACACAGTAACATAGATTTCTTAACAAAACCACCACCTGGGTACCATTTGGGTAATTCAAGCCTTTGGTTATCGATTCAACCATAGCAAATATATTGCAGCATACCAAAACCTCTTGGCAGATACTTTCAACCTAAGAAATAAGAACAGAACACAGAATGGCTAGCACTCCACCTCTGTACTCTGAGAACAGACACTCACCCAGGATCCGATGTTGGGAAACTCATTGGTGTTGATGTTGTTCCAGGATTCACACACAGCCTGCACCCAGGATGGTAAATTCTGAACCAGTGTGGGACCTGGAGGCGACAGGAAGGACGAGGACTCATCACAAGAGAGAAAAAAATGACACATACTATTTTAAAGCCAAGCCCAAATGCAGAAAGATACACCACTGCCCAAGCTGTCAACACAATTACTAAGATCGCTTTGATGGATCTTTCAATAGCAGTACTACATCCAAGAACTAGCTAATTGCTTAATAGCTAACAATGTCAATTATAAGGTTTTCATTTCCCATCATATTCACTTTCTAATCTTGCAAGTCAAAATGACAACTGAAAAAGGGATACAAAGCAGGAGCATGTCACTACAAGTCAGGTTAAATCACTACTCAGCATCTGTTACACCTTCCACAAACAGGTAGCACTTTAATCTCTTCTCTCAAGATAAATCTGAGGGCAGGGATTCTTTTTCTTTTTTTAAAGATTTATTTATACATTTCAGAGATAGAGTGAGAGACAGAGGTGGGGGAGCAAAGAAGACAGAATCTCAAGCAGACAGAGCCTGACACAGGCCCAATCCCACCACACAGAGATCAGGACCTGAGCTGAAATCAAGTCGGACACTTAACTGACTGAGCCACCAGGTGCCCCTGAGGGCAGGGATTCTTAATGCACATCAAGAACAGCATTCCAGGGGCGCCTGGGTGGCTCAGTCAGTTAAGCATCTGCCTTCGGCTCGGGTCACGATCCCAGGGTCCCAGGAACGAGCCCCACGTTAGGCTCCCTGCTCGGCGGGAAGCCTGCTTCTCCCTCTCCCTCTGCTGCTCTCCCTGCTTTATGCTCTCTCATGCTGTCAAATAAATAAATAAAATCTTTAAAAAAAAACAACAGCATTCCATGAAGTAGGAGAATTTAATTTCCAAAAGTGTGACTATCTGAACACTGAAAGGGCATTTAAAGCTTGCAATTCAGGAAAATACAAATGACTATAAATTGAGAGGGTAATGACTGCTCTTAACTCCAGTCCTGCTCAGGTCCTTTTGCTTCCCCAGCCACCATTTCTTTTTTTTTTTTTTTTAATTTTTTTATTGTTATATTAATCACCATACATTACATCATTAGTTTTTGATGCAGTGTTCCATGATTCATTGTTTGTTCATAACACCCAGGGCTCCCTGCAGAACATGCCCTCCTCAATACCCATCACCAGGCTAACCCATCCCCCTACCCTCCTCCCCTCTAGAACCCTCAGTTTGTTTTTTAGAGTCCATCATCTCTCCTGGTTCGTCTCCCCCTCTGACTTACTCCCCTTCATTCTTCCTCTCCTGTTATCTTCTTCTTTTTCTTTTTTCTTAAAATATGTTGCGTTATTTGTTTCAGAAGTACAGATCTGTGATTCAACAGTCTTGCACAATTCACAGCGCTCACCGTAGCACATACCCTCCCCAATGTCTATCACCCAGCCACCCCATCCCTCCCACCCCCCACCACTCCAGCAACCCTCAGTTTGTTTCCTGAGATTAAGAATTCCTCATATCAGTGAGGTCATATGATACATGTCTTTCTCTGATTGACTTATTTCACTAAGCATAACACCCTCCAGTTCCATCCACGTCGTTGAAAATGGCAAGATCTCATTCCTTTTGATGGCTGCATAATATTCCATTGTGTATATATACCACATCTTCTTTATCCATTCATCTGTCGATGGACATCTTGGCTCTTTCCACAGTTTGGCTATTGTGGACATTCCCAGCCACCATTTCTACCAGATCATTCCTAACACGGGGAAGAGGTCTGCCCAGCACGAAGCAGCAGCTTGCTAATCTTCCTGATCTCCATAAATGAAAAGGAGAACACAGGCTAATGCTTTAGAACCAAATGACTGGTTTGGATCCCAGCCTCCACATCCTGCAAGACATAGGATCTTGGGCAAACTGACTTCTCTAAGACTTAGTCTCCTATGGAGTAAAAGGGGAAAATAACATACATAAAGCTTCTGAGAAGACTGACAGAGATAAACCTATGTCAACGTTTGATATACAGAAAGGTTCCAGTAAGTGGTAAATGTCAGTAGACAGGTAGATAAGTGGTAGGACACGTCCTACTAGTGGTACCAGCATTTCAAAAAGCACATGCACTTACCCAGAGTGTTTGCCTTGCACCTACTAGAGCCAATAGCCAAAACGGCAGCAAAGCCATGCAATTTCTCCTGGGAAGGTTTTTCAGTGGATCCTTCTTCATTAAAGTTCTGCAGCAAATAGGCTCTGAAGAAAAAAATAGGGGATACATGAAAGCTGAAGAATCTACTCCCATCATAGTTAGAAGAAACTGCCCTAGACAAATTGAAACACCTGTACCTCAGTTTCCTAATCTATTAAATGTAGTTGACAGTACCTGCCCCTTTGTGATCTCGTAAAAATTCCAATGGGTAGCTATTTTCCAAAGAATATCCCATCCTCTGAAATGTCCCCAATATACAATTCCAGGACAAATGAGCTTGGCAAACATTGAACACTATCTACCCACCTCCCCCTGGCCTTGAAGATTGGCAGTCTATATACTGAAGGCTCTGAGAAGTACAGTTCACCTTTGAACCACAGGAGTTTTAACCACGCAGGTCCACTTACACAGATTTTTGTCAATAAATAAAACACAGTACCGTGAACATATTCTGTCCTCCTTATGATTAGCCTATTAACATTTTCTTTTCACTAGCTTAATTGTAAGAATACAGTACATGGTACAAACATATACAAAATATGTGCTAACAGAGACTTTATGTTATCAGTAAGGCAATTACTGCAATTCAGGAAAATACAAATGGCTGTAAATTCAGAGGGCAACTACTGCCCTTAACTCCAGTCCTACTCAAGTCCTTTTACTTCCCCATCTGGTCAACAGTAGGCCACGAGTAGTTATGTTTTGGGGGAAACAAAAGTTCTATGCATATTTTCAACTGCACAGGGGGATTGGTGCTTCCAATCCCACAGTGTTCAAAGGTCAACTGTTCTATACTTTTTCAAAAGCAGTTCACCTATATTTACTAAGGACTTCCCAAACTTACTTGCCAGGAACATTTATTAACAGCTTATTGTATAAAGAGTTGGCCTAATGGGCCAGACTGGAGCCTAGCAGCTCTCAGAGGGCAGGGACTTGGTCAGCTTTGCTACTGCAATCCCTCCGGCACCTAGAAAAATACCTGACACATAGCAAGCTCTCCCATTTGCCATTCATGCCTACTGCTCCTGTATCGTCAAGAACTGTGCCTCCAATAGTCCTCACTCTACTTACTCCAAGACATTCAAACTTAGGCTTTAGTTAAGCTTTACAACAACCCAAGTCCCTTTTAGCATAAAAGCTCCATAGAACAGGAGCTGAACAGCGAAATCCTACAGGGACCAGAGAAAGTAAATAAGCGTAAAGGGGCCCGGTGAGAACAGCTATACAGGGTAGCCATTCCTCAACTCTGGTGTGCTAATGTTACGTGGCAAGTCAGACACAGTTTTGCCAGTTCTTCCCATGTACGAAAAGCCTTAAATTTTGTTTTGTGAATAAACTCCCCATCTTTAGGGCGTGCAATTTGCAATGTGTATTATTTTAGAAAAGACCGGATTTCAAAATACTCCCCGACTCATTATAAAATTTCTCTACTTACATGAAATTTAAAGAGCATTTAAAGCTTCATCTTAGTGAATAACAAAAATGACATGTTTAGGGAAATTTCATTATCTTTCCTTGTATCCTACAAGTTAAACACTAGAAAATATTTAAAGATTTATAGAAATCAAACTTCTTCTTGACTCTTCCTGAACTATTTGAAAATTCTCTCATGAGGCATCCCTTTCTTTATATTAGAGAAAAAAACATTCTACCAAGACAGAAAAAAAACCCTGAGCTGACAAAAAGAAAAAAAATGTAAGATTCTGAGTCCTTAAGGATCTGCACAGTGAACAGTACTTAGAACCACTAAGCTCAATTTGAAGAATTTTCAGGCTTCTAAACAAAGTAAACAACCCAAGGATCTCAATTCCCCATTTCCAACATCTGTGGTCAGGCAGCCCGTCACACCTAGTGAATGATGCATAGGTGTCAATGAGTTGTAGAGTGGCTGGAAGCAGGTTCTTGGTGATCTCAGATGACTTATGAGGATCGGTCTCGGCGGCCATCTTGGAAAAATGCTCATCCAGGGAGACCTGGACCTTCGAAATGGCAGCATCAAGGGTGTAGATGGACTGCAGACTTGGAATTTCATGGAGTTGCAAGATGGTGGTACAGTCGATGCTACAGAATGATGAGATCTTTAAAAGTACCCAAGATATTAATTAGTTGTGGCAAAGGGCTGCGGCAGAAGCTAAATCCTGGTATTATGGACCCAAAACGAACATACCTGTCGAGCAAAGTATTCCTCTACAATTTCAACGTCATATTTCACTGAGCTGCATTTGGTAGATGCCAGTTCTAGGAGAGAACCAGCATGTTCTGCCTTCATGCCCTGTTTGATAAGGTGATCCTGTTTGGACAGCAAGAAAAAGTGTTCAGGAGATTATCACAGACAGAGTCTAAAGCTTTCATGCTTTCATTATCCTTAAAAACTAACAAGTTCCCACAAGTACAGAGCATGGTGGCTTTGGCCACCCCTTGGCAGCAAGCCTTGGGTGACACCGTGGTACCTTTATCCAGCTGACGTAAGAGCTGATGCGGAGGCGGGAAGACCAGCGCAGAGTGTGTAAGATGTCACATTCACTCATCTCAGGTGAGTTCAGAGCCAGCTGGTTCACATAGGTCTTTGATGGTGGCAAAATCCCCAGGATCCTCCACAGTATCAAGAAGTGACACTGAAGGGCACAGGCCTCCTGGAAGAAATGAAAAGAGTGGTCACAGCAGTGGCACTTGGTATCGAGTCATGAGCCCCCGGACAGTAAGAACGATTCCAAATACAACTGTTTAAAGCACACTGTGTGCAGTCCTGACCTTCAATTGAGATCTGGCTTGCAAGTCTGCTCTGCAGGTCTTTGACAGAGAATATATATAATAACAAAGCAGAAAATAGGGCGCCTGGGTGGCACAGCCATTAAGCATCTGCCTTCAGCTCAGGTCCTGATCCCAGCGTCCTGGGATCAAGCCCCGCATCAGGCTCCCTGCTCAGCGGGAAGCCTGCTTCTCCCTCCCCCACCCCCACCCCCACGCCGCTGTGTTCCCTCTCGCTGTCTCTGTCACATAAATAAAATCTTTAAAAAAAAAAAAAAGACAAATAGTAAAACACACATGTAAGTAACTTGCTCCACCTGTGCACATCTCACAGACCAAAGTCATTGTTCTAAGACAACTCTGGCTCCCCAAGAATTTACCAAGTAACCAAAAGAGAGCAGACCATTCTGCCTGGCAACCCCATCAGGAGGTGCCCCTTTCTGTGGCCTGAACTGTTACAGCTTCCAGAAGTAGAGATGCATTCATGGGACCACAGAAAAAAAATGCCAGTGGGAGACTTTCACGTCAGACATCAACGACCGTTCACTGAAGGTCTGATATTTAGGTGGCCATTAACTCTCAAAGTCATATAGTTCCCTCAATGTAACAGAAAGAAAGGCAAAAATGGTTAAATTATCTCTAAAGTGAACACAGCCAACAAAACTACATAGAAATACTGACGTATCAGGGGCGCCTGGGTGGCTCAGTCGGTTAAGCGGCTGCCTTTGGCTCACATCATGCTCCCAGGGTGCTGGGATTGAGCCGCACGTCGGGCTCCTTCCTCAGAGGGGAGCCTGCTTCTCATTCTGCCCGTCCTGCCCCCCTCCCCGCTTGTGCTCACTCTCAATCTCTCTCGCCCTCTCTTCCAAATAAATAAAATCTTTAAAAAAAAAAAAAATACTGAAGTATCAGTCAGTTCTGGAAATAGATAATTCAGTAGATCCCAGGAATTCCAGGAAGAAATTTCTGGTAGAACCACTACCCAATTATCAAACACATTCCAAACTCTTTATAATCAGCCTGGGCTTCAGTGGTCTTACCAGGGCCGTTACGTTCTTGTTTTCCTTTCTCCTGACTGTATCAAGCTGGGATCCAGCTGCAAGCAGGGATGTCAGTGCAGTGTAAAGCTCATCATACTTGACAAGCTTAGAGAAAAGAACATCACATGCCTAATATGGAGGGAAAAAAACACTTCTTATTTTTTGAAATATTTTGTCTACTACCCATACACTATCATTTAATCTCATGACTGCCAAAATAGCTCATTCAAATTACAGGTAAGAATTTCTCATTGCAGCAAGATTCCCATTCAGGGATCTCTCTCAGTTTTATGGACTATTGTGAGCACACAAGGGCAGGTATTAGAATGATGTTAACTATTTTTTCCATTAAAAATATCTGCACGTGAAGATGCTAACAGAGACAGGAAGAAGGTGCCCCTACGGCAAAAGTAGAGCCCAGCAAATAACATATTCCTACTAGAATAAGTTCAAATCCTAATACAGGCCAAATTCCCTCATTACAAAAAGCAAGTCATTCCCTTTTCCCCTGACAGACTGATTTTGGTGGAAACCATCTGACCCACATGTAAAATGGGGTTTTAAAATTCCTGGTACCACAGAATCGAGTCGGTTCAAATCATCCTCTGAGGCTTCTGGGGACAGGACACAGTAGAATCTGGGTTGTGGGACAGCATCTGAAAAACAGTGGGCTCGTTAAAAGAATGGTCTCATTCTCAACTCTGTTTAGCGAGTATAAAATGTAAAAACTAAATAAACACTTTGGACACCTGAAGACACAAACAACCTTGGCACTGCTGACATTCGGGGCCAGGTAATTCTTTGCTACAGTCCTGTGCACGACAGGATGTTTAGCACCCTCCCTGTTGTGACAACCAAATAGGTCTCCAGACATTGCCAAATGTCCCCACCGGGGGAGGGGCCCAATCATCCCTAGTTAAGAACCACTGCTCTAGGGGCGCCTGGGTGGCTCAGTCATTAAGCAACTGCCTTCGGCTCAGGTCATCATCCCATGGTCCTGGGATCGAGCCCCGCATTGGGCTCCCTGCTCGTCAAGGAGCCTGCTTCTCCCTCTCCCTCTACTGTTCCCCCTGCTTGTGCACTCTCACTCTGTCAAATAAATAAATAAAATCTTAAAATAAAAATAAATAAAAATAAAACAAGAAGCATTTCATCAAAAGAATGGACAACTGCTCCTGAGAAACACCACAGAGAAGGTCATGGCTCCCATTATGTTCTCAACAGTATCCCACCATGACCCAAAACGAAATTTAGCCTGTGGGCTAGAACCACATTCCTATGGAAAATTAAATGTAATCACTCAGAGTGGCAGGAATCCATGTACTGCACTCTATGAGCAGACACAAAAATTCCTAATTCTTATGTCTCAGTGTTGCTTCGTTTTTTGTTTTTAAATCAATGTGGGATATGTGACAGTCTATTTCCGAAAAGGTTTTGAATCCCTTGGTATTTGCCACCTGTAGGGAATAGACTAAATCTTGAGGAGTCTCCAGCAATCTCCAGCACCAAATTCAATCCCCCCCCCGTGAGAACTAGTGAGTCAGCTTCTTACTGACAATCTTCTTTCTGACCTGATGAAAAATGCTTAGACCAGTTTTCTTCTACTTCTTTGAACCCATGATAGAGAGGGGTGGTTGCCCGGCGGCTGTTGCTGTCCTGGGATCCATTTGCCCACCCAAAAGGAGGACTCAGCAAATTATGCTGCACCTTTTAAAACACAAATACTCAAATTAAGAAAGATACAAAGCCACATTCCGCATCTCACTGCAGGTGTGATAACTCGTCAATATATCAAAGCTTGGGAAACTCACAAACCAAAATAGTTTTGATTTTTCTGTGATTTCTTTGGGAGCATCTTTTTGCCAAAGTATAATGGGAATAGGGCTCAAGCAAACATTTTAGGAAATGCTGAATAATCCTTAACTGGCCTTCCCGTCCTCATGTTGGATCCCTATAACAAAACAGTTTACTAATCCATAAAACTTACTGCTCAACTATCATTCAACCACTAACAAATACTCAGGGAGGGCAGATGCTCAGGGCACTGAGCTGGACACCAGGTAAAGTGGGTTAATTCAAAGGACATCTGTGAACAGAACCTATAATCCAATTTTCACAAAACCATCAAATCAAATAACCTACATTTACTGCTCCTGGCTAAATACAAAGCGTGAGCGCACACACACAAGTCCAGTAGTCTTCCTAAGGTTAATCATAAACCTACCACAAGAAATGTCTAAAACCTAAAGTGAGCAGGTCATTTTGCTTTGGATCATGGCAACTTGAGAAGAAAAACACTCTCGGGGCGCCTGGGTGGCTCAGTTGGTTAAGCGTCTGCCTTCGGCTCAGGTCATGATCCCAGAGTCCTGGGATCAAGCCCCTCATCAGGATCCCTGCTCCTCCGGAAGCCTGCTTCTCCCTCTCCTACTCCCCCTGCTCGTGTCCCCTCTCTCGCTGTCTCTTTCTCTGTCAAATAAATAAATAAAATCTTTAAAAAAAAAAGAAAGAAAAAGAAAAACACTCTCGATAACAGCTAGTAAAGCAAAAACAATGTGTTCATCTGTACCTGCTCGAACAGATACACAGGGGCTTTGGAGTACTGATGAAGCAGATAATCAAAGATCAGAAGGAGGCGAGCCAGGATGAGAGGCACGGAGCGCGCCTGCGCATCCATGTTGGCACTCAACTCCTGGATGATCTGCACAAAAAGGGTCAGTATGGCCCGCCGGCCTTTCTCAGTGAAATTGTGGAAAATGAGAAGGAGCAGCTGCAGGTGTTCTACATTCAAATCTTCCGTCTCGTTGGGCACCACCCCTTGCAGGGCATTCTGCTTCATTGTCGACAGAAACCTACCGCAGAGAAAAGGAGAACGTGTCTGGTAAAAGAAGTCCGAACATCCCCCAAGATTTACAATGTCCAGGGCTTGGAGGAGTTAAGCTTTTTAAACCCAGGCATTAAGATAACAAATCAAGACAAAAATCTACACGTAAAGAGAAGATTAAAAACTCAACTTTGGCTACGAAAAAGATAAATTCGGCCACAAAATATTCCCTGTTGACTGTGGCAGTAGTGTAAACACCCACTCTGCCATTTCTGACCATGAAAAGAACTGTAAGCTCCCCCAAAAGGTGGCTCATTTTTTTTAGTTAATAAACCTGGATAGTTTTATAAACTAGAAACAGTTCAATTACTTTTCCCTATAATTTGACTCTACAGCTTAATTTGTATTTTAAGAGTTTATACTACAGATTAAAATCACTGCATGACAGCACTCAAAAATAACTCAATGTACTAAAAAGCAATAAAAAATATTACACTATTCAGAGAACCTGTCTAAAGAGCTTTTATGCAAAAAAGGAATGAATGTAGACATCTGTTTTCCATTGCCTTTGGCTAATTTAGGAGAGAGATTTGTGTTTTAATAAGGGTTTCCCTCACCCCATCCCCCTATGCTCCCCCCTCCCCCCCCTCCCCCCCTCCTGGCCTTTTTGCAAGATTCCACCAAGAAAAATACAGTGGGACTTTGGCATTCAAGGAGGTTTATGATTTCTCAAATCCAGCATTAGAGCTATTTGATCATAGTATGGGGAAGAGAAAAGCAAAGCCTTTTAGGAAAACAAACTGCTTTGAAGACTCTTAACCATGTAAACAAAAATGGCAAATATAGGTCCATCTAAAGAGGATTTAGATGATTAATCTGAGCTTGCCCCAAGTAAAATAATTCTTTAAAAGTTGTCCAAAAAAGACTGCAAGTCACCCTGAGTGGTTTTCATGTTGAAAGCAAAATAACCAAAGACAGAGTTGGCTTCCCTGTTCCCGGTCTTCCAGAAAATCAGGTCAGGTTAAATTGGCTACGTTCAGGATTCAGGTTCGGTCTCATAACTGCAACCATACCCCCATGTGCTAAGGGATGATTCTGTTTCCAGACCATGGTGTAGGTACTTCTGCTTCTTCAACAGCACATCTTCCCCCAAAGCCATCAGAAACATACTCCTCCACCCTCACCACCGTACACCCTACCATCAGATACCACCTCAGAGCCCCAGGCTAACTGCAGACAAGTCAAACAAATTAAAAAAGCACAGAACCTTCTCTGCAGGGCTTCTCCTGGAGTTCTCTTACCTGTCCCAAACTTTAAGGCATTCAGGGACATCAGGATCACCTTGAGCGCCGGCTTTATGTTGCCAGATGAGCAAAAGGCGTGAAAGCACAGAGAGGCTTTGAGGGTGAATGTACAAGGGCCAAGGGCCCTCAGAGAAAGGTGCTACTCCCAGCTGCTGCAACAGCGTGTTCTGCCAGGAAAGACATACAAGAGACCATTAGGAAAAAAGGCGGAAAATGAGGCCAAAGGTTCCCCGCGGGCCCTAAATGTTACTCTTTAATGCTGGAAGAGTATTTTAAAGAGCATGAGGAAATTCAGATTTAGACGCACTTTGGAGAAAGGTCATTTCACTCAACGAACAGGAAAAAAGGGAAAATTACTAATCTAATCCCAGTCACAACTATAGCTAATTAGTGTCAGAACTGGGGTCCTGACACTAAAGGAGAGATGCACGAGACAGCAGAATCTGGATGACCGTCCAAACGAGCTGACAGTTTTTCTTTCACAACGTGTTATATACCTCAAGTAACATACAAAGTGGGAAGGTCCTGCAACTCGTAGGTCCAGCCGCTTGTATTTTCTTGTAAGCCTCTGCTTAGAGGCAGAGAAAGTCTGCCTCTATAATGTCAAGGCACCCCAAATTAGTCAGGGTTGTCTGCCTCCAGTTGTAGCGTGTCTTTCAAATGAGCTTGACTTGCAGCTCAGTTATCTAAGCTGCAACTTATCTTCTCAAACACACACACAAACTGAGCACGATGCCAATGGAAAACCAGACAAAGGCCTGCTTTCTCACTTGGCTTCAGAAGACACAAATCATAGTTACCTCGGGATACAGGATAAATTTCTAAGTCTGTCAAATTAAATTATATTCTTTTTTTTTAAACTTTTTATTTATTTATTCATGAGAGACAGAGACAGAGAGAGAGAGAGAAAGGCAGAGGGAGAAGCAGGCTCCCAAGGAGCAGGGAGCCTGATGCGGGACTCGATCCCAAGACCCTGGGATCATGACCTGAGCCGAAGGCAGACGCTTAACCATCTGAGCCACCCAGGCGCCCCAAATTAAATTATATTCTTATAAAACATCCCAGAGGAGCCCAATCCTTGGAAATAATTATTCAAAATGTCACAGATATCAAGAGTAGTTCACACATGTACTGGGTGGTTATCACAGGCTAGCTGCACACATACTGCCACACGAAATGCTCAGAGCTATAGCATTAGGTGGGTACGTGCTCCATTTTACTGATGCGGAAATAGAGCTCAGAGCGGTTTAAGAACACGACCTAAGCCACATGATTCCCATGTGTCCAAGCCAGGTTTATCTCTAAAATCTGCATTCTTAATCATTATGCTGCACACAGGCTTAAAGACTTTTCTCAATTCCTGACTCAAGGAAGTAATTCAAAAAACTTAACATGCCTTAACTACATCAAAAATATTACCTGTAGCACTCCTGTAATAATAAAAAAAAATTTTAGAAAAAAATCTTAGTGTTCAATCAAGGAATATGCAGCCATAATAGTGACAACCATAAAGAAAAAGGTAACAATTTTTGAAATAGTAAAATTTTAAAAAGCAGAAGAAAGAGATGTATAGATGTTCTGATCTTAACTGCAAAACTGTGCAACTATAATATAGGGACTAGAAAAAAACATCAAAAAATGTAAATCATGAATTTGGTGGAAGGATATGTTATCGATGTCATATTTTTTGAGAGGGTTTTTTGTTTTGTGTCAAGTTGTTTCAGGCCTCAGAGCCCTAAGAAATGAGCGAACATTCCTCAGAACCTGGTTTCCCCTATCCACTCCAACTCTCAGTAGCCCCTAAGTAAGGGGAACTGACTTTTTAAGTAAAACTGAGCCACAGCACCCCCACAAAGGCCTGGCTGAAGCCTTCCCTCCAGCCCTCCAGGTGCCCTGCGCCCACCCTTGCTTGGTGCCGGCACTCCTGGACTCTCTGCCTCCGCCCTCCCCATTCGGGCCATCTTCCAACCCTCTTAACTGTTCTCGTGACTTCAACGGCTGCCTCTTAGTGGTTAAATCCCAAAGCTCCATTATCAATCTTAATTTTTTTTATGATTTCTTACTTATTTGAGAGAGAGCGCAAGCACGAGTGGGAGACAGAGACAGAGGGAGAAGGAGAAGCAGACTCTCCACTGAGCAGGGAGCCTGATGTGGGGCTCCAACCCAGGACCCCAAGACCATGACCTGAGCCGAAGGCAGACGCTTAACCGACTGAGCCACCCAGGCATCCCTCAATCTTAATGTTTTAAGAACTGAATTTCAGACTCACATTTCCAACTACTTTCTAGATGTCTTCATCCCACTGGCACCTCAAAATGTCATCCTATTTAAAATGATTTTTTTAATAGTAGTAGTGGCAACTATTTTAACTAAAAACATAAATAAAACATACAATTCCTATATACAAAACTCATATACAATGCCCGTATACAAAAATATACGAACTGCTTTTCTCATTGGACTGAAAGGGCTATAAAATTCCCCATCCTGACAGGAAGCAACACAATCCCATGGTAACATCACAGTTCACTGCCTTTAGCTTACTCCTTCATGAAAAGAAAGCCTCGCACTCAAGCTCTCCTGCACCGTGGCTTCCAGGCTGGCCGACCACAAGGGACTGCAAGTTATGTGGGTAAGCAGACACGGCTTGTTTTTCAGAACAAAGAGAAAATGGCACAATGCGCCTCATGTAGCTTAACAACCCAGAGGATCATTCTGAGCAAACCTGCAACCGTGAGTAAAAAGAACCCGAGTTGACTCAAACCTAAGAGTGAGCTCCCTGCACACTCACAACGGCTCCTTCTACCACCAAACCGACTCTCCTTGCTGACGTCCCCTTTCTATGAAAGACAACGGCACCCTTCTGGTCTCATTTGGGTTGAAAAGGCAGGCAGTATCTCAGACCCTTCCTATCCATGTCCTTTACCCCAGTCAAACAATTTCCCATGATCTCTACCGTGGGCCCTTTATCCACATTGTATCACCCACCCCCTTTCCTCATGATCCCAAACTAATTCAAGTCATCTGGATTTCTTCAGTACCCGCAACACTACCTGGCACATAGTAGGTGCTCAATGAATACTCAGTGAATGAATGAGTGACCTAGACCACTACGTAATATTAAGTTATTATACTCCCACACGTAATAGTAATAAATACAAGACAACAAATATGTTAATAACAACTATAACATTAAGAAGAAGAAGAATAATAGTAACAAACTAATAAAGATAGCAGCTAATCTTTAGTAGGAACTAGTAGACACACACACTAGCCAGGTGTGTGTCTTGTTTTTACTTACATCACGATAAAATAACGTAACATAAAATTTACCACTTAAATTGTTTTTAAGTGTACAGTTCCACGGCATTAAGTACACAGACACTATGCAAACATCACTATCATCCATCTCCAGCACTTTTTTATTTTTCCCAACTGAAACTCTATGCCCATGAAACACTAACTCCCTGTGATATTGTGATATAAGAAGAAATACATATTTGGTCTCTGTCCCATTTCTGGCACAGAGCTCCTAAAAATTTTGTCATTTCCTGACAAGAGTGAGAAGAACGTATTTTGCTCTTCATAATAAGCCCCTTTCAATAACACCTGTGTTTATGATAATGAGACCCCTAGACAGCTTCAGGATGGGGGCCGATTGCCAGAGGAACCAACCACATGATTAGAGGGCTGGATCCCCAACCTTACAGCTCCATCCCCAACCGGGGCTAGAGTTTGAGTTAATCACCAATGGCCAATAGAGCAGAATGCCAACAGAAAGCCAGACTAAGCCTGCTTTCTCATTTGGCTTCAGAAGACAAAAATCATCTCAGCAGACTGCTCTATTAAACAAATTTGAAAGAACAGAGAGACCATGCCAACTAAGCACATGGCCTTTTAGGAGAAAGTCCTCTTTCCAAGATGTTCGTAAGTCTTCTTCAATAAATAGGTTTTGATTTCTTCTGTAAGTAGAGAAAGCCTAGCGGTCTAACTAATTCAGAACGAGTTTTTTATTATTCTGACAGATGAAGAAAGTTTTTATGATATAACTTACATTTGTTTTCTCTCACAGACTGGGCTCCATTTCATTTACCTCCCTTAAAGGACACTGTGTATGTCTTGCAATGCAAGCCAGACACCTTGGGTAAATAACTTTGTATGTGGGATGCCTGGGTAGCTCAGTCAGTTAAGTGTCCAACTCTCGGTTTCAGCTCAGGTCATGATCTCAGGGTCATGAAATGGAGCCACGTGTCAGGCTCCACACTATGTGTGAAGCCTGCTTAAGATTCTCTCTCTACCCCTCCCTTCCGCCCACCCCCCCTCGCCGCGCCAAGCACACATGCACTCTCTCTCAAAAAAAACTTTGTACATGATTCCAGAGAAACAATATCAATAACAGATAGTTAAATTACACTAACCATCCTTCACTTTCTTCCAGCATAGTAATGAAATTTGAGGGAAGAATTTAAAGTCCCATGTTTGGAAATGGAATGAAGAGGGAAGTTTGATAATTTGCTCTCCATAAAGTCAGTGGTTATGGGCAGCCAAGCTGCATGTCCACACAAGGTCTGGAATTATTTTTTAAATGCTAAGAGGGCAACATCATTACAGGAATCTTAAGAACTCTTATTCTCTACAGGAAAGTATTTCTTCCCCCATTATTTGGACAAGTTTAGGCAGGAAAAGGCCAAGTCTATGAACTTTGAAACTTCCCTAAATAAACTTAGATCTCAGCAAGGAGCTATTAACTTTCGCAGGACATCCTGACCCTATACAGTCTGAGAAGGTGCTACAGGCCATATGCTAACTGAAGCATTTTCTTCTCTTCATCTTAGATAGATCAACAACTTTACCACTCAAGTTATAGTCCCTTTCCTGACCAAAAAAAAAAAATTTTTTTAAAGATTTATTTATTTGAGAGGGCTAGCGCACACACATGTGCATGCGCAGGGGGAGGGGCGGAGGAAGACGGAGGGAGAATCTCAAGCCAACTCCAAGCTGAGCATGGATCCTGACACGGGACTCGATCTCACAACCCTGAGATCAGGACCTGTGCCAAAACCCAGAGTCAGACGCTCCACTGACTATGCCACCACTGACTGCACCCCCAAAGCAAATTTTTTCAACTAACATTAGGTACATATAAATAGGTTTTATAATCATCTTTTTAAACAATGAAATAAATTAAGAATTTTTCAGATAACAGGATAGTAAGAATCAAGTTTAACCTTTTGAAATAGCTTCCTAGATCCTGTCCCTTTGGAGGCAAGTGCAAACCCCTGAATTGTGTCCTGGTTCTGAAAATCCACTGAAATAATCTTAAGAATAACAAAAAATTTTCACAACAACCTTCGGCAAGCTATTGGAGAGATCTACCAAATATAAGTCTTCTGGGGAAGTGAGGGGTAGCTACAACTAAGAATCTGCATTTATTAAATTCCCCAGGGATCTTTATGTACACTAAAAGACTAAGAATCACTAACTTAGACCACGTTAAAAAAATTATCATCAGAATACGACACTGTTGGGGCACCTGGATGGCTCAGTCGGTTAAGTGTCTGACTCTTAATCTCAGCTCAGGTCTTGATCTCAGGGTCATGAGTTCAAGCCCCATACTGGGCTTGGGGAAAAAAAAAAACAAAAACACGACATGGTCAAATGTTGGGAGAGAAAGTGAATCCACCAATGTGACACGTTGCTGATGGTAAAACTTGGTGCAGCTTTTTTTTTTTTTTTTAAGTAATCTCTACACCCAATGTGGGGCTCAAACTCACAACCCCGAGACCAAGAGTCACATGCTCTACCGACTGAGCCAGCCAGGCGCCCCATCGGTGCAGCTACTTTAGAGAGCAAGTCTGGCACTACCTGCTGACAGTCACATACTCCGGATCCTACTAATTCTACTCCCAGTTATCTGCCCATGAGAACCCCTTGTTATGCCAGGGGACCCAAGATCACAGCAACAGCTGGAGTAACAACAAACCCTGACACAACCAAAAGGTCCACCAGTGGGAGCAGAGGGGAGGTAACAAATTGGTACAGTCACAAACACAACGGGACAGCATGTAACAGTCAAAACAAAAACTACAGAATCAGCAAGAGTAGAGATGAATCTTGGCAACATAATGCTAAATAATATTCAATGAAAAAAGAAAGCCTAACAAAATTATACAGAGCATGGTATCAATTACTATAAAGCTAAAAGCAATCAAATAGTTTGAAACTTTAAGGAATACAAATGTAAAAATAAATATATATATGAAACTAATGAAAGGGGGAATTTAAGATACAGGATTCAAGACATCGCCTACTAGTGAGGAGAGAAAACCCTAAGATTTTTAAGGCCTACCATCAAGATCCTAGGCTTTATTCTGGTGGTGAGTCTGCAAGTAGGCGTGTATCTAAAAGCATCTACCTCCTGTAATTTGAATGACTCCTTTAAAACACACATTTCCAGGGACGCCTGGGGGGCTCAGTCGGTTAAGCATCTGCCTTCAGCTCAGGTCATGATCCCAGGGTCCTGGGATCGAGTCCTGCATTGGGCTCCTTGCTCAGCAGGAAGCCTGCTTCTCCCTCTGCCTGCCGCTCCCCCTGCTTGTGCTCTCTATCTCTCTCTCTCTGACAAATAAATAAAATCTTTAAAAAATAAAATAAAAATAAAACACACATTCCCAACATGGATTTCTTAGATTACTAATGAAGTTAAGCATTTCCTAGGACTGTTAGTCACTGATAATTCCTTTTATAAACTGCCCTCTTGTCTATTCTGTCCACCTGTCTACTAGGGCAGTCATTAGGAGCTGGTTTGTAGTTTTTCCTTTGCTTTAAGCTTACTGAAAGACTTAGAAATAAAGAACACATTTTCTCTTTCTTAAAATGATCCTGATGCGGCAGTGGGACATACTAGAATAATCTCTCTTTCCAGTGAGGGGGTTTCCACCACAAGCCATGCTCCTTTACAAGTGGAACACTACAGCCTACTGGGAACGGACGCAGACAGCACTTGGCCAAAGGTCTCAGTGCACACAAACCTGCAGGTTGGGTGACTGAAGGTCAGAAGTTACCAGAGAGTGGTTGAAGTGATAGAGAGCAGCAGCGAACTCTTCATCTGATGAACCTGGAAGGCAAATAAGGACACTGATTATTCAAGCAGCCCCTGATGCATCATACCGCCCTGCCAACAGCCAAACGCCACTGGGGAAAAAAAAATCCACTAGGTCCCTATCCTGTCTACTGACCCTTGAGTCCATCTTTGTCCACCTCCTTAATGATGCTGGCCAGGGTGGCCATGTGGTGTTCTGAAAGAGACACACTCAGGTAGTTTCGGATAAAATTGTTCCGCGAGTTCAGCATGGAAGAAGTGATGAAGTTCAAAATGTTGGAAGCCAGACCTAAGAACTAAAAAGAACATAAAGAACCTTATGTCGGGGTCACAAGCCCAGAGTGCCTCCAAATCCTGAATATAAAGAGAAATAAAACATGCCCACAGATCTGATGCAACAGACGCAATGAATTAGAGTCAGGTTTTAAATCCCCTACAGTTGGACACAATTTAATTATGACAATCTTTCCCACATAATTCTACCAGTTACACAAAATTGCACCAGTTAAACACAACAGACTTCAGAAAACACCGTGTGAAGACAGAGACTGCTTGAGAGACTTGTCATTCCTCTAAGGCCCTGCATTTCTTCAGCTCAAGGACATTACTGAAATAAGGAATTCTGAAGTCTGTATGATCATTATACACACACAGAATTCCCAGCTCTTTACCTGTCTCTCAAAATGAAACTGAATTATTGTGTAAATGTTTTATGTCCACAACACGGACTAGACTAAGCTGTAGGAAAGTGTGGTCCGTATCTAACTTGTTTTACCGATAAAGCTTTAGAACAGGATTGATAGTACGTTATCTAGAAATGCTGCTTGAACAAGTAATTAGCAAGCACTTAACGATGGCCCACACCTATGCTAAGGGCTCTTTAATTCTTCACAACACCCCTAAAGGCAGGTACAATCACTCCCATATGACAGAAGACAAAATTGAGGCTTGGAGAATTTTAGATTCTTGCCCAAAGTCTCAGAGCCAGTAGTGGTAGAAGGATTCAAACTCACTTCTAACTCCAAAAGCTATGTTACTAACCCTCAATCAAAGAAATAATACCAAGAGTAGAAATCATTTAATCAAACACCATCAGGACACTTAAGTCTTAAGTAAATATCTAAATATTACTTAAGATTATTATTAGTTAACCCAACCTATTAGTTCAAACGATCTGCTTTTCACACCCCTTCTCCCCACCTCTCCTTCCCCTAAACCTCAGAAATCCACTCTTACCAGCTCAGGATCTTTGCGACTAGCCAAAATGTTGCCCTTCTCACCAGGGGCCTGTTTACTGGGGCTTTTAACTCGAGGAGAGCTCTCCAGCGGAGGGGGTGGGGGAGGAGGTGGAGGTGCCACTTTCTCTTTACTGGGGGAGATGGTCTCCTCAAACCACTGCCCCAAAATAGGCTCACTGTCATCATCTGAACAGAGAAAAAAATAGAAGTAATAAAAATAACACATTTTTACAAAGTTTTTAGTACATCGGCTTTGTGGAAATATCTACGCCAAAAGGAACACAAGGATATCTTGATTTCAGGTGGTAGTTACATGGTTGCATAAATTTATCAATACTCATCTAAATGTACACATAATGTACACATAAAACAGGAGCATTTTATTATCTATGTTATACCTCAACAGAACTGGTATTTCTTAAAGGAGCCCAATGAAGAAAGAGAAACAACCTCACTTTACTGGCAACAAGCCAAACATTTTGAAAGACAAATCTGTTCTTACCTATCAGTTCCCAAATTAAGAGCTACACCTTTCACAATACTCTATACGTTATTCCCACGAACCTGATTATAAAGAACCTGAGACATTTCTCTTATTCAATCTCTCTCCAAAGACAGGAGGGAATGTTCATTTTGCCCTGTTGTTCACTGAAACAGTCTGGAGTTCCTCTCCCTATGCCTCCCCAAGCCACACATCGGTGGCAACAGCCAAACCCAACCCCTCTCACACAACCTCTGGAGTTGCACTGGGAAAGCTCAGAACAGAGTTCACCAAACAGGTCCACACAAAAAGAAGAACTGACATGTATTCTGATCTTGGAAGGTAAGGGCTGAAAAGCTATCTGGGCTGAGAGCAGTTTCTGTCCTCTGTCTCCACGGCTCAAATTACTCGTAATAACATGTCACCTTTAAGGGCACAGAAAATCAAGATGCACGCTTGGCAGGTGAAGACGGCAAACAGGACACGAAAGGAAGAAGCCCCGGAGGAGTGGGGGACTTCCTGTTGCACAGTGCCACAGAAAAGAGGCCTCTCTACCTTGGCTGCTGTCCTCCTCCGTGCTGCTGAAATCATCCTCATAGTAGGTGTTTGAGTCGGTCGAGGCGCTGGCGTCACTGCTCATGGAGCCCTTTCTCTGACGCTGCAGGACACAGGCCTAGGAAAGCAGCAAGCTTTTGTAACTGCTGGTCACAAAAATGGAGCCACCCTACTTCACCTTGTTCACCACGTGAGACACTCTCTCCACTGTCTTTTCCTCTCCTCTAAATCCAAGAAGCCCTCCTAACAGCACCCTCCCTTCAGGGCTCTGATCACTTCATCCCAAGGCTCTCCAAAGCCAAAGCTGTGAACAAGAACTGAAACACGAGTGTTTCCAGAGCGCCCCCTAAGTTTCCGCATCAGCAGGACAACTGTCACAAAGCACCAAGCAGCCATACATGTCACAACACTGCAATCAACAGATTCAAATCTGTGCAATCATTCAAGAATTCTGCTCATCTTCAAAACCACTACCACAACTTTTGAATTTATAAAGGTCACAGTATACAATCTTATTCACTTTGAAAGGGTTATATAAAATCCTCCCAATTCTCAGCGGTGTGACACCACCCACCTTTCTGTAGGAGGTTGAGAGCAATGTCAACAGCAGGTTCGTCAGTGGGACAGAGTCAATCAGCCGCTGGATCCTCTGGATGGAGGTGCTCTGGGCCATAATGCTCAGGACCGCAGGGGGACCATCTGTCTCCCAGCCCTGAAGGGAACCATAGCAAAAGAGAATTCATGTCTTCCAACTGAGCAGGAAGGAACAACAGGAGCAGATGGTTCAAGGTAGCTTCCCCAGAAGTGAAACCAGCAATGAAGATGCTGACCCCAAGCACGAGCCCTCACCTTGTGCAGAGCTTCCACTTGCAGGTCTTGAAAGAGAGAGCTTAACAGCTTGACAGCATGGTTTGCCAATATTACTGAGAGCACCCCAAATCCCTGGTGCCTACACAAAACAGTAAACACAACAAATTAAAACCTCAAAAACAGGGGATCTTACCATTCGGGGCCTAGACCCCTTTCAGAATCTATGGACCTTTCCCCAGAAGGAAAAAAAAAATGCACACACAATATCTGCATGTAATTTCAAAAGCTTCATCTCCCTGAAGCCCACTCACATCCTGCCTCAGGATCCACAGGCTTCAGGTTAAGAACTCCAGAACTACAACAAAGTCTTCCAAACACATGGCATTCTGGAATTCAAACTATTAGTTCGAATCTACTGGTTGACGTGAAAGATGCTGACATTCAAAGGTTAGTTGAACTTTTTATAAAAGTCATTCTTTTGCGGCACCTGGGTGGCTCAGTGGGTTAAGCATCTGCCTTTGGCTCAGGTCACGATCCCAGGGTCCTGGGATTGAGCCCCACATCAGGCTCCCTGCTTAGCAGGGAGCCTGCTTCTCCCTCTCCTTCTGCCTGCCACTCCTCCTGCTTGTACTCTCTATCAAATAAATAAATCTTCAAAAAAATTTAAAATTAAAAAAATAATAAAAGTCATTCTTTTCAGAAAGCTTCTAGGTTGACAAATACAGGGAGATGAGAGAGCAGAACATGTCAGAGGGCAGGGATGCTCCACGTTCTCTCCCCGCACCTTGCCCTACGCATCTCTTTCAGCTGGCTGTTCCAGAGTCATAGCCTTTTATAAGAAACCGCTCATCAATTAAGGAAAAAAAAAAAGCCATTCTTCTGAGAAGAAAAAAGGTAAAAATCACCAACTTCTATAAAATATCTGATCACAAACCAGAGAATAAAAACAAAGTTTTACACATTAAATGTGAGTAAAACTTTCTTTCGGTCCAAATAACCACAGGACAAAGAATTAGTATACCTAATATATAAAGAGCTCATGTCCGTCAGTAAGAAAAAAGGACAAATACCAAAGAGAAAACTGGGACAAAAGACACAGGTAGTTACAGTCGTACTCACAAAGAAATATGATTAGGAGCGATGTAATACCATCTTTCTCCTTTAAGATTAGAAAAATGTGAAGATTAATGACAGCTGCTGTCAGAGGACCGGGAGAAATGGGCACGTGCACACACAGCTAGTGAGAGTACAATCAGAACAGTCTAACGAAACACTGCAAATTTTTACATAAGTGTACCCTTTGTCCTAACAATCATACTTCCGGGAATTTACCCCAAGGGGATAATTAAACAAGTTCACAAAGATTTACATTTAGGAAGATTTATCAAAGCACAGTTTATCACAACAAGAAATTTTAATATAGCCTAAATAAGTGTTTCAATAGGGTAATTAGTTAACAACGGCATGTTTATATGGTGGAAAACCGCCAGCCATTAAACACTCACAGTGAATCCAAAACAGCACCACTGAAAAGTTATCAACAATATTTCTAACGGCGATCCTGTTCTGTAAACATACACACTTACATACGTGCACCAAAAAATGTCTGGAAGAATGTTTACCGATTTGGGTGGTAGAATCTGGGATGACTTATTTTCCTCTTTCTTATGATTTGTAACTTATACAAGGTACAGGTTTTCCTTTTAAAGGTCAAGAAACAAGAGCCATTTTTTTTTTTAAAGATTTTATTTCTTTGACAGAGCACAAGCAGGGGAGCAGCAGGCAGAGGGAGAGAGCGAAGGGACCCTGGGATCATGACCTGAGCCGAAGGCAGACGCTTAACAACTGAGCCACCCAGGCGTCCCAACAAGAGCCATTTTTTAAATGTAACTGCTACTTTGAAGGATAGACCTTTTAGCATCCTCCCGTTTCCTGCTACGGTGCCAAGCGTGAAGACAGAAACTCACAAAATCATAACTACTGTTCTCTCTGGAACACGCTTACCTCTCTTCTGTGCCTGGTATCTACTATCTACCATCCTAACATCTATTTCAATTTTCAGCTCATGTAACACTTCCTCAAGGAAGCCTGCCTTGATTTCTCTGACTAGGCCAAGTACTCTTATTAGAATACTCTCTAGACACAATTTGACATATTTCTTCAGGTCTCTCGGAAATGTGTCTTTTTTTTTGGTACAATCACAGCACTCCAGAACTGACACAGAGCCTGGGACAGAGAAGATACTCAGTGAATATTATCTGTTGAATGAGGTCCAGAATTTGACTTCCTCCTGGAACTCCAGACGCCCATACCAACTGCCTACTCAACATCTCACATAGAGAAAAGTTTGACATCACCTCAAACTCAGCATGGCGAAGACGAAATTCTATACTTCTTCCCCTTCCTGCCACCCAAGCCCTAAGCCAGTGTTCCGTCTCCATAAATTATACAACCCAGTTGCTCATGCCAAAAAATTGTGATGTCCTATCTTTCACACTCACTATCCAAGCCATCAGCAAATCCTGTCAGCTGTACCTTCCAAACACATGCTGCTTTGACCTCTTCTCTCTGCCTTTCCCACCGGCACCCTATTCCAAGTCCCTTCATCTCTTGTTTGGAATAATGCATTAGCTT
This sequence comes from Zalophus californianus, assembly GCF_009762305.2. Lineage (NCBI taxonomy): Eukaryota > Metazoa > Chordata > Mammalia > Carnivora > Otariidae > Zalophus > Zalophus californianus. The sequence continues at coordinate 13,936,577 of NC_045598.1, forward strand.
CCCAACTACTCGCCCTCCTTCCTGCCTTACACCCTGCAATCTATTCTCCTCAAAGCAGCTGGGGTATCGGCTCACTAATAACTAATGAATCAGAACAGATCACTCCCCTGGGGAACACCCTCCACCACTTACAAATTAACCCTGGAGGTTTTTTTCTCCTGGCCCTGGAGATCTGGCCCCTAGCTACCTCTCTGACCTAACTTTCTACTACTCTCCCTTCCCGAGGGCTCCAACCAGCCACACCAACTTTGCTGATCCTTAAAAACGCCAATCATACCTCTACCTTCAAACCTGAACAATTCTTCCCCCAAAATTTCAATGGCTCCCTCTGTCACCTCACATATATTCTCTCCATCTTATCTTTAGAGCCCATTCCTCACCATCCTAATTAAAATAACAGCCCCTGTCACTCTCTAGCCCCTGGCTCTGGCTTATTTTTCTTCACAACACTCATATGAGAATCCATCATGAACTTATTAGTTGCTCCAATGAGAAAGTAAGCTCCATAAAAGCACAGACATTGCTTTGAATAGTGCTACATCCTCATGCCTGGAGAGAGCCCAGCACATGGTAGGGACTGAATGAATAAAATCTAGAAATGCCTGGGCTTAGAAAATAAAACCTCAAACCACATGGAAGTCCTAATCTCTAACTCCTCTCCAAGCAAGCAGGGCTTACTGTCCAGACTTCGTCAGAACGGTAGCAAATGTTTTAAGGAAGCAAGCCAGGAGCAACTGACAGAATCCTCCTTACAGGTTAAACATGCAAGTAAAGTAATTAAATGCAAGTCATACCAGCCCATTTACAAAACAGAAGCATTTATTTTCTGATTTGAACCTCATTAAAACCCTGAAAGATGTATTACACATTTTCCCCTTTAGAGATAAGCAAACAAGCTCAGAAAAAATGAGCAATCTGTCCAAAGTCACACAGCTATGATGTAGGCATAAGGGACTATGATCGTCACCTTAGTTGTTAAATTTAACCAGGTATGCAGGCAAATTGTTCTACTGATGTGAAGATGAGAGGGGTAACCCTAGCTCCCCATCAACATAAAATGGCAGGGACACAAAACAAAACATGAGTAGCAATCGAGTAGACACATACCCTTTCCCAGGTCCCAGTTTAGGAGAGCCCACTCCCTCTTTTGTACGAGAAAGGATGTCTCTGACTCGGAGTGCAGCCAGGGGGTCTTTCTCTTTCCCCTTATCAGCCAAGGCAGTAGGACTGAGGTTCAATATGAGGAAAAGGCTGTTTAACAAACACCAGGCACCCAGCAATTGGAAGTTCTGATAGTGCTGTTGAAAAAGCACAAAAGAAAAGTATGAACGCAGAGATCTTACGAGCTATGAAACAGGAATGTAGCAGAGACATCCTTCTTACCTCTCCACCAGCCCGCCGGGAATTGCTGATTGCTTGTCCAATCATGTCATAGATTTCAAGCTGTCCAACATCAAACATACACAAAAATCTGAGCAAGCTGACCTACTTCATTACAAACCTTAATCCCACCCAAATTAATTTCACTTGAAGAAATTAAATATCCTCATGGCACTTTCTAAGATAGGATTCCATCACACTTTCCTTGACCTTTACATGATGCTGACTCCTCATTACATTCAGCTCACAGGTCACCTTCTCAGAGATGTCCCCCACACACCATCTAAAGCAACACAGCCAGGCCCCCATCAGATCATGGTACAAAACAGGGACTCGTCCTACACACTCACCATTCTCAGAGACTATCTCGTGTACTGTAGGTCTCCGCTCAAAGTGCACTGATGCACACAGCAAGCCCTCAGTACACGTGCAGACTGAGTGACTCATCTTTCACAAGGTCCACTGCCACCACAAAGACGCGGTGCCTTCCACAGAGCCAACCATGTGAATGCCCACCTCTTAGACCTGCTACCAAGGGGAAGGGATGGAAAAGACTCCACATCCTTTCCTCTCCCTGGGAAGAGAGTGGACCTGGCACTATTTCCTCACTGAACGACAGAGGCCCCCAAGGCCAAGGGACCCAGCTTACACATTTCTGGACAATCGTAGCCGCATCGCTCTCATAGTCCTCTTCTTTGGAGCTTGTGGACCCTGTCCGCACCTGCTGGGCACTACCCACATGCAGGATGGCCATGCAAGTTGCCACACTCACACCTGGGGGGAAGAGGGGAGAAGATGCACAGATTCCAATCATGGCACAGTCCCAGGAGTCCACCAAAACAGAGAAAGAAAACACAACCCACCCCCAAACCATTCCATGATTTGACAACTGAGAGTAATGTCCACAAGAGCAAGACTAGATAGTGTTACCATCTGGTCCAGCAATCACACTCCAAAGTATTTATCTGAATGAGCTGAACACCTGCATCCACATCAAAACCTGCACACGAGTACTTACTGTAGCTTTTTCCTTAACTGCCAACAATGAGAAGCAACTGAGATGCTCTTCAACAGGTGGATGTACCACAAACTACGGCACTCCCATACAAAGAATATTATTCAGCAATAAAAAAAAGGCGAGTGATCAAGTCATAAAAAATCAGGGAGGAAACTTAAATGCGCACTCCAAGCAGAAGCAGCCAGTCTGAAAATGCGACATACTATATAACTGATTCCAACTTTAGGGCACTCTGGAAAAGTTAAAACCATGGAGACAGTAAAAAGATCAGTGGTTTCTGGGGGTGAGGGTAGGGAGAGTGGGATTACTAGGTGGAGCACGTAGGACTTCAGAGCAGTGAAACTACCTTGTGTCATAGTGATGATGAACAGAGGGCATTATACATTTGTCAAAACCCACAGAACTGTCTAACACAGAGGAAACCTGATGTAAACAATGGACTTCAAAAAAAAAACAACGGACTTCAGATAATAGTGTATCAAATCCTGGTTCATCAATTATAACAAACGTACCATAGTAATGCAATATGTGAATAATAAAGGAAACAGGGTACTGGGGAGAGAGGGTAGGTGGGAACTCTGTATAACCTGCTCAACTTCTCTGTAAACCTAAAACTGCTTTAAAAACAAAATCTATTAACTTTAAAACATCACAAAATGTTTTCCTATTTTTCCAAGATTGTGGGGAAAAACATTCCATGTTTGGTATTCCTCAAAGACACTAAGGCCAAATCCCTGTCTTTACGTCAAATCCCAGGCCATCAAATTTCAACAACCCAAATCTGGGATCTTTAATCAACTAAAAAATTTTGAGGACTCTTTAACCAATATTGACTAAGTACACTGAGAGCCATGTGGATATTCAAGAAATTCCCTAAAAATTAAAAACCCCAACTTAAAAACTGCAAAAATCAAAGGCAGAGGATGAGGTAGTAAGCACTGGAGATGGGCCTGAGGGAAAACACATTTCCCATGCATCTTTAGCTTTCTCTTCCCACTGCTGCTGCCCTAGCTCAGGCTCTTACGGTGTCTCGCTTGAATGACTACAAAAAAAATCCTCCTAAAAAAGCTTCCTGCCTCCAAATTTCCCCACACCAAAATATCCTGTACATTGCTGTTTGAATATAGCTCAGAATTTTCAGTGGTTTCTACTGTCTACAGGACATGGTCCAAATGACTTAGACTGCATCTCAAGACCTCTGTGACTGTGTCCTCCTTTCTCTCCGGCTGTACAATACCCACTCATCACATATCCTCTCCCCTCACCCCTTCCCTCCACACACACTTACACAGTATGTTCCCCCAAACTCTAGGATACTTTGAGTCCTGCTTCTGCCTCTTCCTCGGGATAGCCAAGTTGCAATCCTACCTTCCCTATAGGTACATCAACAGAACTCCTTCATTACTACTGCTTTACCCAATTAAAAGTGCCTTCCTCTTTCTATCCCTATATCCCAGATGTTCAAAATAAAGCTATTAAAAGAATGTAGGGAGATGATCAACCTCAGCAATTTTCTTGGTGCTCCCCAGGTTAGGTTGCCAAAGGGGGTTCAAATCCTCACTTAGAGAGCCAAGTAAACATCAGAAATTGTTGTATCTTCCAAGACATACCAGGACTACAGTTATTTAAAACCAAGGATCAGTGAATTGGGTTAAAAAGTCACTGTCATAATAATTTAAAAGAGAGTAAACAGCAGCTGTCAGTCCCCACTCTCAAGGCAGCATGAGCAACAGGAAGAAAGGGGATTTTGTGGGAGCATGAAGAATAACATCTGTTGTATTTACCAATATAAACAGATACCACCTGTTCCGTGAAGGCTTCCTCAGATGTGCTCCCACAGCAAGACTCCATCTCTCCCTTCTTTGTGAACCCAACTACTCTACACTTCTCTTATTGCCTTTATCATCTCCTGTTGTGTATCACTCCATGTGGTCCTAACTGTTCTCCTTGAGGGCATGGATTACATATTGTTTATCTCAATATCCCAACAGCCCTTGGCATTTTGCTTTTCATACAGTAGATAATTTACTATTTGCACATACTATGAAAGCAAATATGCATATAATGTGCCACCAGCTGTGGAACAATGGGATCATTCTCAAGATTCCAATGGAGACCTCATTTCATCTAGATGAGCCATCAGATGATCCTCGGGGATAAGGGCCCAAGTAAGGGGGGAGAGAGCAGAGCACTCAGGAGGATCTCATGGTTTCCAGAAAGTATACTTGTGCTTAACCGAGAAAATGAGATCAGACATCATAACCTCTCACCTGCATACAGACAACTTAGGCTGAGGACTGTCACATCTTGTAGACGAGAAGGATTGAGAGGTTCCAACACAGGTAGAGAAAGGGTATCCAATGCCATGGTTACATCAATCACCAGTGAATGAAAACTAGAACATGACAGAGAAGGAGGTTAACCAAAGCATCTCTCTGAATCCCTTGCTTCTATAATCTGATAATTAAAGAAAGTCGGCATGCCATAAACTATCCAGTTTCTCTCTTTTTGAGAGCAGCATTAGAAGGTAAAGCACACACACCCTGGAGCACCTTACCCATTGCGAACAGCAGTGGCATCTGCTACTGTGGCCGGCATGATGAAGAAAGAATTGGCCAACACTGCATCTTGAAACCGATTGATGTAGCGCAGGAAATAGGGCAGGTTCAAACACACACGCAGTAGCTTCTCTGAGCCACCTGCATTAATGACAAGGCTCGACCTTACAAACGGGCTTGATTCTTTTCCACTTACGGAATTTTTGAAAGCAGAGAAACCAGCTCTGTGACGACAGTTAAGAGTCTTACCAAGCTCTTGAAGACTAGCCACATTCTGAGCTATAAACACATTCTTGGTTTTGATAGCAGAGGCTTGATCTGTGGATGACTGCTCATCATTTTCTCCTTCAGCCTAAAGAGAAACAAAGGATGCAAAAGGCCTATCATGATACCATCACCTACCAACTGCTGCCCTGCAGTTCAGAATCTAAGCAAGTGTCCAAACGAAGCAGAAGTTCTATGGATACTCTTCAGACTTCCCAGGTAATGAGGGGGGACTCCCTCTCTAATGTTAGGGAAAATACAAGTTATCGTCCTAAGAGGAGGAGAAAAATACATAGCTTGAAGATATATATATTCTACAACTAATAGAGAGTGTGATGTCTTTTATAAAAAAGTGTACATGTTCTTTATATCTGTTTATATGCATTGAGAAATTTTAGAAGAATGAGCATCAAAAGAATATCAACGGTGGACAGAAAGTTAGGGGAAGTTTTGCTTTTTGTTTGTTTGTATTCTTCTATTTCTTCCTACCCTAGGCACATACATCATTTTACATCATAAATGTTAAGATACATTTGTTACTTTTTCTAGTATTATCATCTCAAAACCTCCAAGGGATGAGGCATTTGGCTGGAGTAACTCACCGAGTCTGTGGACCTACGGGTGGTGATGCTACAGTTCTAGGGTTGAAAACTGACGTCAACTGTTCAAAAAATTCATCTGTACCTCCTTCTGCCTCAGCTCTGGGCTTACTGGTGAGGCCAGCTCTTTCTGATCTTCCACTGTAAATATAAAACCAAAAACAGGGATGAGCAGAGTGCCAGTAGAAGCCAAAGCAGGAAAAAGTTGGCCAGGGAAGTAGCCAAAGAAGTAGGTCTGGCAAATGAAGGCTCACCATCTGAGAGTGTCTTCACTGTTTGTGGCAGCTTGGCTGATTTCATCATTGCTGTAAACGTGATAATTTCAGTCCTGTCTAGTCGGCTACAGCCAGTGCACAGGCCCTTGATGAGGAGAATCAAGTGTTTCTGAAAAGAAAACAAATTCAAATGTGTCTTTCAGAAGATACTACTATTTTGGGACTTTTCACTGGCACAGGGCCAAATTTAGGTTCGTATCACGAACTGAAATTAGGGAAAACGCTAAAGGAAGAGATCACAAGTTGATGGTCCTCAGACCGTACCTGGCTTGCAAATTTGTCTTATTATGCTCACAGTGTTGTTGGATTTTTATTTTTTTCATTTGAAGTTATAGGTAACTTTTTAAAACATGGAAGGTTCAACATACAAATCCAGATTTCTTATCTTTCACAGTAATTCACAAGACACAGCAAATGAGTCTCCACCGCCCCCCGCCAACAATCAGCTGGAGCTACATGGTGATTGGCCTTTACTTTATAGCTGGGTCAGGCACCCTTTTCAACTGGCACACTTCACCCATTTTATGTTACTTGCCTGACCCCTGGAAACGTGGAAGTTTGCAATCCTTGCAAAAGCCTCTGTAGTCCTCTAAACCAGAGGCTGGCGAACCACAGCTCCAATTCAGCCCACTGCCTGCTTTTGTAAATAAAGTTTACTGGACCACAGCTACACTTGTTCATTTATGTATTGTCTGTGGCTGCTTTCATACTACAAAAGCAGAGTTTAAAAAATAGAGACTAGTTTCAACAGGAACCAAATGGTCAGCAAATTGTTCACTATCTGGCCTGTTACAGGAAAAGTTCACCAACCCCTGCTCTATGCCACCCCTCTCCATCATCATTCCACTAGTCTGTCACAGTCCTACCTCAAAATAAGGGACACAGATGAGCCCATCACTCTCACCTGGGACACGGCACAGGCCTCATCTGGGTTCTCCAGACGCAGGAGAGAAAACTCGATCAGGACTTTACAGGCCGCTGCTACCGACTGAAGCTGGTTCCGGGGAACTGAGAAAGGAATGGGTTTCACTTAACCTCAGACCGCCACAGCCTTAGTCAGCCTCACGGTCAGTACATCTAACCAGACAACTCCCAAGCTCCGTGTGTCCAGCATTGCCAGCACCATTCCATGACAACAATCATTCAGAACCAACAATCCAAGGGTCAAACAAAGGCATCCTGGCACTGATAACCATACACTGCTACTACATCAATCTATCTTACATTTACGGGAAATTCATTATAATAGGAAATACAACACAGTAAGTACGAAGCACTTCAAATATATTAACCCACTTAATCCTTAAACCAACGTTCTGAGGTAGATATTGTTACCCCCACCCCTTCCTTTTCGTACAGGGAAATTATACCACAGAGAGGGTTAAATGACTTTGCCCAAAGTCACAGGGCTAGAATCAAATCCAGGAAGTCTGGCTCTTAACTATTAGAATATAATACCTCTCCTTTCCCACAGGTTCTAAATGCCTTTACAAGAGGCTTCCTACACAAAATTTCTTCAAGCTAAAAGTGATTCCTCCATCAGCAGCCAGTGCCTATAATAAACAGCACTGCACATGATGGTTATCCAGCAACCCTATGGCTTCCTTTCATTTACTTGCTTAGCAAACTATTTAAATAAACAAATAATTAGAATTCTTCAGAACTCTCTGAGTTAGGATTTTTTAAACAAGTAAAACACAAAAATTCAGAAATAGTGGAAAATAAGGGGTAAAAAAAAGAAAAGGTTAAAAGATGATAACTGAAATTTGAAATCCCTGGACATACCAGAGAATACAAAAGGAGAATTTACTTTCTCACCAAAACCAAATAAGGGAATAGAGCCTTCATGAGTGGCCCTGAACCTCAGGTCAGTATCCGCCCATCCCCCTCAACCCCCCAAAATTAACACATTAGTAATTACATGTATGAAACCATAAAATGCTTCTGATTAAGAAGGTACAAGTTAACATAATGGGGTTACGAAGCAGACATCCAAACCAAGTACTTTTTAAATCCCTCTTGGTTGGTCTAAGTAAAGGAACTTCCAGAGCCTTATCAAACTGATAGTGGTCTCTACTGTTGGGTGAACAGGTTAGGAGTGTTAAAATACAGACTTCATTAACAACCTGTTCAGACACCCTACAAAGACGAGACACAACCACCCCCCATCCCCAAGCCCTCAGAAGGGAGTGAAAAGAGTGGAATACTCACTGAGGCTGCAAACTGTTGTAATATAGTGCGTGGAAAGTGCAACAAAAGAGGAGTAGAAGGGCTCATACTGCTTCTCGTGGTGCAGGATTTCAGATTCACTGCAAAGAAAATAATTCAACTAGCATTTATTTAGTGCTTCTTATCCGCCAGATGCCCTACCCCTTTACAGGCATTATCATACTTAATCCTTAGAGCACTTGGGAGGCACTGTAACCATCCCTATGTTCAAGATCGAGAAAGTGAAACTTAGCAAATTAAAAGCAAGCACCTTGCTCAAGGTGTCAGGCTTAGGGATTTTCAAAGGCTAACAGGTAGGAAACATTTTCACACTCACTTAGAATTAAAATCCAAGTTAAAACATAACAGGATGCCATTTTGTCCTTTATTACTGGTTGGCAAAGACCAAAAGTTAATAATGTCATGTGCTGGCAAAAAGGAAGCAGACCAGAGCACTCAAAATACTGTTAGTGGGAATACAAGTCATCGTAACCCATGTTGGAAGACCAAATAAGACCAGTCCATAATGCAAGAATCAACAACTCGGGGAGAAATCACCTGATCAATGCTAAAACCCAAAATTCACCAGGTATCAGAGTCCTCCTGTCTCCCCACGCCCCCGTACCCCCAACCAGGACATAGCTAGATCACAACAAATTCAGGGATTTTAACCATATCCCTTATCTTGAGCTGAGGAAATGCCCTCTTCTGTGAAAATGTGGAGCCCAACTAAGTCTTAAAGCTATACATGTATGTCATTCTAGCAAATCAGATGCTAATTCCCAAACCCTGAAACAAGAAGACAATGAAAACAAAATAAAACAAAATCTATCTTATTAAATGGAAAGAACAGAAGGCTGTGGCTAAACAGTTTCCTCAGTGAGTTAATTCTCCAACCAAAAGTATCAGCCTAGGAAGGGAAATGTACACAGTCAGGACTCTATCCACTTGCCAAATCAACACAAGAGCCAAAAGACAAGTTCAACACTGGGGAGATGCCAGTGTGAGTGATGAATCACCTCAAATAGCACTTAAGAGTCTGGCATTGCAAACACTCTGCTATGTGGGGATTTACTAGGATAAATGGGGATTTATCAAAGATCAGTTCCTTAACTCGGAATAACTGCTTTACCAAGAAAAAATATTTATGGAGCATCTATGATGTACAAGGGTCTTCCTGACCACCAAGGATCATTTCTATTTGTCAGATGGACAAAAAAGAGGAAACAAAAACCTTTAAACACTAAGTAACACTCAGTTTCTGGTGGCCATCATATTGGTATAAGGTCATATCCTACTCAGTAGAAAACTCCCTACTAAATCTCCTACTTCCACCTCATACACTTAGTCAGTTGTTCCTTCACTTCCACCCTTGTATTTTCTTAGTCATTGTTCTAAGGTTTTTCCACCCTGTAATTTGATGTATTTTTACTGAGTCATTACCTTCTCTGTTTTATTTCAAAAGTTCAGAGCGGCTTATCCCCATGTTTTTCAGCTGAATGGGCTTACTAGAACTAAGAGAAAAACTGCCCACCCAAAGGATTCTGTTGTTTTCATTTCCATTCAGATAATGAAATACATCCAAAATACAAGAATAAACTCATTTAATTGCCTGGTTCAATGTTGCCCCTTTGTGATTTTCCTGCCCTAGAAATGCGCAACTGCCTCATTCCAATAAAAAAACAAGAACGTACTTTGGGAAAAGATGGGCACTGGCATACAAAAAAATGGAGCACTCTCAAGCTCCACTTACAGTTTGCTTAGGGCAACTAAGGATAAACCTGGGGAAATTAATCTGAAAAGACCTGAAGGAGGGAGTAGACATGTGGCCCAAAGGACAATACCATAACTCTTGATTTTAAAGAGACAAGTGTGTCTGAGTCACCTAATGAAGACTTGCTACCACCCTCATTCCCCAAGAATCTGAAAAACACCAAGATACCATAAGACGCAAAGAAATTGGAAAAAAAAGGGACAAAAGGCAAGAAGTTAGGTAGGAATGGGGAAGGAATGAAGAAATGCAGGGCAAATATAACTAGAGAAAGGAAAATAAGACTTATAGGTAAAAATATATCCCTCCTCTGGGCGGTCAAGCTATCTTCCTCAAACCTCTGCTTCTTCTAACATTCCAACCACACCACCACTGGGGCTGAAACACTGCTGAAAGACAGGGAATCTGAAACATTTATATCCCATACAAAATAAATGTGAGGCAGAGTACAAAAGGGAAACAGCAGCTTCGCAGCCCAGTCACAGAAATCCAATTTTGACATGTAAGTAAAAAATAACTGGCTCAGGTCTGGAAATATCTGCTTTTTTTTAGGAAGAGGTGGAACTCCAAGAGGACAAAATAAAAGATTACAGATTCACCTTCCTTCTCCCCCTTAAATACCACACTATTTATATCTTTTTTCTAAACTATTGGAAACTCCACATACCCCTTTCCCTTCATCAGAGTCATAAACCCCCAAGAACAGAATCCACTGTGCCTGTTTCATGACACAATCAAGGAAAAAGTAAGCATAATGAATACAATTAAAGAATAAAAGCATTAAAAAATATATGCTTAGTGAACATCTGCTGTATGTCAGAGTAACACACGTCTAACCAAATAACTAAAAGCTTTCAGATACCTCCTTCACTCTTGACAAACTTGTGGTGAATGTGACACTAAGACATTAACCAGCCATGAGGACTAATCTCACAATCACACTCTATCACTTGGTGGCCGGCTTTTTTTTCCTGTAGGTCAGTCATGAACTTCTGTCTGACAGCATGTAAATTCAGAAGACTGACATTAGTGTATCCATTTCTCCCTTTCAAGATATTTAGGAAATGACCGAACACTATCTAATAGAGATTTTCTAATAGCTTCCACCTTCCCAAGTAGGTCTCTCTCGCCTAAATTTTATCGAACACCTAGGAGGCAGAGACTGAAAGAGATTTATCGTTAAGGAGGCCAGGACAGCCTAGGAAGGACTGGCTCATGGGAAAGAGGCATTTTTTTTATTTATTTATTTATTTATTTATTTATTTATTTGGGGGGTAATCTACAAAGAGTCAAAGTGTTCAATGACAATCATGGTCACCAACATATCTTACACAGAGTTAAATCTTTTTTTTTTTTTTAAGATTTTATTTATTTGTTGGAGAAAGAGGGGAAGCACAACAAGCAGGGGGAGCGGCAGGCAGAGGGAGAAGCAGGCTCCCCACTGAGCAAGGAGCCCGATGCAGGACTCGATTCCAGCACCCTGGGACCATGACCTGAGCCGAAGGCAGACACACAACCAACTAAGCCACCCAGGCACCCCTTACACAGAGTTAAGAAAGAAATTCTGTATTTGATGGTACCTTAAACCATAAGGTTGCATTCAGCACTTATACTAATTAATCCCAAATATGGCATGTGCTCTATTGAGCTAATTCTAGCTCCACTTCTGGTCTGGAAAAGCAAGGGCACTGTAAGGATTTTCAATCCTTACTATTAGAAGACATACTAGCAAAAGGCAGTAGAAATGAAAATGAATTTCTTGTTAAGTAAACTCAGGTATGTTTTTCTTTTAAAAATCGAAGGACATTTTTGAAAGTATGCTTCCCAGTTTACCCATGCTAATCTATTCCTCCTTTGTTTCATAGTTTGGTTACAAAGTCAAACTTAATAAACAGGATCTAGACCTAGAAATTGTTATCTACCTTTTCTTCAAACCCAAAGTTCAATTCCAACTATAAAAGATATGAAAGACTAGAGATGGCAAGTGGATTGGTGGAGCACGGAGGAGTCTCAGGGCAAGTCACCATCCCCGAAGGTCAAACAGGGAGGAATTCAGTGGATGAGAAGGCTGTCAGGTAGGAAGGAAGAGCTGGCAAAGACGGAGCCAAGACATCTAAAAGGGAAGCAGAGAGTAGTAGATTGCAACAGAAAAACAGGTCTCTGGAGGCAAGGGAGAAAAACATGGCAATCATGACAATAGAAAGGGAACCCCAAATGGGAGCAGCAATCCCAGAAGTAAAGTAGCAGCCTAGGCACCTAAACCTTACCTACAAAACAAAGCCCACCATAGCATCTGTACAGTGCTGACTCTAACCTGGTCCCGTACTCAATGGCCGTCTAACTCTATATTCAAGAAATACTTCCACAATTCTGACACCCTCATTTCATTTTTTTTAAAGATTTTATTTATTGGGACGTCCGGGTGGCTCAGTCAGTTAAGCGTCTGCCTTTGGCTCAGGTCATGATCCCAGGGTCCTGGGATTGAGCCCCGCACTGGGCTCCCTGCTCAGCAGGAAGCCTGCTTCTCCCTCTCCCACTCCCCCTGCTTGTGTTCCCTCTCTCGCTGTGTCTCTCTGTCAAATAAATAAAATCTTAAAACAAAAAAAGAATGCTTTTTCAATTTTTATATGGCTGAAAAATAATTTTTAAGACTTATGTTGTGACAGGTAAATATATGAAATTCACATTTTAGTGTCCATAAGATTTTGGAACACAGCCACACCCATTCATTTATGTATTGTGTAAGGCTGCTTTTGCTATACAATGACCGAGTTGACTAATCCACACAGAGAATGTACAGCCTGCAAATATTTACTCTCTGGCCCTTTACAAAAAGAAAAAAAGCATGCCAACCTCTGCTCTATACCAAACTGAACACTAGTATGTTTGGTTGTTTTTTACTGTAAATAACTTGAAATCCAGGTATTCTGAAAACTTTTCTAGGATCAAATTCCTCTCATAGAGCCTAAAGAGGACGTATAACCAGCTTTCAAAGTGAATTGAGCAACAAAACCAGAACCAAGACTTCGGGGATCTTGCCTTACAATAAAAGTGTTTGTTACTAAACATCCATTAGTTTGGGTATCTTTTCTAAACCGTGAAGAGTTCTTACCAGTATCTACAAACACAGGCAACTCTTGATTACCTCAGGGTGGAGAGCGCACTGTCACTTATTTGGCAAAATTCAAACCTAGTTTGATGTATTTGGCTTTGGCTCCTTCTACAAGCTGGACAGAGTTGCTAAGCCATCATAGTTTTAAAAAGATGGATCTGGAATACCGGATGAATGGGAGGGTATCATGTCCATAAAAACATAAAAGCAGGGGTGTCTGGCTGGCTCACTGGGGCATGCGACTCTTGATCTTGGGTTTGAGAATTGGAGCCCCACAGGTGTAGAGCTTACTTAAAAATAAAAATCTTTTGAAATAAATAAATAAAAGCAAATATTCTCGAGTGGAACACTGTCCATCACAAGTCACGTGATGAGTATAATGCAGGAAAAATACCGCAGAACCAAATGTTTAAAACAGTTAAAAAAGAGGCCGCATAACTTGAGAGCAGTATCTTGATACTTGTTTATATCTTTAAAACATTCCTGGCTTAATAATTACACAGGAAAATCCATCTGTAGAGTTAACTGTGAAATTAACAAACACAGCCGATATTTTATTGTAACTTAAAAAAATGCATCCAAAGCATCACAAACCTAACAAGAGGCACTACAATAAACAATTTGTCAAGTCATGGGCCTCCCTTGAGTAATAAATAGCAATTTCTAACCTTCTGGATAACATTACGATATACCCTTGTTACCCTTGTTCGCAAGAAGCTAAAATGACCCAGTCAGCAATTGCAGATTGTTGAAGTAAGATTTGACTAGTAAAATAAAAGTGAGACTGCCTTTAAAACCACGTCTACCATTAAACCAATGAAAGACTCCTCTGAGCAACGTTAAGTCAGGAAAAGACAGGCATTCGGTATCATGGCATTGTATGAACACAACTATCACGATCTAAGAACTCCGGACAAAATGACAAAACGATTTAACACCAAACCAATAAATGACCCCGTTTTTAAGAGTCTGAAGATATTTCATCGTGAGAGAGCGCGCGCGCAAGCGAGGGCACTGTTTCTGCGAGAAAATGACTTCAGGTTAACAGTGAAATGGTTTCACCAAAGACCGTTACATTAGCAATATACATTAAGTGCAACCTGAAAAGAAAGTCCTCAATGGTCACTAGTGGCTTCAGTCACAGAAACAGCACGTGCCTCCAGTGATTACCGCACCACGGAAAGACCGTTATTAAATTATGTGGCACATCTCCAATTTAAACCCCAGGCTCCGCTCTGGCCCAGGCTAGGGGGATGAGTGCGGGCAAGAAATGCAAACTCATCAGTGCTTTGACCTTAACACAGGGGGCAGCCCCGGAGACATTCCCCTAAGAGCGCAAAGCGTCCCAAAGTCACTCCCAAACGGCTCCGGCCACGCCCTGTCAAGAGGGCGTCCTCAAAAGTTTTCCTCGGAAGGGAAATCGAGGCACAGATAATTTACATGGACCGAAGGAAGGAGCCCCGAACAAGCCCTCGTCTGCCTGGATCGGGGAGCCCCGAAGCCGCGGCTGGGGCGGGGGTCACCAAGCAGCAGAAGGCGGCCTGGGAAGCGGGTCCAGACGATCCGGCACGACCTCCCCTCCCCCTCCCTACGCCCGCCTCGCCGGGGCCGCCGCCCGGTACCTCTCGATGACGGAGGCCACCAGCTGCGGCAACTCCTTCATCTCGAAGGCGGAATAGGACGCGGACAGCAGGGGCCGCACCGCCACCTCCCAGCCCGGGGTTGTGTCCGGCCCCGTCGCCGGAGCCCCTGCCGCCGACGGCGGCACCGCCGCCTCTTCGCCGCCGCTCGTCGCCATCTTCCGTCGTACTACTGCGGCTCCCTTCAGGGGCTTGCCACCGGCCCAGCACCGCCTCCCGGGAGGGGGCGGAAGTGACGCAATCTGCGCGTCAAACTGCGCGACGCAGTCGCCGGGCAAAATACGCGAAGCGCAGGGCGGCCTCCCTCAGCTCTCAGGAGAAGCGCGGCGCCGCGCGGAGGCCGGCCGGAGGAGCTGCGCCTGCGCAGGAGTTAAGCCTTCGGAAGAGGGCGGGGGGGCGCCTGCGCGCTGGGAGCCGTTCCTGAAGGTGGGAGCGATGGGGCCTCGGGGCATCGGGGAAAGGTGAGTTGGGTTTTGGTTGAAGTTGGCAAGACCAGGACAACGGAACAGGCTATGCATCTGCGGATGTAATGGTCCCGGCCCGAGACAGCTAAGGACGAGAGTCCGATCACTCACCCGCTTCCTCCTCTCCCGAGTGCCCCCCGCAATAGTGATACCACAGCGTACATAATCTACAAACTTTCTACTCCCTACGGCACCTCTCGCTATGACAATCATTATTAGTCTTACGTAATTCTGGCCCAAATCCCTCTTGTGTTTTCATTACTCTCACTAGTAATATTACCCAGCTCGCATTTTACATCGCTGTCTGCAATTTGTCCCGGCAGGTTGTGGTTTCCCCATTTTTCGACCAGCAAAGAAAGAATGTTAGCTTTAATAACGGGCTTTTTGCCGATAGAGCGATCTGGATTCCAGATCTAAGAGGGAAAAGCAGTTTGACTTGACAGTTGACTCAAGAAAATGTATGCGTGCTTCGAAGACGTTCTTGGGGGGGTGTAGGGGTGTCAGTGGAGGACGTCAAGCCCTAGGCCCTGTGACCCACAGCCCGCCTAAATAAAGACATCTTCGCAAGAACAATGGACGGTTTGATAACCCTGAAGCCCTGAAAATCTTCCCCAAGTGTTGGAGGACCTCCTTTTGTTATCCGCGTAACTCTGATAAATAAATTGGTACTTGATCGATTTGCACTTGTAGTAAGAGAAGCGCTATTTTACATTAGGGATAAAATGCAGTCAAGGTATTGACTCTTCGAGGAAAGTCAAGGTATTGCTGCTACTCTTGGAGGAAAACATGGCTTTAATAATAACCGTAAAGATTTTCCTTTATTTTCTCAGGGGATAATAATGACAACAGCAGGTTTCTTAAACATCAAAACGTTAAAGACCGAGAAAGAAGCCTTTCCATAACACAGTAAATATTGCACTAGTTTAAGATATTGAACCAGGCCTGAAGGAGAAGGCTTAAAATTTTAGAGTGGCTCTTGGGACATTCGTTTTATTTTACCCAAGGACAAAATTAATCTGCAGAGGTTCTCTTGGAAAGGTTTCAGGAAGTAATAGAAGATCAAATGTTCCTGCCCCCTTCCTTCCCCCTGCGGCTGGAAGAGAGAGAGTAAAAAAGTCAAATGCAGAATATCACGGGGAAATTTGCTCCTATACATAAACTCACATTACTCTTTAATATTTCTGGCTTATAAGATTCGGAGAAAGCAATCCAGGTTAAGATCTGTCTTTACGGGGGTGCCTAGGTGATTCAGTCGGTTAAGCATCTGCCTTCAGCTCAGGTCATGATCCCAGGATCCTGGAATCTAGCCCCATGTCCTGCTCCCTGCTCAGTGGGGAGCCTGCTTCTCCCTCTCCCTCTGCCTGCTGCTCCCCCTGATTGTTTTCTCTCTCTCTCAAATATTTTTTTTTAAAAAAAAGACCCTTCTTTATAAATACCACATCAATTCCAGTATTGGAGATTTGTTCTTGTGTTGCTACAAAGATTTGGAATGGCATCTGCATTCTAAAAAAATTTTTTTTAAATAAGCTGTGCTCCCAACCTGGGACTTGAGCTCAGGACCGTGGAATCAAGAGTCACATGCTCTACCAACTGAGCCATCCAGGTGCCCCTCCACATTCTAAATTTAGATAAGAAAGGAACACAATAAATGGGGACTAAAAAAGACTTCTAGAGGAAATACAAGTTTCTTTTTTTTTTTTAAAGATTTTATTTATTTGACAGAGAGACACAGGGAGAGAGGGAACACAAGCAGGGGGAGTGAGAGAGGGAGAAGCAGGCTTCCTGCCGAGCAGAGAGCCTGATGCAGGGCTCGATCCCAGGACCCTGGGATCATGACCTGAGCCGAAGGCAGACGCTTAACAACTGAGCCACCCAGGCGCCCCTCACAAGCTTCTAATACTCTAGTCCAGAAAATAAGATAGAAACTAAAGAGTAATTTTTATGAATTATTAACTGAAGATTTAAAGTATTCGTTTCCTTCTAATAGCCCAAGTGCCTGGGGAAGGAACTAAAATTTTAAAACTTATAAAAGAGAGACATGATATGATCATATTACAAGAAATGCAGTGAAAGAAAAAAATTAAGCAGCCATGACTGAATGGTATTCAGTTGGAGATTCAGACTAGGAGGAAGTGTGGAGAAACCGGCAGGGAGTAAAAACGTTCTGTATCTTGACAGGAGTCGTGGTTACATGAATATACACACAATATTCAACTATATACTTACAATGTATTCACGTTAGTAGTTAAAAATTATACCTCAATCTAAAAACAAGGGGGACCTGGATAGCTTAATCGCTTAAGCGTCCCACTCTTGATTTCAGCTCAGGTCATGATCTCAGGGTCATGAAATCAAGCCCCCCCATCAGGCTCTGCGCTCAGCGTGGAGCCTGCTTAAGATTCTGTCACTCTCCCTCCACCCCTCCCCCACTAAATAAATAAATAAATAAATAAATAAATAAAATTTTTAAAAATCTCTTTAAAAAAATAAAGTGAAAACAACAAGAGGTCATTGTCACTCCACAAACCTCAAAGCCAGAAATATTGGCAGTTTTTATTTCAAAAAAATTCCATCTGATAAGAGCTGCTTGAAATAAATCCTAGTAGGTATTGTGTGTTATTCATTACTTGAATAAACCACAGGTATTAACTCCCAGGGGCCAACAGAAATCAATCTGTTCTCGAGCTTTTACAAAGTTACAAGAACCAATAGTGCATATTTTATGGAAACTCCTAATGGAAAGCAGCTCCTTTTTGGTAATTCACAATGGAGTTTTTTTTTTTTTAACATCAAGAATATAAGGAAATAGGGACACCTCGATGGCTCAATCAGTTGGGTGTCTGCCTTCGGCTCAGGTCATGATCCCAGAGTCCTGGGATCGAGTCCCACGTCAGGCTTCTTGCTCAGCCGTGAGCCTGCTTCTCCCTCTGCTTGCTGCTCCCCTTGCTTGTGCGCGCTCTCTCTCTCTCTCTCTCTCTCTCTGACAAATAAAATCTTTTTTAAAAAATACTATAAGGAAATAGGTTAGAAGCCTAATTTAATTTAGTAATATGATAGTCATTTGTAATCCACAAGTATTGTTTTTCTCATAATACTGCATTTTATATGGTATGAATTTAAAACAAGAAAATGTGCCTTGCAGCCTTCTTGCAGTTTTGGCAATTGTGCAGGGACTAGAATAGAATGTCAGTTTTACAGAATAGCAGGAAGCAAGATTTACAGGAAACTGAGGAAGAAAAGAGCACAATTGAAATGATTAAAATTATAAGGTGAACATCCAGATTTGCAATACTGTTCAGTAACAGCCAATGTGAATTAATAAAAGCTTGACTGTCAAACTTCTACAAAATGAAGCTTAGATAGATACACTAATTCAGCTTAACCCAAATAATTTACATAAGATCGCAAATATATCAGAAGAGTTTTGTTTTAGGGGCGCCTGGGTGGCTCAGTTGGTTAAGCTACCGACTTGATTTCAGCTCAGGTCATGATCTCAGGGTCCTGGGATTGAGCCCCACGTTGAGCTCCGCACTCAGCACGGAGTCTGCTTGTCTTCTCTCCCTCTTCTCCTCCCCCTCTTCACTCTCCTTTTTTTTTTTTTAAGATCTTATTTGTTCATTTGAGAGAGCAAGAGCAGAGGGAGAAGCAGACTCCCCACTGGGATTGAGTCCCAGTCCTCAGGTGCCCCAATAAATAAAATCTTTAAAAAAAGAAGAAGAGTTTTGTTTTGGAAAATGACTTTTGTAGTCCTCAGACCTACCATTACCATCGTTTAGGATTTACACTCAGCAAAATTTTAGACCATCAGATTTAGAGATAGGTGGGAGAAGGGTAAATCAAATGTGGAAAAATGTTAGTATCTGGGGAATCTGAGTGAAGGGTATCTGAGAATTATTTGTACTATTGTAACGTTTCTCTAAGTCTGAAATTGCATCAAAATAAAAAGTTTAAAAAACCAGTTTGTAAATACTTTGCTTTGTGATTAGGAAAACATGATTTGAATATAATGACATACGTGGCAGGCACTTAGCAGAAGTAAAGTAGTATACTTAAAAGTCTAGAAAAAGTGGAGTCAAATGATTGTACTGTATCCTTTAGCACTGTTAGGGGACAGGGGATGGGAGGTGTCCTGGTCAGCAGACATGAACATTCTGGTCTCTTAGCAGAAGCATGCCTATCATTAAAACCATGTGTATAATATCACATCCTCTATTCCAACTCCAGAATAACCAAACAAGCTTATAATAGCATTTTAACTTATTATATAGTCCTTTTTTATAGGATATGCATTCCAACTAGCAAACATAAGTATTCTTCTTTTCACAACTATCGTCTTCATTGTCATCTGTAAACTGGCATTCTGGTTTGTCAGTCTTCTAATCTAACTTATTGTGTGACAGCACATGGAATGTACATCACCAAAACTGTAAAGAATAAAGGCACTTATATGAGTAAACATGCCTTTGAAATGCTCATTTTTAGTTTGCTCTATTGACTTTCACTCATTCCGATTGTGTGTGAGGTGGTAGTAGACAAAGAGTGTGCTTCCATATTAAATCTGTGACTATTTTATAAAGATACTCTCCTAAATGTCATCAGTCTGTATACTGGGAAAGGCACCTTCTCAGTATCACGGGTCAGAAATTTACATAAGCCTCAGTGCTGGTGGAAAAATGGCTTCTTGTTTGGAGGTCAGTCTCAAGGTCACACTCTAGTGCCTTAAGTGGAAGAGGGTGTGCACACATCCTTTACGTTATTATAAATCCTTACTGGAATGATGGTCTAAAGAATACAAAACAGACTTGCCTGAAAGAGCATTCGATTGATCTCATAAAAATCTCTAATAGAATAACACTTGAGAATTTCAACCTTGTGACCATAAAAAAAAAAGTGTTTGGGAGATCCATATTGCTAATATGGAAACCTCTCCATGATACATTAAGTGATAAAATCAAGTTGCAGGATATTATGGGATCTGGAGAGATACATGCCAAATTATTCAGTGGTGACCTCCGAGAAATAGAGAATGGGGGAAGATTTTGAGGAGAGATTCATCTTACTGTTTTGGGCATTAATTTTTTTTTTCTTAAATAGTCTTTTCAAATAAAGCACTTGGAGACCAAATTTTGTTGAAGGAGCAGAAGGCTAGCTGAGGACAAAGCACAAGCTGACACCCTGCAACCTCCCCAACCACCACCCACCCACCCACCTCCCACTCCTGGGTGGGATTTATGTGACATTCGTCCAGGAAACTTAATGCTTTGCTGTCTTAATGCTTTGCTAGAGGGAAAAACAAACTTAGCTCTCTCTGCCCACAGGTCCTGTTCTTGTGCTTTAATAAAATCACCTTTTTGCACCAAAGACGTCTCAAGAATTCTTTCTTGGTGCTTGGCTCCGGACCTTACCCCATCAACCTCACCTATATTCCAAAACTACATCAATTTGAAGCAGTTCATACAAAGTATCAGCATCTCCTTCATAGTTGAAAGGTAGATGGTATCTCTCAGTTTACATTTTATGAACAATAAAAGTGCACAGGATGTTGTCAACTTTTTGAGTTGAGTTATGGAATAACTCAATATTTTGAATATTAAGGTAGTGTTTTCCAGGGCGCCTGGGTGGCTCAGTCGTTAAGCGTCTGCCTTTGGCTCAGGTCATGGTCCCAGGGTCCTGGGATCGAGCCCTGCATCGGGCTCCCTGCTCCGCAGGGGGCCTCCTTCTCCCTCTCCCACTCCTCCTGCTCGTGTTCCCTCTCTTGCTGTGTCTGTCAAATAAATAAGTAAATCTTTAAAAAAAAAGTGTTTTCCAAAGCCTATTTGGACTTTGAGCCTATGTAATCACTTTATTTTGTTTCTATAAGTACATACCAATATAATAACAAAAAGACACTTTTCCCTTTTTAAATTTGAGAGAGTGAGCAGGGGGAGGGGCAGAGGGAGAGGGACAAGCAGACTCTGCTAAGTGCAGAGCCCAATGCAGGGCTCAATCCCAGGACCCCAAGATCATGACCTGAGCTGAAACCAAGAGTCAGACGCTTAAACCGACCGAGCCACCCAGGTGCCCCGATACTTTTCCCTTTAAAATAGAATTTATGGTATCGTAAAGCTCATTTCCCGTATTGATCTTGTAAGCATTTGTTTTAGGTATTAGATACGGTTTGTTGGAGCTTGTTCCAGGGCCCTCCAGAAAAAGATGAGTAGGTCTATCTCTTGGCATTTCAGTAAATACAATTCCTATGTCACCAAAGGCACTGTAGAAATTTTAATGACTAGGGACAAATGTCCTAAGGCTTCCTCTACGAAGAGGTGTTGTACCCACTTGGGGAACTACTTGTCAGGGAGCAGCTTCACGCTTAAGACTGTGGGGAGTTGAGAAGACAGTTTAACGACCTCTGAGAGACACAGAAGGACTGAAACAATAAAATGCGAGGGTGCCTCTGTGGGGGCAACTGTGTGGTTAGCAGCCAGGCAACTCAGGCATCCTGGGCAGCCAGGATCCACAGAGGAGGCTTTCTGGAGTTTAGACATGAAACACTCCAGATCTGGAGAAGAGAAGAAAGCATTCCAAATAAAGCCTATAGAAAAAGAAGAGATTCAGGACTTAAATTTTTAATGCGCAGAAATCAGTCAGTCAGTCTTGGGATGATTCTGATCATTGTAGCTTATGTCCTGGGCTCTGACAAAGAAGAGCAATTTATAAGGGCAGTGAAATTAAAAACTCTGAAATTTTTGAGTTACAGACACTGTACAGACTGTGAACCTGTCCCCCTACAAAAGCAATGAAACACATTCAGAGAGTTGAAGTGACTTGCGTTAAAAGGCTCAAACATGGGACGCCTGGGTGGCTCAGTCAGTTCAAGGGCCTGCCTTTGGTTCAGGTCATGATCCCAGTCCCGCATCGGGCTCCTTGCTCAGCCTGCTTCTCCCTCTGCCTGCCACTCCCCCTGCTTGTGCGCTTGCTCTCTCTCTCTCTCTCTCTCTCTCTCTGACAAAATCTTTCAATAAATAAATGTCTCAAACACATACTTCAGGAACTGAGTATTTTTTTCTGTCATACTTTGTTCCAGAAAGGATTTAAGGCATCCTTTTGAATACATGATGTTCAAAATGCATTACGTTGAAAAAAAAAAAAAATTAAATAGCATGATGCCACTAAAGAGTTTGTACACAAGAACACTAAACTCAGGCTATCAGTGCCCATATGAGTAATGTCGGTACTAGGCCACAGTAATTTTTGTATTTTAACTCTTTCTATAATAAGCCTGTTCTATTTAAAATCAAGGAACAGAGACTTTTTTAAGTGACTTAGGATCCTGACAATTATTCCCGATGCTGCGACCGGAGAGGAATTTCTCATTGGCCCTGTAAGTAATATGATCAACAGTCCCCTTAGTGACATCTCTTAGACTCAATACGAGTTGTAAAATCCAGGGCGCCTGGGTGGCTCAGTTGGTTAAGCGACTGCCTTCGGCTCAGGTCATGATCCTGGAGTCCCGGGATCGAGTCCCACATCGGGCTCCCTGCTCAGCAGGGAGTCTGCTTCTCTCTCTGACACTCTTCCCTCTCGTGCTATTTCTCATTCTCTCTCTCTCAAATAAATAAAATCTTTAAAAAAAATAAAAATAAAAAAAAATCCATTTCTGAGGATGGGCTATGACAAAATATGACCCCCAAATTCAGCCTAGATGCAGTTAGTTTTCTGCTGGCCTGGCTTAATCTAGGGATCGAGTTCAAAGTAGCTTGAAGATGATTATATATATATATGGGGGTGCCCACCGCCAGTCTGCCTCAACCCATCTCCTGAGCTGTTGGTTACTCTCCTCGTTGCTGTCCTTTCACCCAGTTAGTTTTCTTTGTATCATACGGTCCATCATTTTCCTTGTGTCAGCTGTGCCCAGTGCTTTTGGGGACCGGGTGAGATGCCGAATACCACAGCTATTCTGTGGGGCCAGATAAGCAAGGGGCTACCTAGTTGAGCAATCATTGAAGCTGGTGAGAGAAGGAACATCCTCGAATGAAAATGAGAGAGTCGGACCAGGATTTATGGCTAAACAGATGGCCACAGGGATGCCTGTCAGTTTTACAGGTGCTCCAGGGCTCCTAGAATTAGGCCTTGTACTCCCCAGAAAAAGGGCAAAGGAGTGAACTCACAATTCAGAATTGTGGACTGTAAGCAAACTAAATTATAGAGGACTGGTAACAAATATTATGTGGGTTTCAGGAAAGTTTACCTCTAACTTGTTCTGCTATTAAACTGGCAGGGTCAGTTGTCTCTTAGAGCCACCCACAGTTTATGACAGTAAAACCATGTTATCTGCAATGTTAAGTTACTCACCTTTCTTTGTTGGGGGAGGAGGGGAGGGGAACAGGTGGTAATCTCTCCCCAAAGTGGTATTAAATCACTAAGTTACAATTTTAAGAGGAAGGACGGTGGGGCATAACACATTACTATTTAACCCCCTTCCAAAAGACTAACGTAATCTATCAAAAAAATTTTTTTTAATTTTTTTTTTAAGTTTTATTTAAGTAAACTTTACACCCACCGTGGGGCTTGAACTCACAACCCCGAGATCAAGAGTCGCATGTTCTTCCAACTGAGTCAGCCAGGTACCCCTCATCTATCAAAAATTTTTAAAAAGGTTCTTACTGACCATGAACGTTCTAACAAATTCTGTATTTAACACATACACGTTCCCCAATAACTCACTGCAGAGTCAAAGGCTAGGGGAAAACTGTAACAAAAGCCACAAACCATTTTACATTATTCCCAACAGGGACTGAGAATCACTAAATATTATTTAGCTGAAAATTTTTACACCGAAAGATCTTGAATATTGACCAATAAAAAAGATGACATAAAAAATACTGAAGAACTTAATTTTTTAAGTGACACATTGCAGGGGGCTCCAAGTGAACCTAATTAATGAAGTTGGGGGAAACAGATGGTTCAAGGGAGATGCACAGAAATAGAGGAAAACAGATCAGCGCACTGGCGGGCAACGGGGTCAAAAGCCACAGGTAGAGGCTGAGCGAAGCTAGTCAACCAAGTGTGGCTTTAAGACGAGGAGAGGTGGAGAAATGACAAGGCAGACACAGGACCACGGCTGCCGTTAGCATTGGCTCTTCCAAGCACCTGCTTTGAGAGAACTTTCAGTAAAATGGTAATGATTAAAGCCAAAATACGGGGCCTTTTACAAAAAGGCAGGTAACTTCCCTCCACTTAGCTTGTTCTTTCGGATTCTGGCACATACATAGGTAAATAGAAACTAGCATCTAGCAGACTGGGGGGCTGTGCTGCTTGAGCGTACTTCTTCTAGGACAGTCGAGACTCCAGCCGGGCTTCCTCAAAACTAGGGCAGAATCTTTTTTAACTTGTACATGTTCCCTTCTCTCAGGACACTTTAAACCAACCATGCTTTGAGTCAGGATGAATCGATGGCTGTTTTTTCTGGAGATACTTAGATGCTCACTGACTCATTAAGATCAACTTCACAATTTTATTACTCAAATAAAATGACTCTCATTTTTCTTCCTTCCACTAGCATCATCTACCAGCAGCACAAAAGATTTCAAAGTTTTGTTTTTAAATAACTCAACTCGGGGCACCTGGGTGGCTCAGTCAGTTAAGCGTCTGACTTCGGCTCACATCATGATCTCAGGGTCCTGGGATCGAGCCCCGTGTCAGGCTCCCTGCTCAACAGGGTTTCTGCTTGTCCCTCTCCCTCTGCCCCTCCCCCCTTAAATAAAATCTTAAAAATAATAACAACACAACTCTTGTATGATTAAATTGGCATGTTTTCCTATTAAAACAAACTCTGTGTCTGCACAGCTTTCGGCCCCCTCTAATGCAGAAGTCACCTCCAAGTCCCACACCACAAAAAAGGACTGCCCATTCGTAACATTCATCATCTGCTTTATTGAGACACCTGATCGAACCGCTCTCCCCACAAGGCTAGAGATGGTCTCCTCTGCACATTTCATCCTTCACAGGAAAGAAAAACGCCATCATTCCCCAGATCTGGGCACAGAGGAAACTTTTAGGACTTTTTCCATTTGTCACAGAGACAACAGCCCAGCCACTTGGCAACACTTCGTCCACAACACGTCAGTTTCCTACCCCCATCCAGCCCTCCCCTCTTTTAAAGTTGCGAAGGTTACAGCATTAACATTTAAAATCTCTCTTTAGTAGAAATGTGATGCACTCATGAATTTACATCTAAAAGTAAAAAATAAATAATGAAGTTCTTAAACAAGACGACTGGCTCTAACTAGGCCAGAAGAGGGCTAGACCAGCCTGAGGGTGAACTGAGAGGCTAGGAGGTACCGTGAAACGGGTAGAGTCTCTCCTCCCTTAAAATCTCTTGCAGGTTCAGGCGATTCAGTAGTATTAAGGCGGCCTTGGCTCGGACACACCTTAGATGCAAAGGGTGGGCAATGACTGACAAACCAGAAAACTATGACGTGCCTGACTTGTGATAAACTGCAGCAAGAACTGGGTGGCCCCACCTGATGAATGAGAGCCTCCAAACTAGAGGCTTAAAGTAAATTTTGATGCCATATAGATTCCTCAACTCTTTGGAGAGAATCCATGAGAGGCTGGATCCGTCTTTAAGCCTCAACTAAGCATGTATCTTCTTTCTCCCACACATAAAAGAGCAAAAGCACCTATGAGGTGGAGTTATCAATGAGAGTTCCCTCCTGACTTTGAAACATGAGGCAGGGAAATAGTCAGAAGGATTTCTGGATAAGCCTGGGAAACACAAAAGGCGAACCAAAATCAACTGAAGCAGGCCTCACAAAAGAGAAAAATCTGCCAGGGGACTTAGTAAAGAAACAACAACATTCACGGATGGGCAAAGGAAGCAAACAGGGTGACGGCCTTCAGACTTTGAGGGCAAGTCCATCGAGATGCTTTGAGATTCCCGGCGGAGAGTCCAGCCTCCCTCCGCAACCGACGCTGCGGCAAACCTGTCCCAAGGAGGCTCCGCGAGAGTCCAGCTTCTTTCCCACGACTCAGCTGAGATGGACACCCGACACCCGTCCTCGCCTGACCCGTCCCACCGCAGCTGGAGCTCCCCGTCCGGCCCTCGCTGCCCCGAGCTCTCCGCTCTCCGGCAGTGGGGTCCTGCGTCCTTACCGCCAGGCCCGATTCAGGAGCTTCACCTGCGCCAGTCTCTTGGTTATCATGGTGGCAAACACCAGGCCAAAGAGGACACTGCTGATGAGCACATAGTCATAGTCATCCTTCAGGACGTCAAACTGCTTGGATGGGTAGACTCGAGTTTGGTAAATGTCCAAACCGTAGGCCACAACCTGGAAGACAGAGGCAACGAGAAGTACGTAGGAGAGGTAGCCAGGGGTCCACCGCGACCCCACACTCTGGTCAGAAAGGAAACGGAATCCTCAGCTGCCTCCCAAGCGTGAACCCAAGAGCAGCTGCTGCACATGCTGGCTGGGGGCTCTACTCACCAAACAAGTGGACTCCAGGCCTGAGGGAGCTGTGTAGATACCTCGCATTCGAGAAACCGTCTGGTTGTAGTTAATGAATCGCTCTGCGTGTATCTGCACATCTGGGGAATACGGGATCAGGTTCTCCTCCCTGCAAAACACCAGCCAGGACCAGCATTCCAAACTGCGGCAAGGGGATCTCTTGGCTGCCCTTTCTGAGTCCTGGGAGCTTTCCAGGCCACATATCTAGCCTCAAATTTTCCTTCAAGGTCTACTTGTATCAGGTAGTTAAAAATTTAGCAGCTGAATGTTAGCAAGGGCTACAAGACAGAAACCTGTGTAGAGGGTAGATCTGGATTCCTACCCTGTTCTAAATCTAATGATAGCCAGTATTTCACACTAGAGGTGGAAGTCAGGGCCATTCTAAAACCCGCACGTGGAGCCACTAGGCCAATTCCTGCTCTTGGCTCAGAGTACCTCGGTCCACACTCCTCAGAAAACCCTGGGCTCACCCCACGTGCTCCCCAGCTTCAGCCACCCTGCTCTCCAAACCACACTCCCCCGAAACCTCCTGTGCAAACATAGATCTGCTCTCTCCCCACACTGCTCAGTTCCCCACACCCCTAAGTGAACATAATTCGGGATGGAGGTGAGAAAATATGCAAATGACGGCTGGCAATACAAAACTGAATGCTAACTGTGACGAGCTATTGGCTTCCCCGCATGACCCAGCCCCATTAGCGCCCTCCCTTCCTCACATCCCCCCACCCCCACCAGCTGCTGCAGCCAGTGTGACCTCCTCCCTGCCTCTGGCTCGCCAGCCATGGTCTCAGGGCATGGGCACGGCTCTCTGCTGCCTGAGAAGTCCTCCCCCGGACAGCCATAGGCTGGCTTCTGACCACCTCCAAGTCTTCACTCCACAGTCACCTTCCCAGAGAGGCATCCCCAGGCCACCCTCTCAAGTTACACCCCCTCATACCCTCCTACCCCTCCAGAGCCCCGGGCCCTTAATTTTTTCTCTGTAGCATTTACAAATACCTAACGTAGTATCATTTCTCTTGCTTATCTTATGTGGCATCCATCTCATCCCCCCAACAGCATGTTAAGCTCCATGAAGGGAGAGGTTTTCATCAGACTTGTTCCCAGCCCTGGCCCCAGCCCCCAGCACACAGCAGGCTGAGGGCCAAACTTCATCAACAGGTCACATTCCTTAGGGTCAGAGCCTTCAGTACCACCTGCAAGTGTCTCACCTGCTTTGTTCTGTTGGGATCTCGGGACGGCGGGGATCCAACAAGGCCTTAGGAAGGGAAAGAATTGCTCCGGAAGGCAGCCCAACTGCAGAGAAACAAGCCGGGTCATGGGATCGAGCCCATGTGCAGCTCTGCTCAGCGGGGAGGCTGCTTAAGATTCTCTCTCCCTCTCCCTCTGCCCCTCCCCCCACCGCCCCCCATGTTGCGCACATGCACTCTCTCCCAAACAAACAAACATCATGGAACACTACATCAAAAACTAATGATGTAATGTATGGTGATTAACAATAAAAAAGTATTAAAAACAAACAAACAAACAAACAAAAAGGGAAGAAATAAGAGTCAGGTCAATCTCTTAGAGGCGGCAAAGCTGGACTAAGGATCTTTTCCTGCTGAAATTAAGCCCTCCTCCCTCGCCTCCCCTAGTGGTTAAAACAGGATTGTGCCAGCGATGCACCTCCAGCTGTGTCCTTCAGTGTGGCACTCTATGGAGACTGTCACCCCGGAGACCCTCCCCTGGTCACTTACTAAGCAGGTGCCGGCTGGTGATGCCCCGCTCGGTGATGGTGGCTTCCATGGCGCTGATGGAGGAGGGGAAGATGTAGGACTGCTGGAGGACCTGGGGCAGCTGGGGGCGGTCCAGGGAGCTGAAGGCGGTGGCGTTGTATTGCTCGGTGCCCTCGTAGAGCTCCAGCGCGGTAAACTCGTTGCGCCGGGCCTTGGTGTTCCAGTACTGGTACTGAAGAGAGGGGTGGCAGCTGAGGACTTAGCTGCCACTTTGGCTGGAAAGGGGTATGATGCGGGAAGGCACCTTTCTTTCCATGCATGAGCTACACGTCCAGGAAGGAAAGAAAGCCACCCAGCATCACAGTTTTCTTCCTTGCTACCAAGTTTACTAACTTTCAGGGTAGTTTTAACTAGCTTTCCCCGAAGTTCACCATAAGACAAAGGAGTTCTCAAGATACTCAGAAGTCAAAATAACAATAGCAAGAGTCGGGCGCCTGGGTGGCTCAGTTGGTTAAGCGACTGCCTTCGGCTCAGGTCATGATCCTGGAGTCCAGGGATCGAGTCCCGCATCGGGCTCCCTGCTCGGCAGCGAGTCTGCTTCTCCCTCTGACCCTCTGACCCTCTTCCCTCTCGTGCTCTCTATCTCTCATTCCCTCTCTCTCAAATAAATAAATAAAATCTTAAAAAAAAAAACAAAAACAAAAATAGCAAGGGTCTGAGTGCTTATCACGTGGGTTGTTCCAACCCAGACCAGAGCACGCTCTCCTAACCCTCCTTCACGAGTGATGCAACACAGAGAGCAGGTCGCACAGTGGGGAAAGGGAAGGGCTGCCGCGAGCCTGAGGCGGTCTAATTCCTGAGCCGAGCCTCCTAACCAGCACCTCAACTGCCATCCAGGGGTTTGGATCCTACAGAAACACAAAGAGGCCCCTGGTTTCTGGAACAAGAGGCAAGGAAGGGATTTGAGACACAGGTCTTGGCTGGGTCGTGAACCTGGGACTGACACCACACATCTGCGACTCTTACCACCACCCAGTTCTCTGAGTGTACAATGTGGACGGGGCCCTTGGCTTTCCTCTGCACGGAGGAGTGGATGATGCGCCCGGTGACGCCATCGACGAGGAAGATGCCAATGAAGGTGCGCTCATGGTGTACGTCTGTGCTTTCTGTCACCACGGCCAGCAGGTTGGGGTTCAAGCTCTGGGAGGAGAGAAGAGCGCCTTCAGCACCACGATGGCCAATCACAAGCTCCGCTGTGCTGTGAGCCCTGGGCAGAGAGGCAGACCTGGAGCCCACTGGCCTGGAGGAGGAATCGGGTTTCCTGGCTAGAAGAGCTTGTCCTCGGAGCTCGTCATCACTGCCCTTGGTTAGAGTCCCCCGGGTGCCACGTGCTACGCCCGGTGCTCTGCCCACCTCACCTCACGGACTCCCACAAACAACCTCGCAATGGAGCTTTGGTCACGCACAGGCGGTAGGTGAGGAAAGGCTGCAGGTCGTAAAGCAACTTGCTCACGCCGCAGACGCAGCAAATGGTTAACTCAAGATACAATCCAACCTGCCCACTCACTGAGCTAAGCCACTGCTCCGGCAATGCGGGTTCTCTGCACCGGTACCCGCCCCACCCTTAAACCAACAGACGAGTCTCAGTCCTCGTCTCACCTGACCTGCTAGTACAAGGCGACACAGGTGATGGCCCCTCCTCAAAACACTTTCTCGGGGCGCCTGGGTGGCTCACTGGGTTAAGCGTCTGCCTTAGGCTCAGGTCATGATCCCAGGGTCCTGGGATTGAGCGCGGCATCAGGCTCCCTGCTCAGCGGGGAGCCTGCTTCTCCCTCTCCCTGCCGTTCCCCCTGCTTGTGCTCGCTCTCTAATAAATAAATAAAATCTTTAAAAAAAAAAAACACCACTTTCTCCACCTGGCATTTAGGACACATGGCCCCCGGTTTTCCTCCACCCCACTGGCCCCTCCTCCTCAGTCTATTCTGCAGGCTCCTCATCTCCCCAGTCTCCTGGACATTGTCTACACTCGCTCTTGTGGTCACACACCAACCACGGGTGCTGGCAGTGGCCAAGGTTACATACCCACGCTATACCCTCCCTGAACTCCAGACTCTAACAGGCTGCCATCTCAGTATCTCTTAAATGTCCCACCTCAAACCTGATATATCCCAAAGGGAATGCTGTCCTGCCTCTACCTAAAGCCTGCTCCCCGTAGGCCTCCCCATGCTCCCAACTTCCCACGGGCACTCTAGCTCACTCAACATCACGGCCAGAGTGGTGGCCGTGATACGTCCCACCACGCTCTGACCTCAGCAACCTGGACTGTCCCCGCTTACCCCACTCTAGTCATACTGTCCCCCTTGCTGTTTCTGGAACACTCCAGGTCCACTCCAGCCTTCCTGTCCAGAAAGCTCTTCCCCTGATGTCACGCACTAACCTTCCACCTTCCTGAGGTGTCACTATCTCAGTGAGACCCTCCTTAACCTATTTTAAATTGCACCCCTTCCAATCCCGGCTTCCCCTCCCCTCTTCTCAGTTTTGTTCTTCTATAGAACTAGTTACCCTTTGATATGCTGTATGTTTATCTATTTATTTTGTTTTTGGCATCTCCTGAATATAGTAACAGCCTCAATTTTGTCTATTTTGTTCACTGATGTATCCCAGACTCTAAAAGAGTGCCTGACATCCTGCTAGCAACCTCCCCCCACCAAAAAAAGTACAGCTTCCCCTCCGTGGTATTCCTCCTAAACCTGTAACCACAGTCTAGCCATGAGAAAAACATCAGACAAACCAAAATTGTCTACCAAACACCTGTCTAGTACCCTTCAAATCTATCAAGGTCATGAAAGACTAAACAGGACAGAGGAGACTTCGAGAAACGTGGCATGTCCGTGAAGTGTAGGGCCCGGGGCTGGGCCTGAGGCAGAAAGGGACCTTAGTGGGAAAACTGGTGAAACCCTGAGAAAGTGTGGACTTCAGTTAACAGTCTTGTACTGATGCTGGTTTCTTAGTTCAGACAGATGTACCACAGCCCCACCAGGGGAAACCAGGTAATGCGTACATGCAAATTCAATGTACCATCTTTGCAGCTTTCCTGTAAATCTAAAATTAGGCCAAAACAAAGCTTATTGAAAAAAAAAAACTAAACTAAAAAATGTGTGTGATGAATACAAATCCAAAAAAGCCCTACTCTATTTTTTTCAACATAGAAAAACACAAGTACTCTTAGTAAATTTTAACTCATAAAGGTAAAATTACATAAAGAACATACTTTTTCTAGTACAATCAAATGTACTTTAGAATTTGTATTATTTTGGCCGTTCTGAATAAGTCAAACTGACTGCAGCATGGAAGGCATCCATCACTAAAGATTTCAAATCACGAGCACTAATAATGTTAACTACGCAGATGGCACTGTTTTAACCAAGTTACCTGTTATCATTAATCTTCAAAGCAATCCTGCGACAAACGACCCATGATGAGTGGCTGGTGTGGGACAGAGCCAGGTCTGTACCCAGACAGTCCAGCCAGCCGGCAGCCTGCGGTGTTGCCCCACGCCCTGTGAAGCAGCCTCCCCATCAGCTGCCTTGGCCATGCTACCCTGCTCCATCACATCTCCTCCAACTCAGCCCGCACTCTGCAGAGGGGGTAACGAATGACCACGCACCACTACAAGACTGCCTTCTCTCCCAACATCTTGCAGTGCCACCTCTCTGTCCCCCTCCTTCACCACTAACCAGTGCTGGATCACAGAGATGGAGTTTCTAATGGATCAACGAAGGCTTAACCCCAGAAAGTTCTATCAGCACTATCACTAACAGTAAGAGCTAACATCTACTGGGTGGCAGCCTTAGGCCAGGTACTATGCTACGCATGAGCATCATATGATCATCACTACAACCCCATGAGGAGGGCACGTTATACTCATTTGACAGACAATAAATTAAGGCTCAAAGGAATGAAATGACTCACTCAAGATCAAGTAGCTACCAAATCCTAGAGCCCGAATCCAAACCCTTGCCCTTCTGCTTGGCACCAAACTGCAGAACCATACCTTATAGAGCACGCTGCGGTCCCCCATCACGCGGCCCTGGGAGTGAACGTGCTCACTGCTGCGCTTTCCCTTCACCTTGACGATGCGCTGCACTTCTGGGGGAATAGTCAGCTCCCAACTCAGCTCAGTGGTAAGATCCTAGGGCCAGGGCAAGAGAGCCAACACTTATAATCTGGAGGGCACACTTAGACCTGTGACAGCTGTAGCCGGATACATCCCACACTCCTTTATTTGGGGGCTTTGTGCCCAAAGAAACAGAAATCAGAGCTCCTAGGAAAAGAGCAAAAAGGATCTAGTTTGTGCAGACGTTTTAGAACTCTCAGTTTGATTAGGCAAGATACTAGAGCTAGGAAGAAAAGAGAGGAATGTTCCGTGGTATCCCGTTGTTTATTTGAGTAGGAAATATCCAAGGAAAGTTTACCACTTACTACTAATAGCTACGATTCCTGTATCTGAGGCCAGCAGTAAATTACTAAGCTGGCAGGGACCTTGAAACATTATATGAAATGTTCTTTATAGTCAAAGAAAACCAATTCACAAAGTTTCATGGTTAAATACATTATTTCTTCTTAAACTTATTTATTTGAGACAAAGAGAGCATGCGAGCACACGTGAGCTGCAGGGGCAGAGGGAGAGGGAGAAAGAATCTTAAGCAGACTCCACACACTGAACATGGAGCCCAATGCAGGCTCAATCTCATGATGCTGAGATCATGACCTGAGCCAAAACCAAGAGTAGAACATTTAACGGACAGAGCCACCCAGGCACCCCATGGTTAAATATGTTATTATCCAGGGGCGCCTGGGTGGCTCAGTTGGTTAGGCGACTGCCTTCGGCTCAGGTCATGATCCTGGAGTCCCGGGATCGAGTCCCGCGTCGGGCTTCCTGCTCAGCGGGGAGTCTGCTTCTCCCTCTGACCCTCTTCCCTCTCGTGCTTTCTATCTCTCATTCTCTCTCTCTCTCAAATAAATAAAATCTTTAAAAAAAAAAAATGTTATTATCCATCCATACTGTGTATATGTGTATTGTCTTCCCTTGGCCACTGTTTCTTCCCATGTCCTCAGGACTCTACTGATCATGACACCCGGAAGCTTGCTCCCCTCTATCCACAAAGAGCCATCTCTTCTTTCAACTTGAGAGGACAATTTTTTTTCACCCACAAGGGTAAAGAACATGTTTTCTGGGGAGACTACCTCCCATGCTGCTCCTGGAAAGGCCAGCTGCTACAAAATATCAAGAAAGGACACTGCATTTTTAAGACCACAACAGCTAAAACTTAGATGGCATTTGCCATGTGCCAGGCATTGCTTCGTGTGATTTAAATATGTTAACTCCCTGACTCTTCACGACAACCTTACGGTGTAGGTCCTCTATCATCTTATTTTATAGGCAAGAAAACAGAGGGCCAAAAAAAAAGAAAGGAAAGAAAAAGAAAACAAAGGGCCAGAGAAGTCATGGGCCCAAGGTCACGAAGTTAATAAGTGATAGAGCTTGGCTTCACACTCAGGCAGCTGGGTCCAAGCTCTTAAGCTCTATGCTGCATTGTCTCTCAAAAGGCCCTGTGGGACAGGATGCAGGGCCTCTGGTGAGTACATGCCCCAATCCCTCCTGTCTGCAGGAAGGCCAGCCCCCTGTGAACCTCAGAGCTGGCCCTCAGGGCCAGCGTCTATCACTGTTTGCTAATGCTAGACTCAAGTACATCAGCATTAGAGCAAATCAATCCCATTTCTAAAAATAAGATTCAAAGCATTCTGTCAAGAATGGGTCAATAACGTCATCTTCATACCGAAAGTACAACTCATTACTCAATCCCCATTCCCACCTCCCACCCTCTCAAGAATGGACAACAACATCCCTTCTCTCTGCTATAGAAAAGGAACATGGAATAAAAACTCCAAGGGGGCGGTGCCTGGGTGGCTCAGTTGGTTAAGCGGATGGCTCTTGATTTCAGCTCAGGTCATGATCTCAGGGTCCTGGGATTGAGCCCCATGTCGGGCTCCATGCTTAGCAAGGAGTCTGCTTAAGGATTCTCTCCTCCTCCCTCTCCCTCTGCCCCTCCCACCGCTCACATGCTCTCTTTCCCTCGATCTGAAATAAATAAAACTTAAAAAAAAAAACAAAACCCTCCATGGGACAGAAATGTCTTCTATTGGGCACTACTCTCTTCACAGTAAGTAGAATCTTGCCTGCCATGTAGTTGCTGCTCAATACGAAAAGGACTACGAATCAGACATCAGGACTATAGTGATCCACACTTACAACAGAATGAATAGTATAATCCACTTCTTAGCCAAATAGTCAAAAAACACTTATAACCCTCCCACGGAAGGTCCTGCCAAGAGGTGCCTTCCCTACCTTTCGAAGTCGATATCCACATAGCCGTCCCTGTTCTGCATCCACCAAATAGAAGAAGATGGAAGGGGCAAGCTCATGTAGCTGTCGCAAGACATTCCGAGTGGCTGGGAACGCCGTGACCTTGAAAACCCCAGAAAGGCCGAGGAAAGTGTTAAAGGAAAAGGGTGCTCTGTGCACAGTTGCTCAAGCTTCATTACCATTCGCCATCAAAAAGCCTTAAGAATAAAAGTCAGTCTTAAAAGAATTAAAGTCCACTGAACCCAAATAGGGCTCAAATCTACTTTTGCTAAGAGCCTGAGTTTCCACAGCTGCAGGATGATGCCCTTCAAGCCCATACACGTGCTGACTGCAGAGCTCCAGCTCTGGCCACGAGCTGCTGCAGGACCACACTCCCCGCACCCGACCCCCCCCCCCAAGTGCTCTCCAGCCACTCTCAAGACTCATACCTTATACTCATCATCGATCAACAGCAGCACCTTGGCATAGTCTTGATCCATGATGGGGAGAAGCAAAGACTGCAAGATGGGCCGCTTCAGCAGTGGGGGAACCACCTGACTCCACTTGCCAAAGATGGGATTGAAGACATACAGAGAACTCATTCCCGTCTCCTGACACAGACAAGCAAACTGTCAGACTCCAGCAGCAGGGAAAGGACGCAAGTGCTAAGGGTAAATCTGGAGAGCTGGGACTTTAGCTCAACCGTGACAAACTCCCGGGACCCCTCTGCGTGGATTCCCTATTTGCGCAAAATAGTTTTGCCTGAAGGTGAACCGAGGCTAACGTGTCAGAAGGGAAACAGTTAAATTGCCCCTGTGGCTCCAAAGCTACCCAAGTACCGGACACGCTGAGGAACAAACAAAACGGTCAAGTACCGGGGCACCTGGGTGGCTCAGTCGTTAAGCATCTGCCTTCGGCTCAGGTCATGATCCCAGGGTCCTGGGATCGAGCCCCACATCGGGCTCCCTGCTCAGCGGGAAGGCTGTTTCTCCCTCTCCCATTCCCCCTGCTTGTGTTTTGTCTCTCACTCTTGCTGTCTCTCTTTCCAAATAAATAAATAAAATATTATTTAAAAAAAAACAAAAAACGGTCAAGTACCGTTTCACTAACCCCGGGCAGCCATTCCAGTGGTGCCTACCAAGCCTAGAAAGTGCCCTTTCTTTTTTTTAAAGATTTTATTTATTTTTTAAAGATTTTATTTATTTATTTGAGAGAGAGAGACAATGAGAGACAGAGAGCACAAGAGGGAAGAGGGTCAGAGGGAGAAGCAGACTCCCCGCTGAGCAGGGAGCCCGATATGGGACTCGATCCCGGGACTCCAGGATCATGACCTGAGCCAAAGGCAGTCGCTTAACCAACTGAGCCACCCAGGCGCCCTAAAGATTTTATTTTTATTAATTGAGAGAGAGAGAGTGAAAGAGCACAAGCAGGGGGAGGGGCAGAGAGAGAGAGGGAGAAGCAGGCTCCCCGCTGAGTAGGGAGGCTGATGTGGGGCTCGATCCCAGGACCCTGAGACCATGACCTGAGCCGAAGGCAGACACTTAACTCACTGAGCCACCCAGCGCCCCCCACCCTTTCTTTATTTTTTTATTTTTTTTTTTTTAAAGATTTTATTTATTTATTTGAGAGAGAGAGAATGAGAGATAGAGAGCACGAGAGGGAAGAGGGTCAGAGGGAGAAGCAGACTCCCCGCCAAGCAGGGAGCCCGATGCGGGACTCGATCCCGGGACTCCAGGATCATGACCCGAGCCGAAGGCAGTCGCTTAACCAACTGAGCCACCCAGGCGCCCCCCCTACCCTTTCTTTAAAAAAAGATTTTATTTTTATTATTTGAGAGTGAGCGAGCGAGAGGGCACAAGTAGGGGGAGGGACAGAGGGAGAGGGAGAGAGAGAGAAAGTGCCCCTTTCTAATGGCGCTAGAGTGAATCCACAAAAATCCAGCTAATTCTGGGAGGCAGAAATAAATAGCTTTGCATCCTGCTCTCCCTCGTCTAAAGGGAAAGTAGCCGCTCAGCTGGTAACAGTGACCTGTATTTGGGAAGGAGGAGAGCTGGCTCGTTACAGGTCTGGTGACATCACACACCCTCCAGAGTCAACCCCCATCGGTCCTGGATGCTTCCTCCACTCAGACAAACAGAGCTCTAACCCCTGAACACCTGTCCCTAGCCCTCCCAGAATTCCAAAGGCCCAGGCGAAATTCAACTTACAGAACACTAAAAAGCCACACCCACTCTGGCTCAAATCCAAGGAGGACAGCCTCACCTTGTCCTTTACCAGGAGGGTGCACTGTGGGGGGTGGGGGAAATGGGCAGTAGTCCTCTGGACCATCAGTTTAAAGGAGGAGTCTGGCTTGACATTGGGGAGATACTGTTTCCACAGGATGGTGCCAGAGCTGCTCTCAATGCCAAAAAGCTGCAAGATAAACAAATAACTGGCTCACTACTAGAAAGACAAACCGAAGAACTGATTCTGTCCTTAGAAATTAGAACCAGCGCTATCCCCCACCAAATACTTTTTATTTCTCACTCACGGAACCTCAGAAGGTTCGGTACCCAGGGCTTAAAACCCTCTCACCTTGCCCGAGGCTGTCACCATCACCATCATCTTCTGGAGATTAAATTCATCTCTGGCTAGGGTGTCAATGTTGATCTCATTCTTAATCTGACTTCGGGGCTTTCGAGCATCGTAAAACATCTTCCAGAGGTGGGAAGTCCACGCCTGCAGCAGGATGAGCTGGGACGAGAGGCGTTTCAGGAACATCCCCAGCAAGCCGTCTGGTGTCAAGGAAAAGGTAACACAACTGAGGCTCACCCCTCATCAGACTAGGTGTTTCCAGCAAGGGGCTTCTTCTAATGAGGGGTCTCTCCCACTCCTGTGGAGCACTCAAGTCATCCACACACCAGGCTGCAAGCCCAAAGGGCAGTCCTTTATCTGAAGCTACCACTCTCACACTCGGGTACAGCCATGCAGGAACTTCCAAAACCTATTTTCCTGGCTCACAATACCCCTACCTCCTGGCATCTTGGAAGAGGAGACCAGGAGGTCAGGGATCAGCCATGCAGGACGCGGCCATGCTGAGCATGTCTCCACCACAGCCCACATCCAGAATGGTCAGAGGAAGGCATCCGAGTGCCACAACAAAACCAGAAGGGGGGGCGTGTGGGGGTGCAGGATGCAGAGGTAAGTGTGCCACAGACAGGCATTTCCCTTACCCACGGCTCTACTCCCAGCCTGTCCGCTATTAACCCTACACCCAAGAGACCTATGTGCCACCAACCCCCATGGCTATCATTCACCCCTGACACTGTCAATGAGGACGCCACCCTCAAGTCTCCCCCTCAGGGTCAATGTGGCCACCAGAACGAGGCGGCATGAGTAAACAGCATGGCGTCTGGAGTCTGGCAGCCTGGATTAAAATCCCAGCTCTACTACTTATTAGCTGGATGACCCGGAAACGTACGTAACCTCTGGCCTCTGGGTCCCCGTGTGTAAAATCGCAAGTAGTCCGAAGACCACATGACCTGCACACAGGACTTCACACCATGCGGGGTCCACAGTGAGTGCTCACTTAAAAAGGAGTGCCTTTGTGTGTTCTACTCCCCGGCAACCTCAGCTCAAGGAAGAGAAGTGAGGGGCAAACAGGACAAATCACAGGCACAGCGGTCCATGCACACACACTATGTACCTCACTGACGCAGGTCAGGAAAAACAAAGAATTTACCAAAAGCTAGCCACGTGGGCAAGCAACGAACAACAAGGCAGCAGGAAGCAGATTTTACCTTGAATTGCTGGATCCGGGCAGCAGAAATAAACAGTAAAGTCAAATTAATCCTCAGCTCAAGAAAACCCGCAATGCCTACCGGGGTGCCTGGCCCAGAGGGGGCCCTCAGTAAATATGGCTGCAGAGCAAGGTGAAGGGAAGGGAGGAAGAGGCGGGAGGTAGGACTGACCAGCATGGAAGGAACCGACTCCACCCTCGGGCTTGGGACTGGCAGGCGCCAGAGGGCACCGCCGGTTACCACAACCCCATCAACCCAGTCACGCCTCTCCAGAAAGACATGGCTGGTGCCTGGGGAACAAGGCGTGACACATCTGCCTGGCAGATCTGAGGTACTGAGGCAGTGGTAGCTATGATACTACTAAGTTAAGACTCTTTTTCCTCAGGATCTTTCCACAGAGGGGTTCCTAAGTGGCTCCTTTCAGAGAAAAGAATGGTTACCCAAACCACGTGGCCACGAAGGCACTGGAAACTGGTCGCAGAGCTAGTTGCACGCACATGGGCAAAAAGACTGCGCCCGGGGAAGCCGGGGATGACGTGAGCCAGCATCCCTTGCGGTCTAACTACCAGACCCATTCCCAGAGCAGCACCCCCAGCCACAGTGCCGTCCCAGCGTTCTCTGTGCATACCTGCCTTCTTGCCGAATTCTCCTTCCAGCTCAGCCTGCGCACCCGTCAGGGGCAGATCCACCATCTCCAGGCACACCACCTCCGCCAACGACTCCTCCCGGCCCCACAGCACCACCTTCCCTGCTACAGAAACCCTGGTTACGAAAGCCATGCCTGCCTCCCCCATCGCCTGAAGGCTCTTCTCTGTGGCTCAGGGATTCCAGAAGCTCTCATGTCAGGCAGAGAAGCAGACCCCACCCTAGAATGCTAAGGGATTGTTCAAAAGCAGATGGCACATGGCTCTAAAAAGTATTCAGGCCTACACTCCACTGGAATCTCTCCCAGAAGCCAATCCATGGCCCCAAAAATATAGTCTGACTAGAAATCTGGGCCAGCCTAAAAAAAAATGAGCTGAATGAGGTCTGCTCACCCAGCTGCTGCAGGAAAAGTAGCAGGTGATCCTCTGTCTGCACCAAGGCCCGGTAGCCCACCGAGTCATCCTTCTTCAAGAACACCTGGATGTAGAGCTGTAAGCAGAGTCCCAACGACTGCAGTCAGCCGGAATCCAAATGCCTCTGAGCACCGGACCCCCAAATTCAAGGCATCAGGAGTTGTTAAAGGCCCATGACACAGGGTCTTAGACACAGGTCTAAGCAACACAGCTTACTATCTAGACCCCAAGAAGGTAACATGAATGCATCAGAGCCAGGGCAGTGGTGCGAGACTGCAGCTCAGACCTCTCCAAGGGGGAACCTGAGTGCTTCCCGGGCACCGCGTCATCCCTTGTGCTCCAGTCACAGCCCACAGAGCGAGCAGAGGCCAAGGTGAGAGCTTCCGTTTTGGAGACGAAGAAGCCACAGCCCAGAGAGGCTGAAGAACACCCTAAATGTGCACAGTGGCCACATAGGCGCCGACTGAAAGTGCAGGCTGGGGCACTGGTGACATCTTATGAGCCTTGTGACTCTGGACAGGGTCCTGGATCTCACAAGGCCCAGTTTCATTTGTAAAACAAGGGCAGTAATAAGCACTTACCAAGGCTGGTGAGAGAGCTAAATCAATTAGGGAGTAAACAAAGAGCTCAGCACAGTGCCTGGCACACTCACCACTTAGAATAAATGATACCTGCTTCAACTACTATTCACGGGGCCTTATAACAAGTCAGCTACTCAGGAAGAACTAGAGCCCATGTCCAGAGAGTCCTAACCCAGGACCCAAGGCCTGGCCGTGAGGAAAGGGAGGTCCATGCTGAGAAGCCCCCGGGACGGAGCCTGAAGACAAAGGCTCTGACTCACCCGCTCTGGCCGAGTGCCATTCTGTTCCAGACTGAAGGTGATGGTGGTATCAAGCAGCCGCCGACCTGTCTCCACTAAGTAGAGATTAATGGTGTAGGTCTGGTTGAAGCAAGTCAGTGAGTCCTACGGGTACGGACAGCAGGGCTCAATAAAGAGATCCCCCAAAGCCGAGCCCCACAAAGGAAGTCCAAGAATTGGGGTTAACTACCCTAGAGAAGGACCAGGCCAAGAGGAGAAATATACACGAAGGAAAATAAAAGGAAAAAAGAAAGCTAAATCCCAAGGCAGAAACAAGGTATGTGAGTAAACAGAATAACAAGCACGATACTTGTTTCAGAAGGAAGTCAGTGCAGCACAGCAGACTTCCCCAAAAGAAGGAGGACCCCGCAAGGAAATCACAAAGCTCTTCAGAAGAGCTCAGGACACAGAAAACAGAGCAGATGTGCGCCGCCCGGGGGCCCATGCTCCGCTCCAGCCCAACCGCACAGACCACTGCTCAGCAACACGAGCCAGGGGCGCGGAAGACACGGGGCAACAGAGCTGGAGGAAAAAGTGGTTAAGAACAGGTTCTAGGGATTCTACTTCAGACATCCCAACTACAAAGGATCCAGACAAGCAT
This sequence comes from Zalophus californianus, assembly GCF_009762305.2. Lineage (NCBI taxonomy): Eukaryota > Metazoa > Chordata > Mammalia > Carnivora > Otariidae > Zalophus > Zalophus californianus. The sequence continues at coordinate 13,977,773 of NC_045598.1, forward strand.
GATTTACGGCGAGCAGCAAACCCCATCTGAGGCCGAGAACTCCGGAAGACCCACTCCCAGCCTCCCCGGAGGCCCAGGTCCAGCACACTGCCCAATGCCACACCGTACCTGAGCACTGGGCTTCTCCGCAAAGCTCCCCAGTGACCCGTCTTCAGAACTGCTAGGCTTCTGCTAGGGAAAAGAGAAAGACAGAAGAGAACATTTGACCCACAGGGTCACCCCCCAGTCACCGAAATGAAGTCCTCCCTTCTGTGTCATCTTAGCACCTGGGAGAAGGCAAACGTCACCCCTCACTCCTGCTCACAGAGCCTATGTAGCTCCTAACAGCCTCAGATGAAAGTGGGTTGTACTATGAGGGTCCCACTCCTGGGGACAAGGGGGCTGCTGATGCTGAAAGCGCTATAGAGCAAGTGAGAACTTACTTCTCAACAGCTTCCTGCCCCCTGGGTTCAAACTGCCCCGACTTTTAGTTCTCAGGGCTCCTGGGAGACATAAGGAAGGAGAACCCCCAAGCGCTAGCTGTTACTCTCGATACTCACCATTTCACTGCGACAAGTCACGACTGCAGCCACTGTCTTCTCCCCAGTGGTGGCAAAGCTCACGAGGGCAGCCTGGGAATAAAGCAAAGTGTCAGTTCCTAAATGGGGCCTATACCAGCCAGCAGCAGCCTCACAGAGGAGCATCTCTACAGGGAGGTCCCTCAGCCTTGGAGCGGAAAGTGCTCCTGACTTGGAAGCACAGCAGCCAGGGCACCTGAGAACAGAGGGAGGCCCAAGGGGCATCTATAGCTGAAAACAGGCCTTTCCCCTACCTCCAACACAGGCACACGCTGGCCCTCAATTTCACACTGTTTTTAGTACCCATAGGGAAGCTTGAATTAACATCCCCACTCTCCTGTGGACTCAGAGAAGGCGCCACTTTTACTCTAAAGATCCTTTGTGACTCTCAGAAGAAAACGTATTCCGTTTCTGCTCTAAAGCGAACCCATCTCAAACCAAACACAGAGAGATGTCTGGATCCAGAGCAAACACCTACAGATTCAGAGGCAGGGCTTTCCAGTAGCATGCCTTGGCTAGATCCTCCCGCATCCTAGCGCCATGCTGCCTGCGGTTACCTGTGGGAAGGTTTTGAGCAGACTCAGGACTCCGCGACGGTACTGCAGCAGAGCACAGTGGCTCGGGGACAACCGCAGGAAGAACTGGGCCCGCGAAGGATCCACTGGGTTGGGCTGTGTGGGCAGGACCCGGGGCTGGAATCCACTTGCAAATTCTAAGTCAAGAGACTGCAGGGCAAGAAGAAAGAGGATCAGGGCTCCATTCAGGCAAGTCACTGATCCACTGATCCGTCCCAGGCCTCCTTCCTCAGCCCCACTTTGCCAGTGAAAGTAACCAGGCCTTGGCGTGCAGCTCCAGAAGCCCCCCTCCAGGCTCCCTAAAGAGAAGAGTGGCCCATTTCCCATACACCAGTTCAGCCAGAAGCCTAACCTTCTCCCAACAACTGGCAAGGCTCAGGAAGGAAGCAGCGTCACTGGGAGACTTTTCCAAGCAACAAAGGCAGGGCCTTGGGCCAGGGAGCAGCAACACTACCTCTCACCTGCAGTGGGATCTGTCTCAACTCCCACTCCGTCTCCAGGGCCAAGGTCTGGAGGGACCGTGAGCTCGGGTCAGGGCACACCAGGACAGCCTCATCCACCACACCACAGGCTCCAGTGAGACTCTGAAGCCAGGGGGTTGACACCCTGACCTACAGGAAAGACATCGTAGCAGGAGGTTTGTGAGAATGTTTACATCTTCCTCCCTGCTCATCAGCAAGGTCCCCACCAATCTCATGGGGGCTAAGCTCAAAGGTTCTCCATGGCTGGTTCCAAAGGACTTCTTCCCATCCCTCCCAACTTCTTGCAAGCTCCAAAACTGAGGAAAATCAGGGTTTCCTTTCTGGTCACTGGAAAAATATACCAGGTCATTTTTAAGACCCAATACTTCAGACAACCGTTTCTCTCCTGTGTTTGACATACGGGGTTTCCTATCACTATTTCAGAGTACTTCCTCCTAAGAAACTCGCAGGCAATGAAAAAAACCTACATAATTTTCCAGCCACCCCAGGAGAGCACCATGCATGAATGTGAGGGCTTTAAACAAATGTTCCATGGGGAGAAAGCAGCTTCCAAGTGACCAGAAACAGGGACCATGGATGGCTTTCGCGTCTGCCAAGTTCCCTGGTCCCCGAGGCAAAGAAGGGCTCCATCTATTCCCCTCCACAATCTGCAAGGCTCCTCAAGCCAGACGCCTGGCCGTACCTGCTGAACAATCTCTCCATCTTCCACATTAAACTTGACGATGTTCACGTGGCTGAAGGGAACAACTCCGAGGGCCCACACCACCCCAGACCCGTAGGAATACATCATCTGGTAATGGATGCTGTCACTAAGAGAGGGAAGAAAAAGCAAGGAGCAACAGCTTCAGCCATAGGCCCACCCTCAGGGGTCCTCTAGTCACAATCTAGCAGTCCCCAAGTAGGATTTGTTTAGCTCCCAGTTTTGTTTTGTTTTTCTAATAGTCATCAACATTTAGAACTGAGACTTTACATGTAAAAATCAGATTTCTAGCTCTCCTTAAAAAGTAGGAGAGGCGGGGCGCCTGGGTGGCTCAGTCATTAAGCGTCTGCCTTCGGCTCAGGTCATGATCCCAGGGTCCTGGGATCGAGCCCCACATCGGGCTCCCTGCTCAGTGGGGAGCCTGCTTCTCCCTCTCCCACTCCCCCTGCTGTGTTCCCTCTCTCACTGTCTCTCTCTCTCTGTCAAATATACAAATAAAATCTTTAAAAAAAAAAAAAAGTAGGAGAGGCACCGCTAGGCATACCTATAGGGCTCCAAGTGGCTAAGTACGGCTGCCCCCTGGAGGTAAGCCAGGCACACTGCAGCTGCCCGCAATCCCCACTGGGCCTGCTTTGCTCAGGGGTGCCACGCACTTGGCCACATTCGAATTTGAGTTTTTACACCCTGAAAATGGCCACAGATCTGAGCAAATCTTTTCCTATCCTCCCTCTGTCCTGATCCTTCCCAGCTCCAATGCTTTCCACAACTAGGACTTCTGGAAACCATCTCAAACCTCCCTCAGTCCCTACCCTGGGCTCTTCTTGAGTTGTTCTGATTCATATCAGAAAAATGAAGGCTCAGTCGGACTTGAACTAGAAGTCAAAAAGCCCAGAGTGCTATGACTGTAAGCAAGGAGCCATCTCTCTTGCTGGACTGTCTCTAGTGCCCCGTTTGAGAATTTTCTCCTCACTGCAAAGAAATGCCAGAAGGAGCACAGCCTTTGAGTGCCGGCCTACACCTAGTGAGCCCAACACGCGATGCCAACGTAAGGAGAGCCTGAGTCAGAACAAACACTTCAACCCTCAGGGAGAAACAGGAGCTTGGGGACAGCAGGACAAGGAAGCCATCACTCGGTGGGAAGGTGGCCTTACCTTTCGGGGAGATGTTCCACCCACTTGAGGTGCCCACTGGAGAGATGATGCAGGGCAAGAGTGGTCTTCTTCAGGACCGCAATGTACCTCACTGATTCCTGCAGGCCTACCAGCCCAAGTGCCTGGAAACTGAGCACAGGTACAGGGGTAAGCACTGCCCGGCACCTCCAGGGTCTCAGACTAGAGCAATCTGGACCACCACCACTGTAGCTTGGTAGGTAAGAAAACAGGCCTTGGGGTCAAACGCATCAGGATCCTCATACTGGCTCTGCTTCTGGTGAGCTGACCTGGGAGGCTGCGCTTTCAACCACTCCGCTCTACTGTCTCCCTGAAGCCCCGTGAAGCCCCTCCTTCCCCGAGGACTTCCCAGCAGGCAGGCCGTCCCTCCACCACGGCATCCTTCACCCCGTACTGTCATTACAGCCTACGTGCCTGCCTCCCCCAGCTGACCATGTGTTTCTTGACGACAGAAACCTTCCCACGGTCACATGTGGGTTCCCACTGCCTGGGGGCGTGCCAAGTGTTATAAATTACTATCAGAAGAGGTGTACCCCACTGCAAACGACCCTGTAATTGAAACAACCCCAGCAAAGACGTAGCAGCAGCCCAAGCTGTTCTCTCAACATAAAATGAAAATGCTGAAAGGTTTATATTACACTCCTATACCTAGCACATTCACAGTTCTCACGTCACGGTATGATTAGGAGCAGTATTCAAGGGCAAGAATAAATACTGCACCGAGCACAGGGCTCTGCACCTAATAGGTGCTCAATAAACACTGGCAAGAGTAACCACGTGTTCTGTGGCCTCAGCATCAAAACACGGGGTGTTTGATGTTCTTTGGCTCTTCAGTGGCCCATGCGAAAAAAAATGTCAAAAGATCCTGAATCGCTGGGAGTCTGCTTCTCCCTCTAACCCTCCTCCCTCTCATGCTCTCTGTCTCTCATTCTCTCTCTCAAGTAAATAAATAAAATCTTTAAAAAAGTTTTTTAAAAATTAAAAAAAAAAGGGCGCCTGGGTGGCTCAGTTGCTTGAGCAACTGCCTTCGGCTCAGGTCATGATCCTGGAGTCCTGGGATCGAGTCCCACGTCGGGCTCCCTGCTCAGCGGGGAGTCTGCTTCTCCCTCTGACCCTCCTCCCTCTCACGCTCTCTGTCTCTCATCCTCTGTCTCAAATAAATAAATAAAATCTTAAAAATAAACAAGAAAACTTAAGATCCTGAATTGCTGTCCACACAGACCTGTGTTCTAGCAAAGCCTCGAGCCAAGCCTAGATGAAATACAGCTTCTTGCCCTCTACCTGCCACTGTCCAGGGTAATCTCCCAGTTCAGGCCCCCAATGTTAGTCTCCCAGGAACGCATGATCCGGCCTCCATTGGACACAGTGATTGCATCTGGAAGAGAAAAGACCATGGTGAAGTCACCTATCCCAACTGGTGTTCTGTGGCCTCCTCTGATGGTCTGGGAGCAATGGCTGTACATCTGAGGTATGGATGCGAATAGAAGTTATTTGCAATACTTGTCCTTTTCTTTTGGGAACACGTCTTCTGGTTTCCCTACAGACCTGGTACAAAGGAAGGAACCGAGAACTGGGGAGATGGAGCCAACATCACGACAGAGACCAAAGAGGACTGTGCTTACCTTGTCCGTAGAGCAGCATGGCATCCACAGCCCCTTCTGTCGTGCCCTTGTCAACATGGCGCCACACTGAGAGACATGAGGCAGACGTTACTATAAACTGGAGCGAGGGATCCAAGAAGACAGGTAGGAGAGAACCAAAGAGGCCTTTGCACTGCGGTATCTCATTTTATTTCGAGGGAGAGAAGGATTACACCTAACTGGCAATGATCCCTTCATACTCACTGGGTAATGAGGGGAGGAATGTTTGAGAGGAGCCACTCCTGTCCCAGTCTGAAGTCTCCTCACTTCCCATACCCTCTACCACCCCAAACTTATAAATGAGACAAAACTAACAGAATCTCTATGATTCACAAGAAAAATAGTGATCGTAAATTATATTTCCATAATTTCGTGCCTAAAAACATCCATAAAAGCAGCATAAGTAATTTAAGGGGGGCATCCAAATCTTTACTGCAGAGTAGAAAAGAGAAATAGAAAAGTATTTTGAAATATCTTAAGAACTCTTAGGACTCAGGCTGAGAGGCTAAACTAAAAAGGCCAGTTATAGGAAAATAGTTGATATCCAAAAACAACACAACTGAAAAACAAGTATCAGAATCCAGTAAGAGGGCGCCTGGGTGGCTCAGTTGGTTGGGCAACTGCCTTCGGCTCAGGTCATGATCCTGGAGTCCCTGGATCGAGTCCCGCATCGGGCTCCCTACTCGGCAGGGAGTCTGCTTCTCCCTCTGACCCTTCCCCCGCTCATGTGCTTTCTCTCTCTCTCATTCTCTCGCTCTCAAAAATAAATAAATAAATAATCTTTAAAAAAAAAAAAAAAAAAAAAAGAATCCAGTAAGAGATGCATCTTTTGGCCAACATGTCCCTTACTTGGTAAGCAGCCAGGAAGACTACACAAGCCATGGGCCATTCTGGATTCACTATGGTCAGCCATTCCATCCCAAGCTAACCGGCCTACGCAGGTCACTCACATATCTCCCCAGTCCGAGAATTTAATGCTGCAATCACATTCTTCTCTGTGGCCACAACCAACTTCTTGGATCCAGGGGAAAATTCCAAGGAGGCAAACTTGAGCTTCCCAACATACTGCTGTCTCCTAAGGAAGAGGACAGGGAAATGTGAGGGGCCAAAATCATCCCTGCACAAAATGTTGTGGGAAAAGACCTATCTTAGGACATGTGAGGAATGTCTGCTAATGAGATCTGACCAAAAGCAAGATTTCTATGCAACGGAGTCAGAAGCCAAGGGAACAAGAAGAGAGAATACACCCCAAAAGATAAGCAGCACAAGTCTTACTTTTTTTTTTATTTTATTTATTTATTTATTTATTTGAGAGAGAGAGAGACAGAGAGACAGAGAGAGTGAGCAGGGGGAGGGGGAGAAGGAGAGGGACAAGCAGACTCCGTGCTGAATGCAGAGCCCAATGCAGGGCTCAATCCCAGGACCCTGGTATCAGGACCTGAGCCAAAGGCAGATGCTTAACCAGCGGAGCCACCTAGGCGCCCCCACAAACCTTACTTCTAAATGCAAGCACGTATTATCTCAAGTGCCACCCAAAAGAACACCTGGCCTAAATCCTACTGGAACAAACATTAGTCCTCTCTGTATTCATTAATAGCGGGACCATTACACGAGGGAAGAGACACAAAGCCTATTGTCTACAAGCATACAATCCAACTTGCCCTTCTATTTTCACTGACCCCTGGAGAAAAAAAATCATGCAAATTTTTCACTGAAACTGGGTTGGGTTTCTGTTTCTACAGAAACAGACTGGGTCAAGCTTCTGTTTTCTACAGCCTTTTCAAGCCCACTCCATGTTCAGGATCCACTTGATCATTACTCATACTTTCCTTGGAATACATCCCATCACTTTCAACACGCTTCTCTTAGCATAAAGGGAATACAATTAGCGTCAAATGGCACACTACCAAGTACACAGGAGGTGCTTGCACACTGTCATTAAGGAAAAAGTACTCTCATCTCTGGCAAACTAAACACACGTGGCATCTACATGAAATTTCTCTTGTGATGTTGTTTGGTCTGATTAAAAAAAAAAGGAAAGAAACTAAGCAGAGAGTAGAGACACAGGCTTAGAGGACGTTTGACAATTTCTATCTGTATTTTCACATACTTAATTCTCACTATATCCATTTAACACTCTATGAAACGCAGAGGACAAGCGTTATTACTTCATTTTACAAGGAAAAATTATTACTCTCATTCTACAGATAAGTAAATTAAGGTCTGCTGGGGTCAAGTAATTAGTCAGAAATAAAACACAAGACTAAGACCTTCTGACTCTAATTCCCATGCTCTCTTTTAAAATATTGTTAATCTTTTATCTGGACTGTAAAAGTAATGCCTGCTAGGGGCGCTTAGGTGCCTCAATTAAGCATCCCACTCTTGATTTCGGCTCAGGTCACGATCTCAGGGTCGTGAGATCAAGCCCTGTATGTATCATTGAGCATGGAGCCTGCTTAGGACTCTCTCTCTCTCTTCCTCTCCCTTTGCCCCTTCCCCGCTCACGCTCTTTCTCTAATAAAAAAAAAAAAGAAGAAGAAGAAGAAGAAGAATTAATGTCTGCTCATTGTAGAAAATGTGAAAAACATATAAATGTATTTTTAAAAATTTAAAATGCCTAAATGCCACCACCATAAACTTTTTAATGTTTCAGGATATTTCCTTCTGTTTATTTTTCTATTTGTAAATTATATATACCTAGTATTCCGCTAAGTTGGAATCATACAACATTAGCATATAGGCTATAGATGTGTAATACGCACGTTACATTGTGAGCATTTGCCCACATCATTAAAAATATGACTTATGTTGCATTTATCCCACTGTCTCACATCACATACATATACGACTGCCCCACCAGATTGAGCTCCTTCTTATCTCTCTGTCCACAGCACCTAGAACAATTGTTGGCGTATTACAGGCAAGCAACAAATACGGAATCAATGTATCTGATACAGAAAAGACTTCACAGAGGAGGAGGTATCTGAGCTAGGCTCTGAAGAATGAACTGTTCTCTGAATAGAAATAACAATGGGTAACACTAATTGCACTCAATGAGCCAGGCATTGTGCTAACTTAAAAGAATGATCTCATTCATCCTTACAACTACTGTAGGTAATAATGAACTATGAATAAGCCCATTTTACAGATAAAGAAACCTTGGCACAGAGCGGATAAGTCACTTTCTCAAGTCACACAACCCTTAAGTTCCAAAATTTAGTCTCCAACAAAAGTACACCTCTTAATTGCTGGGCCTTAAGGAAGGGGGCGGGAGGGAGGGAAAACTAAGTGAATGAGTAAATGGCATCTCTATGAACGGCACCTCCGGCTGTGTGAGACTTGCTGGCCCTGTTCGGAGCCCAGGACCGGGCTGGGCTGAAAGAGAGGAGAAAGGGCACTCGGCTTAGGATTCGTAGTAAGACCCAAGCCCCTGTTCACATACCCAAGAGATGCCAATTCGAGGAAGAATGAGAGTTCACTGAGGGGCCGTCGACCCTCGACACCCAGTAGATCAGGAACCTGACAGTCACAGAAACAGGGCCTGACGGGGAGGAAGGAACGGTGACCTCTGACCAGAACCCCAAGCACGCTTGAATGTCAGGGCCCGTTTCACGAACCTGCAACCTGTCACACAGAGACTGGCTTAGAAGCGCCCCTGACGCTCCGTTTAATGCTCTGCTGTGGCCATCTTAAACCTCTTTAACTTTTGAACGGGGGGGGGGGGGTTTCCACATTTTCATTTTGCACTGGGCCCCACAGGTTCTGCAGCCAGTCCTGCTGCCTGTAACCCCGACCTCCTTGTAGCAGGCACAAGACTGGTACTGACAAAATAGCCATACATTTCCCGAACAGGCCCCACACGCACGTACCAATCAAACTTGCCCACTTGGTCTTCGTAAACCGCGGCCGCTAGGACAAGCAGTGCAGCCCAGAGCCAGAGCCGGAGAGCCGCCGCCGCCGCCGCCGCCGCCATGATGGGAGCCTGGGCCCGCCCGCCGCCGGCCCGTCAGGCACCCGACCGCAGGCTCCGCCTCCGCAGACCATAGAGTTGGGACCTCCCGCGAAGCCCTCGCCGAGGCGCTCAGGGCTCGGAGGCCCCCGGGCGCGCGGGAAGTCGCCCTGGAGACAGCCGGGCGGGGACAGGCGGGCTGCGGCGCGGATTGGGTCAGGCACGCGCGGGGGCAGTCCCCGAGGGCCGTCCCATAGGCCCCCGCGCCGCCGGGGTCCTAGCAGGCAGCACCGCCTTCCGCCGCATGTGCCTGCAGCGCGATGCCCAAATCCAAGCGCGACAAAAAAGGTGAGCGAGGGGGCTTCGAGACCCGATGGGCAGCTCCGCCAGCATGGTGCCGGCTGCGGTGGGGACTTGAGGGGCACCGAGTGGGACGTCGGGGCGTCCGCGAGGAACTCCGCGGTTCTCTGGAAAGTGCGACAGGGCTTCGTGGCCGCTGGCGCACCGGAGGGGGTTGGAACCTGGTCGGGTCAGGGGAGCGGACACTGCGGGTCCTCGGGTGCCCTTCCAAGGCTTACTAGGCCGAAAAACAGCTTTTGAGCACCCGGGCTACGCCCGATCTCGCCTTGGCCCACCTTTCCCACTTCAGCCACTCTCCCTTGGCTCTTTGCACTCCCACAACCCTGGCCGCCTTTCCTTTAGGAAGGTTTAGTCCCGGCTCTGTCCCTTTTGCTTGCAGTTGCTTCTGCGTGGCATGTTTACGCTTAGATCTTCATGTGGTTTGGGCTGTCTCAGTTGTCAGTTCATAAGGCACCTCCTGAGAGACCGTTCCTGACCTACTGTGTGGTAGTCTCTTTCACCCAGGCTGAAACAAGATACTTAGGGGCCTGGCACTCTAGGCGTTGGGCCGATACAGCAGTTACAGTAAGGAAAGCCTAGAAGCCTCATTGAGCTTAAAGTTTTAGTCATAGGAAATAAATCCTCCCCAAAACACCAAAAGTCGAATCAGGTCAGATCGTGATGAGTCTCACGGACTCTAAGTGAGATAAAGAAGTGATGTTATTTCGTTTAGCGCAACCAGAGAAGGTCTCTGAAGAGCTGACAAATAAGCAGAAACCTAAAGAAAGGAAATGAGCCATCCATGGAGTTACCCCAGAGCATAGCGTTCCAAGGACAGGGAAGTTAAAGTGCAAAGGGACTGTATTGAGAGCACGTTTGACATGTTCTGGGACAAGAGGCCAGTGTGGCTGGAACAGAGTACACGAAGAAGAGGGAGTAGGTTGGGCTTTATAAACTTTCCCAAGGACTTGGCTTTCACACCCAGGTGCAGTGGGTAGCCATCCGAGAGCTTGAGCAGAGATGGATGATATGGTTTACTTTTTTTTTTTCTTTTGACGGAACACAAGCGGGGGGGAGGAGCAGAGGGAGAGGGACAAGCAGACTCTATGCTGAGCAGGGAGCCCAACACAGGGCTCAATCCCAGGACCCTGAGATCATGACCTGAGCCAAAGTCAGACACTTAACTGACCGAGCCCCCCCCGGGGACCCCGACATGATTTAAATTTTAAAAGATCACCCTAGGGGCACCTTGACGGCTCAGTCGGTTGAGCGTCAGACTCTTGGTTTTGGCTCAGATCATGATCTGAGGGTGGTGGGATCGAGCCCCACTTCAGGTTCTGTGCTGGGGGTGGAGCCTGCTTAAGATTCTCTCTCCCAGGGGTGCCTGGGTGGCTTAGTTGTTAAGTGTCTGCCTTCGGCTCAGGTCATGGTCCCAGGGTCCTGGGACTGAGCCCCACATCGGGCTCCTTGCTCGGCGGGGAGCCTGCTTCTCCCTCTCCCACTCCCCCTGCTTGTGTTCCCTCTCTCTGTCAAATAAATAAATAAAATCTTTAAAAAAAAAAAAAGAAGATTCTCTCTCCCTTTCCATCTGCTCCTCCCCCCACCTATCCCCCTCTAAAAAAGCTTTAAAAAAGATCACCCTAGTTGCCTTATTGATAATAGACTGGGAAAAGTGGGGAGAGAAGGCAAAGTTGGAAGGAGCAAGGCCAGCAGTAATCCAAGAGAGGGTAGCACTGGCTTGGTCCACAGTTGGAGCAGTGGAAGTGGTGGGAAATGGACAAGGGCATTGTGTTTCCCCTCCTGTGCTGCCCTCACCCTGACCAGTGAGATTATTGTTGCACGTATATGCCAGGCAGGATGAATAAAAATTGCCCCATTACTGGGGGTACCCTCAGCTTTGCATGTGATGCTCTGTTAAGTGTTTGTGGAATGATTGGGTTCTGTAGAGGGAGCCCTGGTGAGATCTGGCAAATGCCATACCCTTCTGGATAAGAGGAAATTGAGCCCCAGCTCTTGGGCAGACGTGCTTGCCCTCCCCAGAGAGGCAGTGCTTTATCCATGAGTCCAAACTGCAGAACAAGATGAAGCAGAGGAGATAAGAGTCCCCAGATTCATCGTTCCCCAGCAGAGGCCACCAAAGATTTTCTCTGTGCACCATGGCAGACAGCAGAAAGGGACCCGCCTGAGCCAGCCACTGAAAGCACTCCAATAACAGGAGCAAGCCCTGCCCCCACACTGCAGTACAGATTCTTAGTCTAGCTGAACTAAGAGGGATGCCGGAACATCTGGCTTGTCTACGTAATAGGAGATATGTCAGGGGATGTCCAGGCTCAGGAACACTGGAGTAGGCACTCTGAGGACCCTGGGAACACGTAGCCTTGCCTTTCCTCACCCTGGCTTTTGGTCCAGCTGAGCTGCTAAAGGGGGGATGGAAATGAGTCTGCAGGGCCTCTGGATTTGTCTCTCATCACCTCTCTCTTTCTTTGTATTAGTTTCCTTAACCAGAACTGCCAAGAAAGGCTTAGAACTGAAACAGAACCTGATAGAAGAGGTAAGAGCTCATTCTTTTTATTGTTCCAGACCTTGTATTTGGTTTATAAAGGTGGCTAGAGGGCTGGCAGGGAAACATCGTTTTAAAAAATAAAAAAAAAGGGAAGAGAAAAGCACCACGAGGTGCTGATACTGTCCTTTTCTCCAGCAGCAGCACCAATAACTCCCGTAGTAATGATTTCCAGCTTTGACCGAGCTCTTACTCTGCACTTGGCACCCCACTAAGTACTCCGTGTGCTGTTCCACTCCATCTTTACAGCGTACCTGGGAGGAGTTAGTGCTGTTTTGCAGCTGGGTAACGGAAGCTTAGAGAGATTTGGTAGCCTGCCCAATGTCAAAAAGCTGTGGGGTTACACGGGGCGCCCGGCTGGCTCAGTTGGTAGAGCAGGCAACTCTTGGTTTCGGGGTCATGAGTTCAAGTCCCACATAAAGTAACTTTAAAAAAAAAAAAATCTTACCAGATGTTATCAGATGTTAGTAGATGCGCCAGCCTACTGTCTACACTGCTGCAGGCCACAGGCTGGGTGAGAGGAGAGTCTCCTCCAGCACAATTACTCCTTTTCCTTGAGACCACGTCATCATGGCTGCAACCAGCAGTGTGGGCAGAGCAGGGCCGATGAGCCACCTTCCCTTGTGAGTAGAGAATGAGACTTTATATTTTCCATTTAGCAGGAGCCTTCCAAGCGTAGCTAAGTGTTTCTGGGTTGTCAGTTAATGGGCAGAGCAAAGCAATCCATTCCACTCCGGGCACAGATAAGTCAGAAACCTGGAAGACCATGGGATCTCAGCTTACCTGCACTTTGAGATCACACCTCCTTTGCCTCAGGGGAGCCCCTGTAGTCCATGATCTTGGCTTCAGTAACAGAAATGAGGAGGAAACAGCTAGACGCCTCCAGCTCTAAACTTCCATGGTTGTTAGGGACCTAGACCAGATTCTTCCCCATCTGAGGCCCAACCCATGGTGCCCCTTGAACTCCACAACCCCATTGAATTGTCCCACAGCTTCGGAAATGTGTGGATACGTACAAGTACCTTTTCATCTTCTCCGTGGCCAACATGAGGAACAGCAAGCTGAAGGACATCCGGAACGCCTGGAAGCACAGCCGGTAAGAAGGCCTTCCTGCGTGGAGAAGCCAGGATGCTCTGAAAGCACAGGGCCAGTTATTGACCCTTGGGTATCTGGGTCACACAGATACCACCTTACTGAGGACAAAGCTTCACTTTCTCCAGAGGCACTTTTTAACTGTTATAACGGGTCTTGCATTGAGCTTCTTGGGCAGGACTGGGTCGTTGGGCAGGGAATGTTTGAGCAGCAATCCCTCAGGAGAAAGGGCTCCCTTAACTCCTGGGATCTGGTCCTTTTAGGAACATCCCATCAGTTTTAGAATGTTGGTGTGTACTCCAAGATGCACACGGTGCCCTGAGAGCAGGCTGCGTGAGCCACATGGCGGATACCCGTCCTTGGGCTGGATCTGTGATGGTACAAGTGATGACTCTGGTCTGCCTCAGACCAGTGACTGTGCCTCTTCCATACCTCCAGATTGGGGGGTCTAGGGGATCACATAACACCCACAGTGGGCCAGTAGACAAAATACTGTGGATGTTTGAGGTCTGTAGGCAGGAAAAAATGAAGGGGGTCCTTGGCTGTGGACAGAGAGCCGGCAGGGCTGCATGGAAGAAGTAGGAGCCTCTGGCCAAGCCTCCTGCGGCCCAGCAGCCTGGGCCTGAGTTCGGGCTCCTGGGGACTGGAGCAGGTTTACACCTTAACTGGGGGACGGTGGAGGGGGCCCTTCCTTCACGGACTCCTTTCTCTCTCTAGGATGTTCTTTGGCAAAAACAAGGTGATGATGGTGGCCTTGGGTCGAAGCCCAGCTGATGAGTACAAAGACAACCTGCATCAGGTGAGTTTCTGGCCTTCTGGCCAGTGGAGGGATCGGGGAGACCAAGGCGTGGCTTAAAGCTCGGTTCTCCTTTAACCCGCAGACCCAGAGTAGTGCCCCCCCCCCAGCTGTGTCAACCAAAAACATCTGCAGATATTGCCAGATGTCTAATGGGACTGGGCCGACCCCACTTCTGTTCTGTAGGTCAGCAAGAAGTTGAGGGGTGAGGTCGGTCTCCTTTTCACCAACCGCACCAAGGAGGAAGTGAATGAGTAAGTGTTTTTGAGGACTAACAGGGAAGGAATAATCCGGGTACTTTGTACAGTACGGAGATATCAAGTAAAAACTGGTTCCTGGAACAGTGCTCCTGAGTCCTCGTTCTGGGCAGCATCGTGCTCCAAGCGGTCTGCCGCAAACGTGGGCGGGGAGGGGAGGCCAGGGGAGCCTGACTTCATGCCCGGCTGGTGGGCCGTTCAGGAACGCCCCCCCACCACTTGTCTTTTCCTGAGGTGGTTTACGAAATACACGGAAATGGACTTCGCTCGAGCCGGAAACAAAGCAACTTTCACTGTGACCCTGGACCCCGGGCCCCTGGAGCAGTTCCCCCACTCCATGGAGCCACAGCTGAGGCAGCTGGGCCTGCCCACTGCCCTCAAGAGAGGTATGGGGAAACCCCTGGAGCTGAAAGGTCACAGCTTAGCTGCCGGAAACACAATTTCCCGAACCTGACAGACCTCCTTTGGCCTCTGTGGCTGAGCAGCTCATTTCTGCCAGTCTCCATTTCCTCAGGTGAAAATGGGACTGAGTGACCACCTCTTGGTCGGGGCAAGAGTGGATAAGAACTCACAGCCAGAACACAGCAGCTAAGGGACGTGAGGGAGGCTGTCCTCCCCCCCCACAGACCCTCCTGGGCAACTGAGCACTTTCGGGTTTAGCCTGAGTGTGCTGGGGAGGGGGGGAAGGGCGGGGGACCAGCCGGCTCCCTCAGCTCTGGGCAGCAGGCAGAGAGCTGTGCGTGGGCCTCTGTGCCAAGGTCACCATGCGGGGTTCCTTTCTCTGTAGGTGTGGTGACCCTGCTGTCCGACCACGAGGTGTGTAAGGAGGGCGACGTGCTGAGCCCAGAGCAGGCCCGCGTGCTGGTGAGTCTGTCTGTCCCCCCCACCCCCCCCCACCCCCGCCACGGTCGGCGGGCTGTGGCACCAGGGCCCCTGGCCGGTTCGTGTCACCCTTGCTCCTCTTTTTTTTTTTTTTTTTTTTTAGATTTTATTTATTTGTCAGAACGAGCGAGCACAAACCCGGGGAGTGGCAGGCAGAGGGAGAAGCAGGCCCCCCACTGAGCAGGGAGCCCGATGTGGGACTCAGTCCCAGGACCCTGGGACCATGACCTGAGCCGAAGGCAGCTACCTAACCAACTGAGCCGCCCAGGCGTCCCAACCCTTGCTCCTCCTAACCATTGATTCCCTTTATGCGTCCCTTGCAGAAGCTTTTCGGGTATGAGATGGCTGAATTCAAGGTCACCATCAAATACATGTGGGATGCACAGTCTGGAAGTTTCCAGCAGATGGGAGATGACTTGCCCGAGAGCGCATCCGAGTCGGCAGAAGAATCGGGGGGGGGAAGATGACGGCTGAGAGATACTGGGGACGGACTGTGGGACCACCACCCCGCTCGCTGAACGGCAGGGAGGGCGAGACGGATGGACTGCTTTTCTCTAAGGAATAAAACTGTCTGCAAGGTGGCTCCTGTGGACAGCAAAGAGGACTTTTCCTAGAAAAAAGGCCTTGGTTTTGGACTTTTATTTGGATTCTCTGGGTTCCTTTTGTTTGCCTGGAGCCAGCTTCGAGCACTGGCTCCCGCATGGTGTCTGGGGACGTGACAGCCACCCCCAGAGCCGGGGCTTCTCTCCTCTGGCCCTTTTGTGCCTCCTGGAAATGGGGGTTTGCCAAGGAATAAAGGAAGCCTGGCCACCCTTCCTACCCCTTTCTTTCTCTTCCTCCTCCCCCCACCCGTCCTGTCCCCTGCCCAAGCCAGGGCCGGGGGTCTTACAGGATGCTTTCACTAAGACAAGACTAAAGCCACTGCTGAAACCCAGAGCAGATAAGAAAACTGTTCCACAGCATCCTGGGAACTTTTATTCTTGGGAGTGACTCTAATGGTAGGTAAACCTTCAGGGCATATGGCCCTTTCTCTTGTGTGTAGCAGAGAGAGGGCCACCTCCAGCTGCCCTGTCCAGAGGTCGGGCTGGATTCCGGACGGGAGGCTGGGAAGCCTGCACTCCTGCCTCCTCCCCCACAAGCCCTTGGGAAGGACAGGCAGCAGAGCAGCTGGGCAGCCGGGTCCAGCGCCTGCTCTGTCCAAGCAGGACACGCCTGAGTGGGTCACAGCACAGCCTTCTCTCATGAAGGCAGCTGGGAGCATTGTGGGAATGGAGGAAATAAACAGCTCGTGAGCAGACACTGTGGAGAAAGAACAGGCCAAATAAAGCCATTCAAGGCCCAGGGTGAGAGTGTCAAAAGAAGTGACCAAGACGGAGGAGGCCCTCTGCCACCTCAAGCCAGGACTGGCCCTAGCGGAAGTAGTTGGGACATTTGTGGGTGACCAGGTGCCAGGCTCGATCGAAGTCCTGCACCACGGCCGGCTCCAGGGGCCCTTCCTCGGTCGCTGCCAAGTTCTGTGTCAGCTGCTCCACGCAGGACATGCCAAGGATGACCGCGTCCCTGTGGGCACCCTGCAAGGGGAGACAGCCAGATGTGAACACATTACGCACCGTGGTGGCTCCAGGCGCACACCCTCCCTCTCCGTCCTGCCTCTGCCAAGACCCAGGCTCTGATGTCTCCTTAGAGCCTACGTTCTTCAGGAGTTTACACAGCCTGCAAACAGCTTAAAAGGCCAGCCTCTACAGACTCCCCAGCAGGCAGACGTGAGTTCAGAGCCACTCCCCTGTGCCCCTCCACAGCTGGGTAAACCCGGGGTAGTCACTTGACAGCCCCAAACTTCAAACTTCGTTTATTTTGCAGGAATTAAAATTTTCTGAAGTATTTGTGTCAGGCCTGGCCCTGAACAGCTCAGGAAAGGGGAGCCCTCAGTAGATCATGCTGAAGCCAGTGGAAGGTGTGAGGGCAGCCTGGGACAGCAGAGAGGGCGACCCCACCAGGCGCAGGGCCCGACTCTGCAAGTGTGCGGCCTGGGGCGGAACAAAGGCTAATGGTTAGAAATGTTAAGTTTCAGGGCGCCTGGGTGGCTCCGTTGGTTAAGCGACTGCCTTCGGCTCAGGTCATGATCCTGGAGTCCCGGGATCGAGTCCCGCGTCGGGCTCCCTGCTCGGCAGGGAGTCTGCTTCTCCCTCTGACCCTCTTCCCTCTCGTGCTCTCTCTCATTCTCTCTCTCTCAAATAAATAAATAAAATCTTTAAAAAAAAAAAAAGAAATGTTAAGTTTCAGAGTCCACTGGATGCTCGTGCCCTGTCACATGTAGCTGTGGGGCCTTAAGCGCCTCTGACTTAACTTCCTCATCTGTGAAGTTGGAATAATCACACTTAATAGGGCCCGTGGAGTTCATAACGGGGCACTTAATGAAACTTCCCAAAAAAGAGAATTCGCATGGAGAAACACCAGAAGAAAAGGAATCATCTCAGAAACTATCAAGTAACTGTGTAGCCTCTCCCTTCTTCCACGTTCTCCCTCACCCCACCACGGAAAAAAGCAGCCCCCCCGGACGGCCGGCTCCGCTGCAGCTGGGAACGCTGCCGCCATACACAGCCCACAGGGCCTTCTCCACCAGGGCAGTGGCCTCGAAGTGGTGCTCCTTCCAGAAGCTGGGCAGGTGGGAAGGGTGGCACCGCGGTCAGTGCCGTGAGGTCACTCCAGGGCAGATGTCCCACCCCGGTCCCTGAGGCCCCACGGGGCTGGCGTCCTCCGAGAATGCAGGTGGATTCCGGGCCCCTTAGCTGGGCACTTTTCAGTCCGGTGAGGGGGGCAGGGGGATGCAGTGGGCAGGGATGCCTGCCTTCATCATGCTCACTAGATGTGAACAACACAAGCCCCAGATCGGGACCCAGGAGCAGCCACAACACCGCACTAGCGTGCCTCCTGTTACTGTACCCATGACAAATCCTGCCTAAAGCCACCTGCCTCCACTTCTCTTACCTGCTCCGTGAGGAGAGCAAATGCCCCCGGCCAGCCCCTTACAGCCAGTGCCAAATGTAAAGGAGATAATGTACCTGATGGTGCATGCCTTGTAAACCATGAAGAACAGTCAAGCTCAAAACCATCAGGCCTCAGTTCTGCAGGGTGAAGCCCAGGCCCTGGTGGTGAGAAATCTTGAGAACACTGTTTGGGGCATTGGCTCCTAAACCTGGACACCTGTCCAGGAAGATCAGAAACGGGGTGGGCAAGGGTCGGGGGGGGGAGCTGGATTAGAACTGAAATCACAGCAGTGCACACGAGGTGATCCCAAATATTAGACGCTCCGTAGACACTCCCCTGCTTTAAAAGTCCTTGGCCATTTCAACAAGACTAACATCAGAGACTTGCACAAAACTTCCTCCTTGCCCTCCTCCCAGGGTGGGGGCAAAAAGGCAAATAAATTAGACACAGAAATTAACCGTGGACTTGGCTTCTATAAACATAGAAAGATTAGGAGCTTGCCAGTAGTCCACGGAGCACATCTAAATTTGATAAAGGAGGGACGCCTGGCTGACTCAGCTGGAAGAGCATG
The DNA here is from genome assembly GCF_009762305.2 of Zalophus californianus. Classification (NCBI taxonomy): domain Eukaryota; kingdom Metazoa; phylum Chordata; class Mammalia; order Carnivora; family Otariidae; genus Zalophus; species Zalophus californianus. The sequence goes on from NC_045598.1 coordinate 13,996,330, forward strand.
CAACTGGATCTCGGGGTTGTGAGTTCGAGCTCCACGTTGGGTGGGATTACTTAAATAAAACTTTTTAAAAAATAAAGTGGATAGGGGCGCCTGGGTGGCTCAGTCGGTTAAGCAGCTGCCTTCGGCTCAGGTCATGATCCCGGGGTCCTGGGATCGAGTCCTGCATCGGGCTCCCTGCTCCGCGGGAAGCCTGCTTCTCCCTCTCCCACTCCCCCTGCTTGCGTTCCCTCTCTCGCTGTGTCTTTCTCTGTCAAATAAAATCTTTAAAAAAATAAAGTGGATAAATGAAGGAATAGCAATAAAGTGCACTTTGGGGGAGGTCGCAGGAGAGGCCAGAGGGAAAGAGCCATGAGTTTAAATCATCACCTCTGAAGAGTGCAACTTGGCAACGGGTTGCTTTGAGCCATGGGCCTGTATTCCTTTGATAGCGTTTCCAAATTTTAGAAAGTGGAAAAGTAAGGGAAGAAGGCTGATTCCAACAGCTGTGTAACTATAACTGTAGACATTGAGAAAATATTACTGCCAAGAGTTTACAAAGTTTAGATTCCTTTGCCTGAGGGGAAGGGCCAGCTTTCCAGAGTTCTGATCCAAGGGTACCCCCTGCCCCGGCCCCACTGTGCACAGAGGGTGAGCTCTTCCCAGGAAAGAGCTGTGAAGCTTTGAGAAGGCACAGGGATCCACATTCCCAATCCAGGCCCCTAAGCCCTCTCCAGAGACACAGAATATCTGGGGTGTGGATGTTGGTAAAGCCCTGGAGATTCCAAGGACCTAAGTCTGAGACCAGGAGGAGGTGCTGGCCCCCAGAAAGCAGCCCCAGAGACCCCCTATTTCAGACTAGGAGGACCTATACCACCTCCTGCCCTGACGCAGCCCATCCCCCGCTCACCGATTCCTGTAGGTCTCAGCCCAGTTATTCCCGAAGAAGCGGCCCACAGGCTGTTTCCCGTCCTTGTCCTCAAACTTGTACTTGCCCGTCAGCAGGCTCCCTGCGGGGAGACTGCCATCAGAGCCAGGCCCACCCTGCCCCCAGAGGCTGTTCTGGACTGGTGGGGGGGGATGGAAGGAGGGATGGAAGACACGGCCCAGTCTATTTTCAAACCCCTTCCCGCTTCCCAGGGCCTGGGCCAGGCATCTACTGGGTCAGGAAGAGGCAGAGACGGGGCCAGGAATGGCCTCCCACCCCAGGGGGAGCCTGCCCCCCTGCCCCAGAGCAGCCCGTACCAGCCAAAGGGTTGTGGGCATAGAACCTCAATCCGCAGTGCCTGAGGCAGGGGAAGAGCTCTGTTTCCACCTGCCGGGTGGTAGCGTTGTACCGGCCCTGCAAGAAGAAGGGCCGGCTGCAGGGTGTGCACATATCAAAGGAAGCGGCCCCAAGTCTTCCCTTGCAGAGCCCTCGGTTCAGACCCTAACAATCCTAGGACCTTAACAATTGGAGCATATTTTTAGTGGGAAGGAAACTTCATTCATTCAGCCAACATTTCTGAGCACCAGCTATGGGCTGGACACAGAAGTTCCATCCACACACCAACAGGACGAGGCCCCTGCCCTGGGAGATTTAATAGCAAGGTAGAGCGTCAACAGGTATAACTGAGAAAACAAGCAATCCTAGTCCACCAGGAAGTTCTGTGAGCAGTGTCTGGCACCAAGTAGGAGGACAAACATTTGCTGAATGAATGAGGAGGAGCAAAGTAGAGCCTGAGATCTCAGGCTCCTCTGGGGCATCGGGAAAGGCTTCCAGGGGACAAGCCATCTAAGTGAGGCCTGAGCACTTCTACCCGGTGGGGGGGGGGGGGAGGGGAAGAACGGTCCAGGCTCACGCCCACAGGCAGCGAGCAGGAAGGAAGGGCCCGCGGAGCACGTGCCGGTAGGAAGGGGAGCCAAGGCCAGAGCGAGCAGGTACCTGCTGGCCAAGCTGACGAGCGTGCGCGTCCTCCCCACCACACAGGCTGTCAGCGGGGCGGCGGCTGCGATGGAGAGGAGGCAGTGGGAGGGGCCGAGAGAACCGGGGATCAGCCGGGCCCCCCCGCAGCCCTGGCCCTCACCTGGTACACAGCGGGCAGGATCCAGCCGTTCCTCCTGCAGAGGGTGCAGATCTTGGCCACCTCCCAGGCGGCATAGTTGGAGAGGCCAAGCTCCACGAACTTGCCCTGCAGGGGAGAGGCCTCGGTCAGAACCCACCTGGGCCCAGGACACTGCAAAGGGGAGATGGGGGTGGGGACCCTGGGAGTGGGGTCTGTCCCCGGCTCTGCTCTGGGACGACCCTGGTGCCTCCACTCTCCTGGAGCTCGGGGGCCCACCTCACCTCCTGGTGCAGCTGGTGGCAGGCACGCAGCGTCTCCTCCACGGGGGTGTCGTGGTCAGGTAGGTGCAGGTAAAAGAGGTCCACCCGGGGGCACTGCAGCCGTTTCAGGGATGTCTCCAGCTGGGCCCGGACACTGTCAGGCTTCAGTGAATTCTCACCCCATGGATTGGCCTTGGTGGCGATTTTCGCTTTGGGGGAGGAGTGAAATGAGAGTTCAGGCCAGTTTACCAAACACTGGAGAGAGTCTAGAATAATGACTCAGAGAAAGACCTGGGTTCACAGTCCAGATCTGCCATTACCACCTCTGTGACCTTGACCAAAGTTACTCAACCTCTCTGAGCCTCAATCCTCTCAACTATAAATTGATAGCATCGATGGTACTATTTTGTGTGCTGGTCCCAGGGATTGATCAGAACTTGAATGGACGTGTTGTTCATTGTCATCACCGCCAATGTCATCAGTATGACGGATTATTTACCAGGCCCTAAGGGCTGGTAGACCCAACAGGTGATCCCCTGCCCTCGAGAACTCACTGTCTAAGGGCCTGCATTACCGTAAGCAAGGCAGGGATATGCACCAGGTGCTGGGGGAGCCCAGGGCATAGAGGCAGGAGGCCCCTGTGAGCTCAGGGAAGGTTTTCTTTAGAATCTGAATCTTGGTCTCCAGGGGGAGGTCACAGGCTGCCAGTTGAGGAAAGGTGGGAAGTTCATTCCAGAGAGCGAGGACAAGGGCAAAAACCCAGAGGAAAAGAACATGGCGTGAGGGGAGTCATGACTGCAATTCCAGGGATCCAGAGCACCAGGGTCAGGGGATACACAAGGCAAGAGAAGGGCCACAGACCCGACGGAAAGGGCCTTGGGAGCACCCCGTGCAATCTGGCCCTCCCTGAACACTCGGCGCCTGGCAAGTCACCTGACTCCTTGAGACTTACGAGCAGGCTGGAGGACCGCTCACTTGGAATTGTTCCGTTCCTCCAGCTCTTCTTCATGTGAATTAAACTACGGATCTGAGGTTTAAGGACTTTGGCCCTGCTAGCTCTGACCAGGAGGGAAGCGAAGGAGGGCTTGGAGAAAAAAGACACTGAGAAATAAGACTTAGAGTGGTCAGAGAAGCAGCCAGGTGATCTAGAAAGGGCGAGCACTGAGACGCAGGCACATTGTCTTACTGCTCCAGATCGAGCGTGCTGTGGCTCACAGGAGAACCCAAGCAAGACTCTGGCAGAGGAGAGAGAAGAGCCCAAGGGAGAGACTGGTGCCTTGTGCTAACAACATTGCTATTACTACTCCTAACCGTAACAGTAACAGCCAACATTGCTGAACTCTAGGGACCTGCCAGGCACTGCTGAAGCTGTTCAAATGGCATCGGACTGGTGATGGATGGTCCTCTGCCCTTATGCAACCCTCCACTTAGCTCTGCCTGCTCCAACACCCCTGGCATTGCCAAATCTCATTGCCTTGGCACGCCCACTGCCCACACCCACAGCACTAACACCTGTCCCCCTGGCCAACTAATCGGTTCTTCAGTGTCTAATGCTCCCTCTTCTGAGCTTTCTTCAGTGGCCCCTCCAGAAGTGCTGCCTCTTCCAGGCTTCCCCAGCCTTCTCTAGAATTCGAGCTCCCTGGAGTGGGTTCGTGTCAATTTCCCTTCTAGGTCCTCAGAGACTAGCCCAGAAGGCAGTTAGACACCCTACCACCCGCACCCCCCCCATCCCCGCCCACCGAGCACCCTGCGGCTCTGAGGCGCTGCCACTGAGCGTGACACCCGGAGCCCCACGGAGCAAAGTCTAGGGCCCAAGAGCAAGGAGGAAGCAGATCCCCCACAGGTTCCAAAGTCTGATCCGCGGCTGTGCCAGGGAACGCCAGGGCAGTACGGGCAGGGTTCCAGCGGATCAGGCCTGCACGGGGCACCTGCCAGGGTGCGGGAAAGGAGGTAGGGGCAGCACGGGGCCAGATCCTAAAGCTTTCAGGGCCCCCTAGAAGACCTAACCAAGTCGTTCCAGACTGGACCTGGGGTGTGACGTTGCTGGAGGGAAGGTCCTGGGAGACCTTCTCGGAAGAGAAAAGGAGAGGAAAGAAGGTCAGGACAAAGCACTGTCCGGCTGTCCGGGCAGACACGTGCACGGGGCCTGAGGAGCAGGGGGGTGGTCCAAAGCGCGGTCAGCGCCCGGGAGGGGCCGAAGCCGTCGGTCCTGACCGCGGCCGGGTCACGGCTGGGGCTGGCCGGGTGGGCGCCGCGCGGTGCACGGGGAGGGAGCGGTTACCTCTGCAGTCGCCGCCGCCCAGCCCGAGGCCCAGGCCGCCCAGGATGCTCTAGGACTGGCCGTCGCCGTACACGAAGGCCGTGTCCAGCTCCGTGTGGCCGCGCTCCAGGAAGGCGCGCACGGGCCGCGGAGCTGGCGGACGCGTCCATGCGGCGCCCCATCTCCACGGCTCCCAGCACGGTGGCGGGCCGAGCCGGGGTCCCGGAGGCGGCCCGCGGCGGCGACAACGGCCGGGACACAGCGGCGGCGGCAGAATCTGGTGGCCCAGGCGTCGCACTCTGCCGTGGGCGCGAGGCACTAACCAGCGCGAGCCATCGCCGCTTTAAGGAGGGACTTCGGACGGCGTTGGGGGCGGGGCAGTGTGCCCACCTCCCCCTTCCCTCCGCCGCCCCCCACCCCGGCCCTGCTGCACGCACGCGCCACGCGGGGCTTCGGGGACCGCGCACTTGCCTGGCAGGTGGGCCGGGGTCGGCCGCAGGCCGGGAGGGTGAGCTAGTGCGAGGCTTAACGAGCGAGCGCGAAGGCTGAGGGCTGGGACTCCAGGAGCCTCGCTGCCACGTCTCCCCACCTCCCTCGGCCTCGCTTTGAACCGTCCCGGGGTCCCGGGGTCGTTGCGGAGGGGGCTTTCCTACCTGCCAAAAGTCTTGAAATGAGGCCTTGGTTTGGGGGAGTTGGGGGGAGGCGCTCGGGCTGTCCCGCCGCCCTGCGGTCCCAGAGGCGATTTTCTCTGCTTCTCGGGTCAGAGATTTTCCAAAGGCTCCAGCCGGGGTCCGGGTGTTAAGACATGGTAACGTATGAAAACAAGGAACTGTCAGCCTCCAACTAGGTATACCCAAGCGAAAATACTTCAAACATGAAGGCAAAATAAGGACTTTGTTCAGACAAGCAGAGGTGTAGATCATTCATAGGAGCAAACTTTCACTCTACTAGAGGTATTTTTAGACGGAAGGAAATTTGAATTTACACACAAAAAAATGAAGTGCTAGACGAACCATTAGAGACGATGGACTCTGAAAAACAAACAGGGTTCTAGAGGGGAGGGGGGTGGGGGGATGGGTTAGCCTCGTGATGGGTATTAAAGAGGGCACGTTCTGCGTGGAGCACTGGGTGTTATGCACAAACAATGAATCATGGAACACATCAAAAACTAATGATGTAATGTATGGTGATTAACATAACAATAAAAATTATTTTAAAAAATGAAGTGCTGGGGGTGGTCAAGGTGGATAAATATAAAACGCTTTCATTTTTAACCTTTTTTTATTATTATTCATTCGAGACAGAGATAGAGAGAGCATGAGCAGGGGGAGAAGCAGACTCCCCGCTGAGCAGGGAGCCCGATGCGGGGCTCAATCCCAGGACCCTGGGATCATGACCTGAGCCGAAGGCAGACGCTTAACTGACTGAGCCACCCAGGCATCCCTTAACCATTGTTTTTAGTTTGTTTATTTATTTAATTAATCTCTACACCCAAGGTGGGGCTGAAGTCACAACTCAAGACATCAAGAGTTGGGTGCTCGTCCAACTGAGCCATCCAGGTGCTCCTCATCTTTGACCTTTTTAAAAAGATCATTGTAACAGGGCGCCTGGGTGGCTCAGTTCGTTAAGTGGCTGCCTTTGGCTCAGGTCATGATCCCAGGGTCCTAGGATCGAGCACCCTGTGGGGCTTCCTGCTCAGTGGGGAGTCTGCTTCTCCCTCTGCCCTTAAGCCCTGCTTGTGCGCTCTCTCTCTCTAAATAAATAAAGTTAAAAAAAAATAAAAAGAGGGCGCCTGGGTGGTTCCGTCGGTTAAGCGACTGCCTTTGGCTCAGGTCATGATCCTGGAGTCCCTGGATAGAGTCCCGCATCCGGCTGCCTGCTTGGCAGGGAGTCTGCTTCTCCCTCTGACCCTCCCCCCTCTCATGTACTCTCTCTCTCTCATTCTCTCTCTCTCAAATAAATAAATAAAATCTTTAAAAAAATAAAAAGATCATTGCGTTTTTATAAAGTTAAACATAAGCTTACCATGTGACTCAGCAAAAACCATGTTCACACAAAAACCTATACACCAGTGTTCTTTAGAGGCTTTATTTGTAATAGACAAAAATTGAAAACACCTGAAAGTTCCCTCAACGGCAAAATGGAGTTCTGGGGGGTGATGGAGCTCTTCGACATCTTGATTGTGGTGCTGATTACATGACTGTATACCTTTGTCAAAATTTTCAGAACTGGGGCACCTGGGTGGCTCACGTGGTTAAGCGTCTGCCTTCGGCTCAGGTCATGATCCCAGGGTCCTGGGATCGAGCCCCGCATCGGGCTCTGTGCTCGGCAGGAAGCCTGCTTCTCCCTCTCCCATCCCCCCTGCTTGTGTTCCTTCTCTCCCTGTCTCTCTCTCTCTCTGTCAAATAAATTAATTAATTAAAAAAAAAAAGTTGGACTGTCTATGGCTGAATGTCAAAGGAGATTGCAGAATACTACCAAAGACAAACAGGAACATTTCACAAGGACAAAGAAGTCAATTAATTAAAAGGACATAACAACGCTAAGTGTGTATGCACCTAATACCAGAGCATCATAGTACATGAAAAGATATAACTAAAGAAGAAATAGACAAACATGCAGTTACAGCTGGAGATTTCAGCACTCCTCTCAGTAATTGTAATCAGTAACTAATCATAGTTGACAGAAACTCAGTAAAGATACAAAGACTTGAACAACACTATTAACTGACTTAACATAATAGAGTACCCCAAAACAGAACATTTATTCAAGTGCACATTCACCAAGATATGCCATTTTGGGGTTCATAAAACAAGTCTTAATAAAAGGATTCAAGCATAAAATTGTATCTCTGACCATAATGAAAGTACACTAGAAATCAGTAACAGAATGATTTATTTCCAGTGGTGCCTGGGTGGCTCAGTTGTTAAGCATCTGCCTTCGGCTTGGGTCACGATCCCAGGGTCCTGGGATTGAGCCCCGCATCAGGCTCCCTGCTCCGCGGGAAGCTTGCTTCTCCCTCTCCCACTCCCCCTGCTTGTGTTCCCTCTCTCGCTGTGTCTCTCTCTGTCAAATAAATAAACAAAATCTTTTTTTTTTAAAAAAGAATGATTGGCAAGCGGGGCTTTTTCCAGACGTGACTCTCTCCTGGTTTCGTGGAGTTTCCTCACAGCATGGCCCCCAAACGCCAGTCTTCACTCCTGCCTCAAACGAAGAAGAAACCGAGACTACCTCCTGCCCCCAAGCTGCAGGAGACATCGACATCTCAGCACTTGCCTAAGGGAGAAAAAGAACAGCAAGAAGCAATTGAACATATTGATGAAGTACAAAATGAAATAGACAGACTTAATGAACAAGCCAGTGAGGAGATTTTGAAAGTAGAACAGAAATATAACAAACTCCGCCAACCATTTTTTCAGAAGAGGTCGGAATTGATCGCCAAAATCCCCAATTTTTGGGTAACAACATTTGTCAACCATCCACAAGTGTCTGCACTGCTTGGGGAGGAGGATGAATAGGCGCTGCATTATTTGACAAGAGTTGAAGTGACAGAATTTGAAGATATTAAATCAGGTTACAGAATAGATTTTTATTTTGATGAAAACCCTTACTTCGAAAATAAAGTTCTCTCCAAAGAATTTCATCTGAATGAGAGTGGTGATCCATCTTCAAATCCACGGAAATCAAATGGAAATCTGGAAAGGATTTGACGAAACGTTCAAGTCAAACACAGAATAAAGCCAGCAGGAAGAGACAGCATGAGGAACCAGAGAGCTTCTTCACCTGGTTTACGGACCATTCTGATGCAGGTGCAGATGAGTTAGGAGAGGTCATCAAAGATGGTATTTGGCCAAATCCGTTACAGTACTACTTGGTTCCGGATATGGATGATGAAGAAGGGGAAGGAGAAGAAGATGATGATGAAGAAGAAGAAGGATTGGAAGACATCGATGAAGAAGGAGACGAGGATGAAGGTGAAGATGAAGATGATGATGAGGGGGAGGAACGAGAGGAGGATGAAGGAGAAGATGACTAATGGAACACTGATGGATTCCAACCTTCCTTTTTTAATTTTCTTCAGTCCCTGGGAGCAAGTTGCCGTCTTTTTTTTTTTTTTTTCCTCCTCTTGTGCTTATTCGCCCTGTTTTTTGAAGTCTCTTTTCTCTCCCTTTATACCATGGTTCTCAACTTATTTTGGGGGGAAATACCTTGAGCAGAATACAGTGGGAAAAGAATCTCTACCCCTTTCTGTTCCAAATTCATTTTTATCCCTTCCTGTCTCAACAAAAACTTTATGGAATCAACACCACCGTGCTCTGTGGGAAAAAAGAAAAACCTTCTGCTCCCTTGGCTCTGCTGGAAGCTGGAGGGTGCTAGGCCCCTGTGTAGTAGTGCACAGAATTCTAGCTTTTTTCCTCCTTTCTCTGTATATTGGGCTCAGAGATTACACTGTGTCTCTATGTGAATATGGACAGTTAGCATTTACCAACATGTACCTGTCTACTTTCTCTTGTTTAAAAAAAAGAAAAAAAACTTTAAAAAATGGGGTTATAGAAGGACAGCAAAGGGTGGGTTTGAGATGTTTGGGTGGGTTAAGTGGGCATTTTGACAACATGGTTTCTCCTTTGGCATGTTTAATTGTGATGTTTAACGGACATCCTTGCAGTTTAAGATGACACTTTTAAAATAAAGCTCTCTCCTAATGATGACTTGAGCCCTGCCACTCGATGGGAGAATCAGCAGAACCTGTAGGATCTTATTTGGAATTGACATTCTCTATTGTAATTTTGTTCCTGTTTATTTTTAAATTTTCTTTTTGTTTCACTGGAAAGGAAAGATGATGCTCAGTTTTAAACGTTAAAAGTGTACAAGTTGCTTTGTTACAATAAAACTAAATGTGTACACACACACAAAAAAAGAATGATTTATTTCTGGAAAAAAATCTCTAACTATTTGGAAATTAAATAACACTTCTAAACAATCCATGGATCAAAGAAGTAATCACCAGGGAAATTAGAATAATTTTGAAAGTGGAAATATGACATATCAAATTTTCTGAGGTATAGTTAAAGTAGTTCTAAGAGGGAAATTTATAGTACCACAAGGACATATTATAAAAGAAGAAATTTCTCAGATTGATGAGCATCTGCCTTCAGCTCAGGTCATGATCCTGGGGTCCTGGGATTGAGCCCTGCGTTGGCCTCCGTGCTCAGTGGAGGGCCCGCTTCTCCATCTCCCTGTCCCACTCCCCCTGCTTGCGCACGCGCTGTCTCTCTCTCTCAAATAAATAAATAAAATCTTTACAAAAAAAATAAACTTCAGGAGTCTCAGCCTTCTCTACACTCCCCACAACCCTCCCCACCCCCCAGTCCCTCGTTGAAAAGACCCATCAATCAGGCTGCAATATGTCCCACATTAGGTTTGCATGGTCACAGTTTTATTCAACTTGTTCCTCTATCCCGTCATAATTCTTGTCAAATGGAAGTTCACATTCTAGTTCCGTTTCTTTTTCTTTTTCTTTTCTTTTCTTTTCTTTTCTTTGTTAAGAATACTTCATCAGTGACAAACTATATGTTGGCTAATTGAATCTAAATTAAAAAAAGATTTTTTGTGTGTGTGCTGTGTACTTCCTGATGCATCACACCAGGAAGGCACAAATAGCATGGTTGACTCACTCCTAGTAATGCTGAGATCAAGCAGAGCATTCATGTGATGTCAGCCTGCTCCCTCCACATAAAGTTCTCCATCCGTCTTCTTATGGTTTCATCTACTAATGAATGATCTTTGCCTAAATCTATGAAGACAGAGTTTTTAAGTCTGAGATTATGTTGTGCACATTCTAAATACTGGTCTTAGGACTAGAAGCAACATGTATAACCTTTCTGAGTACTTTAAAATGAGAAGTAGTTTTTCACTACATTTTTAATCTTTTAGGTAATTTTAGATTCATATGGAGTTGTAAGAAATAATACAGAAAGATTCCTTGTACTCTTGTACTCGTTTTCCCTAAGGAGTATCTTGCAAAGCCATACTACAAAACCATAACCAGGATAATGACATTGATACAGTCAAAATATTGTAGTTGTTGGGCGGCATGTCCCACAAATGTTAACTTAGATCATGCTGGTTCATGCTTATTCTGAGTTCTTCTATATCCTTGCTGAGTCTCTGGGTAGGAGGTCTATCAATTGTTGAGAGAAGAATATTGAAGTCTCTAATTGTAATGGCGGATTTATCTATTTCTACTTTCTGGTCTATCAGGTTGTTTTTTGTTTTTAAAGATTTTATTTATTTGTCAGAGAGAGAGAGAGAGAGAGCGAGCGCACAAACAGGGGGAGCAGCAGGCAGAGGGAGCGGCAGGCTCCCGCAGAGCAAGGAGCCTGATGGGGGACTCGATCCCAGCACCCTGGGACCATGACGTGAGCTGAAGGCAGACGCTTAACCAACTGAGCCACCCAGGTGTCTCTATCAGTTTTTTTAATAGATGTTTTTATTTATTTGAGAGAGTGGAGGGAGGGGCAGAAGGAAGAGAATCTTCAAGCAGGCTCCCCAATGAGCGATTTATCCTAATTACAAAGAATCACTGGTAAGCGGGAGAAAACTTGTCAAGAGTTAAGGGCATCTCCAAGTACGTTATCCAATCCAATCATAAAGAAAGTGGGGTCATCCATTATCTCCATAAGTCCATAGTTAACCCATTGGAGTGCAGTATGCTCTGGCTTTTAGGGAAGGATTTTGTCATCCCAACCACACAGAATTGGTCAAGGTGATAGTTGAGCTATACATTTGTTGGGGGATTAATCCCATTTTTCAGCTGTTCAAATAATCATACGCCCATGAGGTCCTGTTTTTATCCCCACAGAATAACAAGCAAGAAGACTGTCTAATACACGAGCTATTGTGGCAATTTCTCTGAAGTTTATCTCAAGTAGTCTAGCTTAGGTAAACAACATTCGTTTAAAGACAATCAGAGGGACGCCTGGGTGGCTCAGTCGGTTAAGCGTCTGCCTTCGGCTTGGGTCATGATCCCAGGATCCTGGGATCGAGTCCCACATCGGGCTCCTTGCTCAGCAGGGAGTCCGCTTCTCCCTCTGCCTGCTGCTTCCCCTGCTATGCTTTCTCTCTCTCTCTCTGACAAATAAATAAACTAAAAAATAAAAATAAAAATAAAAAAATAAAATCAGAGCTAGAATTTAACACCCGCAAAGATGTGTTATTGAAACATAATTTCTCCCTATAATAACCCTCATTTTTAATCAGGACCTGTGGGCAGAAAGAGCTGCTGCCCCAGGGTTGTGAGGAGGAATTGATTCTATACTACGGCGTTGGGGGAGGTAAGGAAAAAGGGAGGTTTTCAAAAGAATTCTCATATGCTAAAGTGGACCTGCAAGATACTGGAGGTCTTGCCATTGTCAAGTTAAGGTTGTTTTTCCCTCTAGTAAAGCAATAACATTAAGACAGTTGGGAGCTCTGGGGCACCTGGATGGTTCTGTCAGCAAAGCGTCTGCCTTGGGCTCAGGTCATAATCCCAGGGTCCTGGGATGGAGCCCTGCATCGGCGGGGAGCCTGCTTCTCCCTCTCCCACTGCCCCTTCCCCTGCTTGTCCTCTCTCTCTCAAATAAATAAATAAAATCTTAAAAAAAAAAAAAGACAGTTGGGAGCTTCCTGGAAGAATGTCCCACAAATCCCACCCAGGAGTGTCAGCTTGTGCTTTGTCCTCATCTAGCCTTCTGTTCCCTCATCAAAGCGATGAGGGTAGAGCCCCATGATGTGACTGATGTCCTAATAAGAAGAGCAAGAGACTAGCGCTCTCTCTCCACCATGTGAGGGTAGACAGCCAAAAAGGCAGCAAAACACAAAGAGAGCTCTCACAGACACTGAATACTCTTGCCCCTTGATCTTGGACATTTCAGCCTCCAAAAACTGTGAGAAATAAGTATTTGTTGTTGAAGCCACCCAGTCTATGGTATTTTGTTATAGCAGCCTGAACAGACTAAGACAACTGGCATGAGCATCTTGAAATAATTGCTCTTTTTTGAAGTTAGAATACTGTCTGGAGATTATGATTTAACTCGTGCAATGCAGAAGATCCAGTTCATTTTTTTTTTTAGATTGATTTATTTATGAGACAGAGAGAGGACATGAGTGGGAGGAGGGGCAGAAGGAGAGAATCTTCAAGTAGATTCCCCACTGAACATGGGCTCCATCTCAGGACTCCTAAGATCATGACCCAAGCTGAAACCAAGAGTCAGGCACTTCACTGACTGAGCCACCCAGACGCCCCCAGAAGGTCCATTTTCTTATCACTATGACACGTAACTTGATCTAGATTAAATAACTGTCCTTCTCAATTAAATCTGCTCATTTGTCATCCCAAGTTTCCTTATGCATGTCATAAGAGTTAAGCAGTAGTTGTTGATGTGCTGGTATCAATAATAGAAACACTTCACAGATAGAAAATACTGCCAGTTTTCTATCAGTGACAGACACTTCAGATAGAAAATCAGTGAATTCCAATAATCATTAAACTTTTCTTCCATCTACTTCATGCAATCAAAGTAAAGCTCTTGGAAGTTCATCTTTTTATTTTATTTATTTGAGAGAGAAAGCGCACAAGCAGGGGGAGCAGCAGGTAGAGGGAGAGGGAGAAGCAGGCTCCCCACTGAGCAGAGAGCCTGATGTGGGACTTGATCCCAGGATCCTGGGATCATGACCTGAGCTGAAGGCAGAGGCCTCACTGACTGAGCCACCCAGGCACCTCTCTTGGAGGTTCATCTTGTCAAAGGTAAAACATCTGACACTCTTGTGAATGCTAATTAATTAATTAATTAATTAAGCAGGCTCCACGCCTAACATGGGGCTTGAACTCACAACCCTGGGATCAAGATCTGAGCTGAGATCAAGAGTCAGACGTATATTTTTTTATTTTTATTATTTTTTATTTTATTTTATTTTTAAAGATTTTATTTATTTATTTGAGAGAGAGAATGAGAGACAGAGAGCATGAGAGGGAAGAGGGTCAGAGGGAGAAGCAGACTCCCTGCTGAGCGGAGAGCCCGATGCGGGACTCGATCCTGGGACTCCAGGATCATGACCTGAGCCGAAGGCAGTCGCTTAACCAACTGAGCCACCCAGGTGCCCCTATTTTTATTATTTTTTAAAGATTGTATTTATTTATTTATTTGACAGAGAGAGAGAAAGCACAAGCAGGGGGAGAGTCAGGCAGAGGGAGAGGGAGAAGCAGGCTCTCTGCCAAGCGGGAAGCCCGATGCAGGGTTCAATCCTAGGACCCTGGGATCATGACCTGAGTCGAAGGCAGACAATTAACCGACTGAGCCACCCAGGTATCCCAAGAGTCAGACGTTTAACTGACTGAGCTACCCAGATGCCCCAGGAAGGCCATTTTAAATTCAGTTACAAAGTTCAACATAAAAAGTAAAAAGTTTAATATTGAAGATGGAAATGTTTTTGTAATGAACACACACAAATTTCGATGCACCATGGTGTCATATTAAAAATAGTCCTGGGGCGCCTGGGTGGCTCAGTTGGTTAAGCATCTGCCTTGGATCAGGTCATGATCCCAGGGTCCTGAGATCGAGCCCCGCATCGGGCTCCCCGCTCCGCGGGAAGCCTGCTTCTCCCTCTCCCGCTCCCCCTGCTTGTGTTCCCTCTCTCGCTGTGTCTCTCTCTCTGTCAATTAAATAAATAAATAAAATCTTAAAAAAAAAAGAAAAAATAGTCCTGTTAAATTAAAAATCTACGGAATAGAAATGCACTTTCTCAAAAGTAGTATGGCTCCTTGAATTCCCCTCTTCCTTATGGCTTCTAAAAGGTATTCAGAAGGCAAATTTGAGGCACTGATAATGTTCACCCCCACTTTTTTTTTAAAAAGATTTTATTTATTTATTTGAGAGCGAGAAAGAATGAGAGATAGAGAGCACGAGAGGGAAGAGGGTCAGAGGGAGAAGCAGACTCCCTGCCGAGCAGGAAGCCCGATGCGGGACTCGATCCCGGGACTCCAGGATCATGACCTGAGCCGAAGGCAGTCGCTTAACCAACTGAGCCACCCAGGTGCCCCAGCCCCAATTTTTTTTTTTTTTAAGATTTTACTTATTTATTTGACAGAGAGAGAGAGAGCACAAGGGGTGGCGGTGGGGGGGGGGGGGCGGCAGGCAGAGGGAGAGGGAGAAGCAGGCTCCCTGCAGAGCAGGGAGCCCAATGCAGGATTCGATCCCAGGACCTGGGATCATGACCCAACCCAGGCGCCCTCACCCCCACTTTCGACACTGGTGATGCTAACAAGCAGACCAGAATGGGAAGTAAGCAAGTATATCAGCACAGATGCCCTCCCTCGAGGCTCTAGCTTCAGTAGCCGCCTTTCTGCCACATTAATTCGAGTATACAAAATCTATCCCACGCCATTCTCCAGTCTTTTATACACCACGGGCCAGTTTCCTTAGTTTGAAGTTTAAGTATGTGCTGTTTTCCAGATCTAACTCTCTTCCTCTGTCTTTTGAAAAAGCTCGTTAGGTATAAAATGGCTGAATTCAAGCAACCATGAAACATGTGTGAGATGCGTTACCCAAAAGTTCTAATAGATGGAACATGACCTAGAGAACACATCCCTAATGGGTTTACTTGGGACTGAAGGTCACCCGGCCAGTCAAAAGGCTCATCTTCTTTTTTTTTTTTTTAAAGATTTTATTTATTTATTTGATAGAGACAGCGAGAGAGGGAACACAAGCAGGGGGAGTGGGAGAGGGAGAAGCAGGCCTCCCGCTGAGCAGGGAGCCCGATGCGGGGCTCGATCCCAGGACCCTGGGATCATGACCTGAGCCGAAGGCAGACGCTTAACGACTGAGCTACCCAGGCGCCCCAAAAGGCTCATCTTCTTGACTTGACCATTCAGGACCATTTCTCCCTGTGGCAGAGGTTGTCTTCCCCAAATGACCATCTGTTCTCTCATATTCTCTTCTACAACATAATGTTGACACTCACCCCATGGGGCAAGAGTGAGGCTGTGGATTTCCAAAGATGGGACATATAGGGCATGATGGCTTCTGCCTGGTTTTGGGGGGATGCTTGCCTTGGAAGCCAGCTCCCACGCTTTGAGGAAGCCCAGGCTACAGGGAGGGGGTCCCAGGTAAGTGTGCCGCTTGACCACAGCAGCTGGGATTCCTGCTCACGATCAGCATCAACTGCCAGACGTGTGGGAGCCCTGGCCTTCGGGTGATATAGCACCTCCAGCTTTAAGGTCCCTTCTCAAGACAGTGGGGAGAGATGAGCATTCCCCACTGAGACATAATTTGCACATCACACATACAAAGTGTCTAATTCAATGGTTTTTAGTGTATTTGGAGTTGTACAACCATCACAGTTCTAGAGCTTTCCATCACCCCCCACGAGAACCCTGATCTCATTAGCAGCCACTCTCCATTTCCTCCAACACCCCTTCTAGCCCTCAGCAACCGCTAATAGACTTTCTGTCTCTAGTCAATTTACCTGTTCCAGACATTTCATATAAACCAAATCATCCACTAGGAGGGCTTCTGTGACTGGCTTCTTCCACTTAGTGTGTTTTCAAAGTTCGTCCACATGGTAGATGTTTCTTTACTTCGTTCCTTTTTATTGCTTTTCCACCGTATGAATAGGCCACCTTTTATTTGTCCATTCATGAGCTGATGGACATTGGGCTGTTGCCACTTTCTGGGTATCGCTGTTATGAACATCCAGGTACAAATTTTTGTGTGATGTTTTCACTTCTCTTGGGTGTATACCTAAGGGATGGGATTGCTGGGTCATATGGTAACTCTAGGTCTTACGTTCTGAGGAACTGCCAGACTGTTTTCCAGAGTGCCTGCACCATTTTACATTCCCACCAGCAGTGTAGGAGATTCCAAATTCTCCACATCCTTGTCAACACTCGCTATTGTCTTTTACTTTAGCCATCCTGCTGGGTGTAAAGTGGCTTCACTGTGGTTTTGATTTACTTTCTCTAATGGGTAATGATGTTGAACAGCTTTTCACGTTTATTGGCCCTGTGTATATCTACTTCAGAGAAAGGTCTATTCCGGTACTTTGCCTGTTTCTTAGATTGGGTTTTCTATCTTTTATCATTGAGTTGTAAGAGTAGTAGATACAAGTTCCTTATGAGATATGTGATTTGCAAATATTTCTTCCCATTCTGTAGGTTGTTTTTTCACTTTTTTTTTTTTTTAAGATTTTATTTATTTCTGAGAGAGAGAGAGCACAAGCAGGGGGAGTGGCAGGCAGAGGAAGCAGGTTCCCCAATGAGCAAGGAGCCCGATGTGGGACTCAATCCCAGGACCCTAGGATCAGGACCTGGGCCGAAGGCTGATGCTTAACTGACTGAGCCACCCAGGAGTCCCAGCCTTTTCACTTTCTTTAAGATTTTATTTATTTGAGAGAGAGAGAGAGAGAGAGAACAAGTAGGCAGAGTGGCAGGCAGAAGCAGACTCTCCACTGAGCAGGGAGCCCGATGCCGGACTCGATCCCAGGACCCTGGGATAATGACCCGAGCTGAAGGTAGACACTCAACTGAGCCACCCAGGCGCCCACCTTTTCACTTTCTTGATGGTATCCTTTAAAACACACACATTTAAAATTTTGATAATGTCTAATTCTTTTTTTCTTCTGTTGCTGGTGCTTTTGGTGTCATCTAAGAGACCATTGCCTAACCCAAGAGCGTGAAGATTTACTCCTCTATTTTAAGAGGTTTATAATTGTAGCTTTTACATTTAGGTCTACAATCCTAGAGTTCATTTTGTGTGAGTGTGGATGGTGTGAGGAAGGGGATCAACTTCATTCTTTTGCATGTGGATATCCAGCTGTCCGAGCTTCAGTTGAAAACTATTGTTTTCCTATTGAATTGTCTTTACACACTTCTCTAAAATCAATTGAAAGTACATATAAAGGTTTATTTCTGGACTCTCGGTTCTATTTCATTGATCTGTATGTCTGCCCTTACCCCACTACCACACTCTATTACTATAGCTTCTGGTAAATTTCAAAATCAAGAATCAGAGATTGTAGTCTTCTTATTCAAGATTATAGCTATTCTGTGTCCCTTGAACTTCTATATGAATTTTAGGATTTGTTTATGAATTTCTGTTAAAAAAAAAAGATAAAACAAAAAACCGGTTGGACTTTTGATAGGGACTGCTTTGAATCTTTATAATTTGGGGGACTTTGTCATTTTAAGCAACTCAATTTTAGGATAGCTAATTGTACGATGGTAACTGATACACCATCCCGTTCAGGGGAAGAATGCATTTTATTGTGGATGAAGACAAGAGAGGGTGACTGTTTCTGTAGGGAATACAATTTTGTCTGCAAGGTGTCTCCCTCTAGATGGTAAACGGGACATTTCTTAGAACAAAGAGTGTTTCTTTTTTTTTAAAGATTTTATTTTTTTAATTTATTTATTCATGAGAGACAGAGGAGGAGAGAGAGAGAGAAGCAGAGGGAGAAGCAGGCTCCCAAGGAGCAGGGAGCCCGATGCAGGACTCAATCCCAGGATCCTGGGATCATGACCTGAGCCGAAGGCAGACGCCCAACCATCTGAGCCACCCAGGCGCCCACAAAGAATGTTTCTGATTGGTGGTTTGGTCTGGCATTTCCACGCTGAGCCCCCTTCCTCACTTCAAGATAAGCAAGCTCCAAGTGCTGACTTCTGCTGCTTGGCCCATACCCCAGCCCCCTGGCCAGGGCTAGACTGATTTTTCTGCACTGGGAATGGTCAAGAAGCAACCCTCAAACCTGGGATTTTTCTTCCCCAGCGTTGGGTGCCCCCTGCTTGGAGTGGGGGTTTGTCAAGGGAAATGAGGACCATGGCTGCCCAGGCCACCCTTCCAGCTCCAACAGCAGGAGACCCAGGGCAAGGCTGAGAGTCCTACAGATGACAAGGAGACAGGAGGCTTTCACCAGGACAAGAGTAAAGCCACTGCTGACATTGAGTCTGTTAAAAATGTCATGCAGCATCTTAGGAGGTGCCCAGGAACATTGTTCTTCTTCTCAGTGGGGATGCTATTGGGAGCTTTTTGGCCCCAAGGATTCTATTTCTAGATGCCTCTATTTCCTGGGGTGATTCTGAATAAGAGAAAGTATACTTCAGGGTGCGTGGCCTGCTTTTCTTCTCCTGTGCACAGCTGAGTGAGGGCCACCTCAGCCCTGCTGTTGAGAGCTCAGGCTGGATTCAGGACAGAAGGCAGGAGAGAGCCTCCTGAGGGCAGTGTGTGCTCTACCTCTGCCCTCTGGAGACTCCAGCTTGTGCTTCTGCCCTGTTGGCAGTAAGCTCCCGGGCAGGATAAAAACAGGCCGGATAAAAACAGGCCGCAGACAGTAAAGGAGACAGGTTCGTGGGGTTTACTGAGGGCCCAGGCAACAGCCCGGTCAAGTGCCGGCTTTATTCCGACAGGAATGTCCCAAGTGGACCACAGCCCCAGGCTTTACACGCCACAAAGGCATCTGGGAGCCAGGAGGGAATCTAGAAAAATATTGCATTGAGCCAGACAATCAAAAAAGACCATGTTAAATCAACTTAAGGCAGCCTGGTCAGGATGAGAGAACAGAAGAGGTGGCGGAAAAGAGAGAAACCTTTGGCAGCTGGAGTCAGGACTGGCCCTAGCGGAAGTAGTTGGGACATTCGTGGGCGACCAGGTGCCAGGCTCGATCGAAGGCCTGCACCACAGCCGGCTCCAGGGGCCCTTCCTCGGTCGCCGCCAAGTTCTGTGTCAGCTGCTCCACGCTGGACATGCCCAGGATGACCGCGTCCCTGTGGGCACCCTGCAAGGGGTGACAGCCAGATGTGAACACATTATGCACCGTGGTGGCTCCAGGCGCACACCCTCCATCCCCGCCCTGCCTCTGCCGAGACCCGGGCTCTGATGTTTATTTATGCCGAATATAGTTCCCTAAGGAACTTGAGATGCCTTCAGTGATTTTAACGATGTGACTCCAAACCCTGTCTTCTTTCCCTCTGCTCGTCCTCAGACACAGCTGTGCTCAGAGCCCAGCTCGGCCACTCAGCTGGGTGCACTTGGCTTAGTTCTTCCTCCTCTTGGTGACTCAATCTTCTCTGTCTTCGGCGTGGTGACGGGAATGAGAAACTATGTCAGGCAGCACGCCCCCGGTTTTTGAGAAACTACTCTATGTCCGTCAAACCCTGGGCAACTGTGTCAGGCTGATGCAGGAGACACGTTTTAGCGAGGGAGACCGGGGACGCCGAAGAGCGAGGGGGGCCCCCCAACTCCCACCAAGGAGCGAGTGAGGCTGAGGAGTTTTGAGAAATTTTCTACCCCCCACACAGCTGTGTGGACCCAGCTCCTCACCCGTAACACTGGGGGAATGGCACTTCATGGGGCCGGAAGACAGACTAAATGCACGTATGCGAAGCCCTCATCCGGGGCCTGGTGCTCAGACAGCTACTAAGAACAACGGAACGACTGCTTGACTGCTCCGCAGCTCTCACCAGGAGAAACTTCAGAGGGGAAAACTGCTTAGGTGTTAGTGCCTGGCTGGCTGAGTCATGGGGCACACGACTCCTGGTTTCGGGGTTGTGAATTCGAGCCCTACAGTGGGTGTGGACATTACTTAAAAATAAAATCTTTTTCTTTTTTTTTTTTTAGACATAGGCTCCATGCCCAACCTGGGGCTTGACCTCACAACCCTGAGATCAAGAGTCACAAGCTGGGACCCCTGGGTGGCTCAGTTGGTAAAGCCTCTGCCTTCGGCTCAGGTCATGGTCCCAGGGTCCCGGGATGGAGCCCCGCATCGGGCTCCCTGCTCAGCATCTTCCTGTTCCCCTCCTCCTGTTAGTGATCTCTCTCTCACTCTGACAAATAAATAAATAAATAAATAAAATTTTTCTATATGCTCCACTAACTGAACCAGCCAGGCACCCCCAAGTAAAATCTTTGGAGGCAAAAAACCCCCAGGAAAAGATGACTTAGAAATGACCTAAAGATAATTCTGGCTCTGTTACAAGGGCAGCAGTGGCCCCCTCCCCCAGGGACAGCCGGCTCACCTGCAGCTGGGAGTGGTGGTACATCCAGCGGAGGGCGGCCGAGGTCATGCTGGGGACGCTGCCGCCATACACAGCCTGCAGGGCCTTCTCCACCAGGGCAATGGCCTCGAAGTAGTGCTCCTTCCAGAAGCTGGGCAGGTGAACGGGGTGGCACAAGGGTCAATAACTGGGGGGGGTCACATCAGGGCTACATCCACAAAGCCAAGCAAGGCAGCTGTGTCCACCCAACTCGGCGGGGAGGAGCGCTGAGCGTTCTTCCAGCAGTGGGCCAGCTTGATTGGGCAGCAGAACCACCGGGCACAGGGGCCTCAACGAACACCTCAAAGACATCTTTAACCTCTTTATGAGTTCTTAAGACCTCATAACGCCTGCCCATTTTACCCAGTGAAGCAAAGGTAACAAGATGGGGGCGGGGGGCAGGACTCGGCCCCAGGCCTCCTGAGCGTGGATCCAGGGCTTGCTCTTTCTTTCCTGGCAAGTGGTAAGCCCTTCTCAGGGAAGTGCTAGGCCTTGGAAGACCCAGTATAAAACCCAGGGGTCACTATTTGCTCACAGAGCTCCCAAGAAAGCAAGAAATGCAGCAGAATTTGGTCATTTCTGCAGGAATCAAGACATGGGCCTAGGCAGCAGGGAAGACCTGGAACCCCCAGGAAAGCTGCCTAGAATTTCTCCATGTCCGATAAAGGGGACCCTGCCCCCCCAACCCTGACGCAGCCCATCCCCCGCTCACCGATTCCTGTAGGTCTCAGCCCAGTTATTCCCGAAGAAGCGGCCCACAGGCTGTTTCCCGTCCTTGTCCTCAAACTTGTACTTGCCCGTTAGCAGGCCCCCTGCGGGGAGACTGCCATCAGAGCCAGGCCCACCCTGCCCCCAGAGGCTGTTCTGGACTGGTGGGGGGGGGGATGGAAGAAGGGATGGAAGACACGGCCCAGTCTATTTTCAAACCCCTTCCCGCTTCCCAGGGCCTGGGCCAGGCATCTACTGGGTCAGGAAGAGGCAGAGACGGGGCCAGGAATGGCCTCCCACCCCAGGGGGAGCCTGCCCCCCTGCCCCAGAGCAGCCCGTACCAGCCAAAGGGTTGTAGGCGTAGAACCTCAATCCGAAGTGCCTAAGGCAGGGGAAGAGCTCCGTTTCCACCTGCCGGGTGGTAGCGTTGTACATGCCCTGTACATAGAAGGTTGCTAGTGTCAAGGGAAGGAACCCCAGCCTGGTTTGTTTGTTTTTAATTTAAATTCAATTAACATATAACGTATCATTACTTTCAGAGGTAGAGGTCAGTGATTCATCAGTCTTATATAGCACTCAGTGGTCATTACATCACGAGCCCTCCTTCATACCTGTCACCCATTTATCCCATCCCCCCACCCCTCCAGCAACCCTGTTTGTCTCCTGTGATTAAGAGTATCTTATGGTTTGTCTCCCTCTCTGATTGTCTTATTTTTTCCTCTCTTCCTCTATGATCCTCTGTTTGTTTCTTAAATTCCACATGAGTGAGATCATATAATTCTTTCTCTGACTTATTTTGCTCAGCATAATACCCTCTAGTTTCATCCATGTTGTTGCAAACAGCAAGATTTCATTTTTTTGATGACTGAGTAGTATTCCATTTTGTGTGTGTGTGTGTGTGTGTGTGTGTGTGTGTATTACATCTTCTTTATTCATTCATTCATTCATTCATCTGGTGATGGCCATCTGGGCTCTTCCTGTAGTTTGGCTATTGTGGACATCGCTGCCATAAACACTAGGGTGCAGTTGCCCCTTCGGATTACTACATTGATTCTTTGAGGTAAATCCATAGTAGTGCAATTGCTGCATTGTAGGGTAGCTCTATTTTCAAATTTTTGAGGAACCTCCCTACTGTCTTCCAGAGTGAATGTGATGAGGGAACAGAAGGCAAGCTGAGGACAAAGCAGACGCTGACACCCCACAACACCCCCCACCCCAGATGGGATCTATGTGACATTCCTCATGCACTCCTGGTTGCCCTAAAGCTAAGGAAAGGAAAAACAAAGTTACCTTACAGAGATCACAATCCTGTAAGACCTGAGTCTCCCTCAGTTTACAAATGTCTTAGCAATTTACAAGAACAAAGCATTTCTATCAATAACCTAGCTTCCAGAAGGAAATGTAGATAAAATTAAATGTCCTTATAACCTGCAGCCCATTGACAGATACTTGAAGGGGGCAGAGTGTAATGTTCCTCCAGGAAGCTCCCAACTACCCTCCTGTTAATGCCTTGCTAGAGGGAAAAACGACCTTAACTTGACAATGGCAAGGACTCTGGCATCCTGTGAGTCCTCTTAACATATGAAAATCCTTTTGAAAACCTCCCTTTTCCTTACCTTCCCCAACCCCATAGTATACAATCAGCCACCCCTCAACCACGGTGCAGCAGCTCCTTCTGCCCACAGGTCCTGTCCCCAATGCTTTCATAAACCACCATTTTGCACCGAAGACGTCTCAAGAATTCTTTCTTGGTCTTCAGCTCTGGACCTCACTCCACTGAACCTCACCTATGTTCCAAAACCTCATCGGATGCACCAGCTTGCATTCCCACCAACAGTGCAGGAGGGTTCCCCTTTCTCCACATCCCCGCCAACATCTGTCTGTTCCTGACTTAATATTAGCCATTCTGACTGGTGTGAGGTGGTATCTCATTGTGGTTTTGATTTGGATTTCTCTGGTGCTGAGTGATGTTGAGCACTTTTTCGTACGTCTGTTGGCCATTTGGCTGTCTTCTTTGGAGAAATGACTGTTCATGTCTTCTGCCCATTTCTTGATTGGATTAGTTGTTCTTTGGGTGTTGAGTGTGGTAAGTTCTTTATAGATTTTGCATACTAGCCCTTTATCTGATAAGTTATTTATAAATATCTTCTCCCATTCTGTCGGTTGTCTTTTGGTTTTGTCGACTGTTTCCTTTGCTGTGCAAAAGCTTTTTATCTTGACAAAGTCCCAATGGTTCATTTTTGCCCTGGCTTGCCTTGCCTTTGAAGTCGTGTCTAGCAAGAAGGTGCTGTGGCCGAGGTCACAGGGTTTGCTGCCTATGTTCTCCTCTAGGACTTTGATGAATTCCTATCTCACATTTAGGTCTTTCATCCATTTTGAGCCTATTTTTGTGTATGATGTAAGGAAATGGTCCAGTTTCATTCTTCTGCATGTGGCTATCCCCACTTTTTAAGATTTGAGAGAAAAAGAGCACATGTGTGTGGGGAGGAGGGCAGGGGGAGGGGCAGAGGGAGAGAGAGACTCAAGCGGACTTCACGCTGAGTATGGAGCTCAATGTGGGACTCAATTTCACAACCCCTAAATCAGACCTGAGGTGGAACCAAGAGTTGAACACTTTAACCGACTGTGCCACCCAGGTGCCCCACCCCCTCCCAGGCTTCTGTTAAAACTATCGGTCAAAAACCTGCCCAGGACTGCAGCAATGATATCCCAAATCACTAGTGGTAGCAGGGGATGGGGAGATGGTGCTGGGCCCAAGGTAGGGAAACTGGACTGGCTGTATCATTCCCCAGGTATCTATTGTTGCCAAACACAAGCAAGTGCAGCCAGGTTTCTGCTTCTGCCTCCCACAGATGTTAAAGCCAAATTAAAAACAAAGAAAGAAGTGTCCATCGAGAGATGAATGGATAGAGAAGATGTGGTATACATACACAATGGGGGACTGCTCGGCCATATAAAAAAGGAGATCTTGCCTTATGTGATGACATGGAGGAATCTACAGAGTGTAAGTGAAATAAGCCAAAGAAAGACAAATACTGTATGGTTTCATTTACATGTGGAACCCAAAAAAACAAAAGAGCAGAAACAGACCCATATATAGAGAGAGCAAACTGCCAGTAGTCAGAAGGGAGGGGTTGGGGAACGGGCAAAAAGGGAGGACAAGGATCGGAGCTACAGGCTTCTGCTGGAACGAGCAGGGAGGAAAGGTACAGCGGAGGGAATATAGTAGATGGTACTGTATGTAGCCGCTTGCAGGCCGACCGCTTGTAGTGAGCACAGCATCACACAGACTACTATGCTGCACACCTGAAACTAACATTGCGCGTCAAGTCTACTTCAATTAAAAAGATACACACACACACAGAAAGAAGAAAGACGATCACAATAGAGGTGGGCTGTGTAATCACAGCAGATGCTTACAAATACTCGCTGAGTGCATGAAAATGAAGTCAATACTGGAGGCTCCTCTGGGGCATCGGGAAAGGCTTCCAGGGGACAAGCCATCTAAGGGAGGCCTGAGCACTTCTACCCGGTGGGGGGGGGGGGGGGGAAGAACGGTCCAGGCTCACGCCCACAGGCAGCGAGCAGGAAGGAAGGGCCCGCGGAGCACGTGCCGGTAGGAAGGGGAGCCAAGGCCAGAGCGAGCAGGTGCCTGCTGGCCAAGCTGACGAGCGTGCGCGTCCTCCCCACGACACAGGCTGTCAGCGGGGCGGCAGCTGCGATGGAGAGGAGGCAGTGGGAGGGGCCGAGAGAACCGGGGATCAGCCGGGCCCCCCCGCAGCCCTGGCCCTCACCTGGTACACAGTGGGCAGGATCCAGCCGTTCCTCCTGCAGAGGGTGCAGATCTCGGCCACCTCCCAGGCGGCATAGTTGGAGAGGCCAAGCTCCACGAACTTGCCCTGCAGGGGAGAGGCCTCGGTCAGAACCCACCGCGGCCCAGGACACTGCAAAGGGGAGATGGGGGTGGGGACCCTGGGAGTGGGGTCTGTCCCCGGTTCTGCTCTGGGACGACCGTGGTGCCTCCACTCTCCTGGAGCTTGGGGGCCCGCCTCACCTCCTGGTGCAGCTGGTGGCAGGCACGCAGCGTCTCCTCCACGGGGGTGTTGTGGTCAGGGGCATGTAGGTAGAAGAGGTCCACCCGGGGGCACTGCAGCCGTTTCAGGGATGTCTCCAGCTGGGCCCGGACACCGTCAGGCTTCAGTGACTTCCCTTCCCAGGGATTGGCCTTGGTAGCGATTTTCACTTTGAAGGGAGCATGCAATGGTTACAAGGCTCATTACGTGACCCTGTCTAAATTATTTCAGTTCTCTGAGCCTCCATTCTCTAATCTGTAAAATGGGGGTATAACAACAGAACTGTCCTCATAGGGAGATCATGAGCATTAAATATGCAAGTTCTCAATGTTCACAGCTGTTATAATCACTAGTGTTAGTCAGCATGATAGGCCTTGCCTGGAGGCGCACTTGCTCCCTCCCCTCAAGGAGCTCATAGCCTAAAGGTGATGTTACGATAAGGTAAGTGCAATGGAGAAAAGCCCTAGCGCTAAAGGAGCCCAGAGTAGAGGAGTGTGGCCATCCTGGGACTTCTAGGGAGGGCTTCCTATGAGTGAGACCCAGGAGCCGAGTCTCTTAAGAATGAGTCCCGGCCAACAGGGAAGGATGGGAAGCAGATTCCAGAGCCTGGGAAGATGGAGTCACAAAGGAACACACATAGTACGTGGAGGCCCGTTCCTGCAATTCGGAGTTCCACGAGCATTGACTCCAGGTAGGGAACAGTGGGGCAGGGGGCCAAGAGAAGGGTGACAGACCTAATCACAAATCCCATCAACCAAAGTCAGCTACGTTCAGTGTGTCTGTGGTCGGGAGGAAACTCAAGGGAGCAGGCCTTGGAACAGGGAACAGGGAGGCAAGAGGCTGCGGCGAGAATTCTGCAGAGAGACAGCGGCCCATTCCTCTAGGAACTCAGCCGCCTCGATGTTAATTACTTTCCTAAGGGCAAGAGGTAATCTTAGCCTGACGCTCCTCCCTGCCTTTCCCCAGGATCCTGTACGTCTACTTTAACATATAAAACTCCTTTGGAAACTTCCTTTGTCTCTACCCCCGCAAGATACATGTTGGTAATCATCCTCCAAGCATATGGCCCACTGATACACATCTGAAGGGTTTCATGACTGAGTTTTTACTAAACAGTAATAAATTCCTTTTTTTTTTAAAGATTTATTTATTTATTTTAGGGGGAGGAGCAGAGGCAAGAAAGAGAATCTTAAGCAGACTCCACACTGAGCAAGGAGCCCGACATGGAGCTCAAACCCACGACCCTGACTGAAGTCACGACCTCAAGAAACCAACCAACTTTAACCAACTGCGACACCCGGGTGCCCCATGACCTTTTCCTAACAATAGCTAGGTCCCTCAAAGTCCTGGAAACCTTGTTTCCAAAATATCTTGGAGGATTGTGCTGTCCCTAACGCCCTCCCAACTTGAAAAAATATAACCAGTCACCCATCACAACCCCAGTGCTGTTCTTTCTGCTCACCAGTCCTGCCCCCATACTCTGATAAAACCATCTTTTTGCACTGAACAAGTCTCAAGAATCTCAAGAATTCTTTCTTGGCGGGCAGCTCCAAAGCCCATTTACCCATGTAGCCACCACAATCCAGGCACCCTCTTAGGCATTTCCAATAGCATCAGGCTGATGAGGGACAGCCCTTCCCACAAACCTACATCCTCCACTCAAGCCGCGCCTGTCTACTGGCCGTCCCTCCACATAGCAAACGCTACATTTCCAAACCTGGTCTGCACAGCTCTGCCCTCAGCCTTTGATGCCCCTTTCTCCCGTTCTCTTCCCAGCAAACTACTATTGGTCCTTTAAGGCCCAGCTCCAGTGTTCTCTGAACCTTCTCTAGTGCCTCTCCCTGACCGCTTAATCCCCCAAAAGTGCTTCCTCTTCTGGGCTTCAACCTTCCCCATTAGACTCTAAGCTCCCTGCGGGTGGGTTGGAACCACTTTCCCTCCTATAGCCCCATAACAAACCTCCCCACTCCACAGGTACCACCCCTGATCCCCCAGCTTGGTTTGTGACCCAGTTGCAGCTCTCTCTGGGAGCCAGGGTACTGCCAACTGAACTGAGCAAAGGCTAGGGACTGATAAAGACCAGGATGAGAAGAGGGTGCTCAGGGAGCCACGGGCAGCGAGGGCAATGGGGAAAGGGGCGGTTTGGGGCACCTGGCAAGGTTCGAGGGGGTACTGCATAGCTCTGGAGACCAGTGCCACAGGGAGGTGCCCCAAGAAAGCAAGGTGGGAGGAAGCGAAGGACTAGACCAGGCTCCGGGTAAGACTGGGGGGTGGGGGTGGGGGGAGAAGGTTCCTGAGCTGCAACTCCCAGAGGAAAGAGAAGGGGAGGGGAAGGCACTGTCCGGCGGTCCGGGACGACACGCGCACGGGGCCTCAGGAGCAGGGGGGTGGTCCAAGGGGCGGTCAGCTCCCGGAAGGGGCTGAAGCCGTCGGTCCTGACCACGGGCCGGGCCACGGCTGGGGCCGGGTGTGCGCCGCGCGGTACACGGGAAGGTAGAAGGTTACCTCTGCAGTCGCCGCCGCCCAGCCCGAGGCCCAGGCCGCCCAGCACGATCTCGGACTGGCCGTCGCCGTACATGAAGGCCGTGTCCAGCTCCGTGTGGCCGCGCTCCAGGAAGACACGCACGGCCGCGGCGCTGGCGGACGCGTCCATGCGGCGCCCCATCTCCACGGTGCCAAGCACCGTGGCGGGCCGAGCCGGGGCCCCGGAGGCGGCCCGCGGCGGCGACAGCGGCCGGGACATGGCAGCGGAGGCAGCGGCAGCGGCGCGAAGCTGAGGCGCCAGGGGACCACGAACGCAACGCACCGCGCCACGGGCCACCGAGCGAAACAAGGCGCTTAGCATAACGTCGGCGCCTGCGCCCTGGGGCACCTGGAGTCCCGCCCACCACGCCACGGGGGTGGAGCCGGGAGGCGGTGAGAGAACCAGGACAGGTCGGGCGCCTCCCCACCACGCACGCTCGGTTCGCTCTCACCGTTCGCACCGCCCCCAGGGACTGTCAGCTCTGTGCGCGGCGCAGGAGGCGGAGCCACGCGGCTCAGGGACGGGGGCGGGACGGGGCGGGACGGAGGCGGGACGGGGCGGGGCCGGGGGGCGGGACGGGGCTTCGGGTCAGCTGACCCTGGCTGTGCAGACAGAACCCAGAAGCCGGCACCGGCGGCTGATCTTGACGCTGTGAGTTGGGTTTGAGGCTAGGGGCAAGCCCGAAGGCTGCGGGTGGGACTCTGGGCGTCGCTGCCACATCTTTCCAACAACCTCTTCCAGCCCCTGGACCGTCTTGGGGCTTCTGTCCGCTCCTTGGGGCGCGAGATCCGGATACGAGGCTCTGGGCCGGGATTAGGTGGCCCCTCGGGAACATACGTCCCCCTCCTGAGCATGGTCTCTCGGACCAGCCTGGCCAGGGTTTGGGGTCTGGGTCCTCTTTTCACCTTCTCGTTCCGGGGGACGGGCCCCATCGTTTCCAACGGCTTTGTTTTCCCCAGGGCTGGCAGGGGAGGGGGCCTCGCGGCGTTTGAGCGCTGACCCCAGCAGCTGCCCTGTCATTATCCCCGACAAACAGGCGGCCCGCGCTGGCCTTAGTCACCAGGCGGCCAAGGACCCGGAGGCCTGGAGTTGGTGGTAGCCACCAGCGGGAACTCCCCTCCTTTCCACATAGGCCGTGGTTCCGCAGCGAATCCCAGATTGCCCTCTCCCCTCCTCACGCCTGGGACAGGTTTGGAAGTGTGTACATGGGGAGGCTGGGTTTGGAAGTGTGAGGACTGGCTCGGGTCTTGTCCATGCAACACTTAACCGGAAGCTGCTTTGCGCCAGGGACTGGGGGGAGGGTGGTGGAGGGACACACTACAACCAAAGCAAAGTAATAAGCTATGCCTGGCTATTACTACTGAGTGTTTAATCTCTGCCAGGCACCATTCTAATCCCTTGGCCTGGATTATGTCATTTAATTCTGCAGTCGGTCTAGGAGGCGGGTACATACCCATTGTACAGATTGGAATTCTGAGGCTCAGTCACTTGCTCTGGAATTCTATACTTGTGGGCATTAAGCAGGTCAGTTCCAGAGTGCTCTCTCCTCAAACTTAGGTCATCTGAGCTCACAGCTAGTTTCCTTCCTTCCTTCCCTCCCTTTTCTCTCTGTCTCCCTCTTTCTCTGTCTCCTCTCTCTTCCTCAGCACTGTCTGAACCTTTACTGTGCAGCTGGTGTTGCTGGCCCCGAGAATCAGTCACGGCATTCTTCAGATATGTGAAGGGGAAGGGAAGAGGTGACAGGTGTCATCCAGCCAGCCTTTGTACAGCGTCTTTGAGATGGCACTTTCGAACCCTGTCTCCTTACCAGGCCCTCCAGAGGGAGAAGGACACACTCCTAAGGGAAGAGACTGTATGTGCAGAAGCCTGGAGGCCTGCCGCTTCGGTGGGAAGCTTCTGTGGGAAGCATTTCCCTGACTCAGCTTGGGTCCAATAGAGGAGCTTGGGTGTGGCCCGAGATGCCTTCTCCATTGTAGGCTTTCTCAAAGCCTGGCCACGTGCATCAGAATCAGCTGGGGTTGCCTTTCTTTCTTTCTTTTTTTTTTTTAAGATTTTATTTTTAAGTAATCTCTACACCCAACATGGGCCTTGAACTCACAGCCCTGAGATCAAGAGTCGCGTTCCTTACCAACTGAGCCAGCCAGGCACCCCTGGGGTTGCTTCTTAAACCCAAAGTTCCTGATCTGAAGTCCAGAGAGACACTGAGCCTGAATTCTGGGCATGTGCCCTGCGAGGTTCCAAGGCACCCACCCCTGCTGTGGTCCTTGTCAAACCTATGGATGCAGTCAAGGTTTGTTGCAACCCTGGACATCCATCCTCGAAGTGCTGTTTGACCAGGAGGTGGGCCCATTCCCAGAAGCCAGGCCTGGGGCCCAGGCTGGCTCCCTAGCTGGGTCAGAACCTCCAGATGATGGGCCCTGTGTGCAGCGGCCCCCAGAGGAAGGCCCCTTCTGGTCGGGATTCAGGCGTGTCTGAGTGTCCCGAGCTGCACATATTCCCTGTGCAAGATCAGGGACCACCCACCCCGTGAGCCAAGCTACAATCCTCCAGACACCCCCTTCCCTCACTGGGCATGTGTTCACTTCATTTCCTCCCTAACCTGGTGAAAAGGAAGCGAGAGAGTGGCCGCAGGGTGGTTGAGCTCCTGGACTCTCATCCTCACAACAGCCTCCAGCATGGTTCGGTCAGGCCCGGGGCGGAGAGCCTTCCTTCTGTGCATTTCATCTGCACCGCCAACCCCAAGGAGCCAGGGTCATCATCCCCATTTTACAGACAAGGCTCAGACAGGTTCCTCACTCGGCCAAGGTGACCCAGTCTTACCTGGAAATGGGGGCAATCTGCCCCACCTCACAGGGAAGATACGAGGGTGGCTGTGTATTACTGTGATGAAAGGGACGGGCTCACTCAGAATCTGTAAGAGGGCGATGGCGGGGGGTGGGGTCCTGTGCGGGGGTGGCAGGGGGAGGGGGGGGTAAAGGGACTTGCTTTTTTTTTTTAAGATTTTATTTATTTGACAGAGAGAGAGTGCGCACAAGCAGGGGGAGCAGCAGGGAGAGGGAGAAACCAAAGGTAGCTGTAGAGAGTCTCAGTCCAGTGAGGAAGGCCTCTGAGCATGGGGCAGGAAGCGGAAGCCTGCCTTCTGGCTGCTGGGGAGCTTGGGCAGTCAGCCAGACCACAGGTGGGGTGGGGGGTCTGCCACATCCAGGGACAGAAGCGCCTGAGGCAGCATGGCAGGGTGGCCAGGAGCTGGGGTTTGGGTCCCCATCCTGGCTTTGACTCCTGCCTCTGTCGCTTCCTGGCTGAGTGCAAGTCACTTCCCTGGTTCCTTGGATGTATCAGGAGCACCCCCCCCAACTCCCCTAATGGAGTTGATAGGACAGAATGAGTAAGATACCTGCAAGGTGCTAAGCCCAGAACTGGTGACGAGCTTCGTAATCAGGGGCTATGGTGAGTCTCGCCTGGTAGAGATGGCGCCGTCTGGCTCCGCTTTCTCTCCCTTCTCTGGGACTGTCACACAGACCGTGACCACTGTAGTCACTGTGCAGGGTGCCCGGGCATCGGGAGGGGACTTTCCTGCCCGCTCCTGCTACCAGCCACTTTCTGGCTTTGTGGGTGGTGAGAATGGGCAGATGGCTCCAGACTCCTCGCCAGCAGACATCCCGCCCACGCTGCTCCTGGAGAATTGTGCTTCAGCGCTGCTCTTGAATCCCAGCCACCTGCGCAAGCCCTGGACCCACCTGGCCCTTATTCTCCACTTGCCTCCCTGACTGGTGTTGGCCGGCAGCCCGACTTTCAGTGAGAGAATGTACTTAATGGGGCCTGGTCTCCCCAGATGTAATTTACAAAAGAGGAGATCAGAAACAATGTGAACGTTGGAGGGTTGTAACAAAGTGAGCGGAGGGTTCACTGTATGAACTCATGTTACGGTCAGGACAACTATGAAGGAGGCACTGTGATCACCCCTTTTACAGATGAGGGAACTAACGCACAGGGAGGCTGAGGCACTTGCCCAAAGTCGCAGCACTGACGAGTGCTAAAGCTGGCATCTACACACTTGGCCCTGACCGCGGATCCGGCCCTGTCCTTGCACAGGTTGTCTGTGTACTTGAAGCTGATTGTGCCCTCGGAGTTCAGAGGCTCAGTCTGATTAAAACTGGGGATGGGCGTAGCTAGGGGCGGGCCACAGGATCCAGACCTGTCAAGGCTAAAGACCCCCTTCTCTTTCTCCCTGTGCATCCCTCCCTGCATCCCGCAGCAGCCATGGTCTGGAAGAAACTGGGCTCCGGCAACTTCTCCGACTGCCCCAATGGCTCCCGCCAGTGGATATGGGACGTGTTCGGTGAATGCGCCCAGGACGGCTGGGATGAGGCCAGCGTGGGCCTGGGTTTGATCTCCATTGTCTGTTTTGCAGCATCCACCTTCCCGTGAGTAATGGCCGGGTGGGGGGGGGGTGGGCGGGACCAGGACGGGGGGGGGGGGGGCGGGCTGGGGCGATGGCTTCAGGCACTGCCTGGAGGAGGGTCTCCCTGACCCGCCTTGGGCCTCTCCAGACTCAAGGCCAAATGTACTCCCATTCACTGATTTCCAGCCCACCCTGGAGGGCCCTGTCCTGGAGCCCACCCTAGGACTCGCCTTGGCTGGGCAATGCCAACGCACAGATGATAGTAACAGTATTAACCCTTAGTGCTGTTTGTTCAGTGCATGCTACGTACCTCAGTTCTGAGCACTTGACATGTTTTTACCTCATTTAAGCCTCATAACCCTGTGAAATAAGTAGTTACTGTTCCTATTTATGAGGGAACGGAAAGCCAGAGAGACTAAGTCACTTGTTCTAGGTTACACAGCTGAGAAGAAAGGAAGCAGAGGGGTGGGAGGGCTGACATGCCCCAAACACAGCCCTCGTCCGGTGACCGTCTGGTGATGGGGTGGGCGAGCGGTGATTACAAGATAGTGTGACCACTGCTGTGATTGAGGAACGGGAACACACTGTGACCTGGGAGAGTCACTTTGCTGCTCTGTACCTCGGCTTCCTCATCTGCAAAATGGCAGTGTTGTTCCCGACCTCCCAGGGCTGCTGTGAGGATGGGACGAGGGAGTGTTCATAAAGCACGGGACTCAGGGCCTTTGTACCATGTGGGCACAATCCCATGGCTGGACAGAGTGTGTGGGGGTCAGGGGCACAGGGAGAGGTGAGGTCGCAGAGGTCACCAAGAACCCTGTAATGTGAGGCTTCTCCACTGTTAGGAAATCGGCTCTTTATTCTGAGGGAGAAAGATAAGGGTTTAATCAGGAGCTCAACATTTTCTAAAAATAGCTTATGGAGAGAGAGTCCACATACCATGTAATTAGCCCATTTACATGTATAATTCAGTGTTTTTAGTGTATCTGCAGAGTCGTGTAACCAATGCCATAATCAGTTTTAGAATACTCTCATCACCCTAAAAAGAAACCCCCAAAGCAATGAGTCATTCCTGATTTCCCCCGAAGCTCCCAGCCCCTGGCAACCAGCCGTCTACCTCCTGTCTCTGTAGATTTGCCAACTCTGGACATTTCCTGTAAATGGAACCATAGAGCATGTGAAAGACCAGCTTCTTTCACTTAACAGAACATCTTCAGGAGTTACCTGTGCTGTAGCAGGTGTCAGGACCTCATTCCTTTGTGCGTAATGTTCCACTGTGTGATACGCCACCTTTTATTCATTCATTCACTGATGGATGTTTGGTCTGTTTCTACTCTGAACATTCATGTGCAAGTTTTTGTGGGTACATATGTTTTTACTTCTCTTGGGTATATGCTTACGTAGTGAAATTGCTGGGTCATAGGGTAACTTTGTGTTTAATCTTTTCAAGGATTTTTTTTTTCTTAAGATTTATCTGACAGAGAGAGACACAGCGAGAGAGGGAACACAAGCAGGGGGAGTGGGAGAGGGAGAAGCAGGCTTCCCGCAGAGCAGGGAGCCTGATGCGGGGCTCGATCCTAGGACCCCGGGATCACAACCTGAGCCGAAGGCAGATGCTTAACGACTGAGCCCCTCTTTTAAGGATGTTTAAAAAACGTTATTAAGCCCCGGTTTCATGACTTGGTCTAGCCCTAATGACATCATTTGGGGCCTCTGGTTTTCTTTTTCTTTTCTTTTTTTTTTTTAGATTTTATTTTTTTTTTAAATAATCTCTACACCCAACATTTGGCTCAAACTCACAACCCCGAGATCGAGAGTCGAGTCACATGCTCCACAGACTGAGCCAGCCAGCAGGGCGCCCCCTGTGGTTTTCTTTTTCACAGGGAACTGTCAGACTGTTTCCCAAAGAGGCTGTACCATTTTCCATTCCCTCCAGCCCTGTGTGAGGTTCCAATGTGTCCATATCCCATCCAATGGTTGGAAGTGTTATCACGTTGTAGTTTATGATTTGAATTTGCCTGACGGCTAGTGATGTTAAGTAGCTTTTCATGTGATTTTGGCCATTTGTATATCCTCTTTGGAAAAAGGACTGTTCAGATCCTTTGCCTATTTTTCAATTGGATTATTTGCCCTTTTGTTGTTGAGTTGTAGGAGTTCTTTTTAAGATTTTATTTATTTATTTGAGAGAGAGAGAGAGAGCGCGCACTGATGGGGGGGATGGGCAGAGGCAGAGGGAGAAGCAGGCTCCCTGCTGAGCAGGGAGCCCGATGCAGCGCATGATTCCAGGACCCTGGGATTGTGACCTGAGCTTAACTGAGTCACCCAGGCGCCCCTGAGTTGTAAGCGTTCTTTATACATTCTGGATACGACAGCCTCATGATCTGCAAATATTTTCTCCCATTCTGTGGGTTCTCTTTGCACTTTCTTGATTGCATCCTTTGAAGCACAGAAGTTCTGCGGGTGGATGATGTACAGTTTATCTCTTTTTTCTTTTTTGCTTGTGCTTTTGGTGTCATATCTAAAAAAACATCGTCGCAGGGTGCCTGGGTGGCTCAGTCATTAAGTGTCTGCCTTCGGCTCAGGTCATGATCCCAGGGTCCTGGGATCGAGCCCCACGTCGGGCTCCCTGTTCCACAGGAAGCCTGCTTCTCCCTCTCCCGCTCCCCCTGCTTGTGTTCCCTCTCTCGCTGTGTCTCTCTCTGTCAAATAAATATTTAAAAAAAATAAAGAATAAAAAAATAAAAAAACATCGTCACCTAATCCAAGTAACAGAGATTTACCCTGATTGTAACCGGGGTTCAGGGCCGCAAGAGCGTGGGGCTCTGGGTAGGGGGCCACCCAGCCAGATCAAGTTCAGCCACTCGCCACTGACAAAATCCAAAGGCAGAGACATGAGTGGTGGTGAAACGAGAAAGGAATTTATTTCCGTGAGGCCAACACTGGCAAAACCACGGACTGGTGTTTCTAAGACTGTCTCCTAAGTGCTGATGATACTTCCAGAATTATATAAGGAAAGCGAGGGACAATGGTCGGTGGGTACATGCAGGGGCACGGGGAAGTCAGGTGGTTCATTGTCTTGGGCTTAGTCCCTCCGGGTCTTCCGGACATGGGGCAGTCCTTGTTGCTTCAGCGGGTAGTTTTGGTTCCCTCTGGATGCTTTGTGCACAGGGTCTTTTGCCTGAGTTAAGGGATAAGCTAGAAAGAAGAACTTAATCAATTAGAAAGTTTGAGGTCAAGGAGCACCTGGGTGGCTCAGTCAGTTAAGCCTCCGACTCTTGATTTTGGCTCAGGTCTTGATCTCACGATGGTGAGTTCAAGCCCTGTGCTGGGTGTGGCGCCTACTTAAAAAAATATATATAGAAATTTGAGGTCAAAATGAAGGTAGTCAAGCTCTTTTGCATTATCTTTTTTCCTCTAACAGTTTTATAGATTTGCCTTATTCTGACACCAGTGTCCATGTGTGTTTTTTCCCACACTGCCAAGCATCTAATGCCATTCAGACACTGTCTTCCATGGGACGGCATCAGATCCCACAGGTGAAGGGCTCAGGCCCACAAGACTGCCCCTCCCCCTCCAGATGTCAGTCACAAGTTCAGGTTGTCACTTCTGCTTCTGATTGGTGTAGACCAGCTATAGACTGGAGGTCCCAACAAATCCCCTACCTGGTTTTGATTAATTTGCTAGAGCGGCTCACAGAAAGAGAAACATTTGACTCACTGGTTTATTATGAAAGGATACAGGGAACGCCCAGATGGAAGAGATGCACAGGGCAGGGGGGCAGACAGGGGCATGGAGCTTCCCGTTCCTCTCCCAGGGCGCCACTCTCCCTGAACCTCTGCAATTCACTGACCCAGAAGCTCTCCGAACCTGTCCATTTGAGTTCTTCTGGAGGCTTCACTGCACAGGAATGATTGATGACATCATGGGCCGTTGGTGATTGAACTCCATCTCCAGCCCCTCCCCTTCCCCAGAGGTCAGGAAAATGGGACTGAAAGTTCCAAGAGTTTAATCACATCATGGCAGCCAGCCCTCACCTCTAGGTGACCCAGAGGCTTTCCAAAAGTCACCTCATTAATTAACAAAAGGCACCTTTATTGCTCAAATCACTTAGGAAATTCCAAGAGTTTTAGGGATATTCTGCCAGGGATGGGGTGAAGACCAAATATATGTCTCTCTTCTTTCCTTTCCTTTCCTTTCCTTTTCCTTCCTTCCTTCCTTCCTTCTTTCCTTCCTTCCTTCTTTCCCTCCCTCCCTCCCTCCCTCCTTCCTCCTTCTTCCTTGCTTCCTGTGGGGAGAGGGAGAGAGAGAATCTTAAGCAGGCTCCAAGCCCAGAGTGGAGCCCGAAGTGGGGCTTGATCTCAGGACCCTGAGATCATGACCTGACCCAAAAAACAAGACTCTGTACTTAACCAGCTGAGCTACCCGGGTGCCCCTATGTTTCTTATTGTAAATCACAATATCACAAGTTAGCTTTTAAATTTAGGTCTGTTAAAAAACAAAATTACCGGGGCGCCTGGGTGGCTCAGTCGTTAAGCGTCTGCCTTCAGCTCAGGTCATGATCCCAGGGTCCTGGGATCGAGCCCCACGTCGGGCTCCCTCCTCTGAGGGAAGCTTGCTCTCCCTCTCCCACTCCCGCTGCTTGTGTTTCTGCTCTTGCTATCTCTGTCTCTGTCAAATAAATAAATAAAAGGTCTTAAAAAAATAAAAACGCCTTTAAAAAAATTACTCTTATTAAATTTGAAGACACAATTAGTGTTGTTAAGCCATTCATGAATTGGGCAGCATCCCATCTAGCAAATAGAGAGATGTTCTAAGGAGTTTTATAAAATGGAAGGTTTTTATAGGAAAGAGGGTGGGGCAAGAAATTATTAGCAAAAAAAAAAAGGGATTATATCAGGCAAGTTCATTTTCCTGCAGGGGGTCTTAGTAGATGATCTCATCTTCCTTTGTGGGGGATGGAGAGGGCCCATGTGACAGGTGACCTCATTGCTACTGACCAGAAAATTCCTGACCAATTAAGACTACATTCCTGGGGGAGGTTGAAATGTGATTAGGTTTGTTATTATGCCCCTGTTTGGTGATTTGGCCTAAGTGACTCCATCTTGGGTTGTGGTTTTCTTTTTAATGGGTCTTTGATACAGTTTGAGTTGTATTTTATATATGGTGTGGGGTAGGGGTCCAGTCTCATTCTTTTGTATGGAGATAACTGGTTGTCCCAGTACCATGTGTTTCAAAGACCCTTCTTTCCCCCATGGAATTATCCTAGTACCTCATTGTGGACTTGACATTTTTACTGAGGCCACAGTAGGTATGTTGAAAGTAAACAAAACAGATGCCATCCTTGCCTTTGCAGAACTTCTGTTCCCGCTACCTTTAAAAGGCAGTCAGGGGGCGCCTGGGTGGCTCAGTTGGTTAAGCGACTGCCTTAGGCTCAGGTCATGATCCTGGAGTCTCTGGATCGAGTCCTGCATCGGGCTCCCTGCTTGATGGGGAGTCTGCTTCTCCCTCTGACCCTAACCCCTCTCATGTGCTCTCTCTCTCTCTCTCATTCTCTCTTTCTCAAATAAATAAATAAAATCTTTAAAAAAATACACTTGATCTTAGCCAAAAGGCCGAAAAGCGATAAAATCTTTAAAATAAATAAGTAAATAAATAAAAGGCAGTCAGGGAGTCATAGGGAAGAAGGACCGGCAGGACAGGGAGTGAGACTGGAGGCAGGGAGGCCACCTTGGAGGCCATGGAAGCCATCCAGCAAGAAGCGATATCGGGGGCATTGGAGTCACCCTGTATAGGCTGACTGGACAGGTGTGGGTGACCGCTGGAGGCCGAGGGAGAGAGACACCCTGTTCCAGAGAGAGAGAGAGCCTGCTCTAGGACTATCTGAGGAGCTGGCTGAGGCTTCCCCTTCCTGCCATGACATAATGTTGGCCCTGCGTGAGCCTGGCTGATGAACCAGTGAGGGGGGTCAGAGGCCTGGGAGAGAGCCCCAGGTGACAGCAGGAAGGGCAGCTGCCTTCATGCTCCTCCTCAGGACTCAGCCTTTCTTGGGTGCGATAAAATCACTTTCCCTGCAATTTAATGGAGACTTGCCAAGTCACATGTCCTAGAAGGGGCTTTAGGGGCCATAGGATAGACCTTAATTAGGGGCCTCCCTGATGCCAGGCCTGAGCTGGACACTATCCCTGCCCTCAGGAGGCTTGAGTCCAGGAGGGACAAGGATGTCCTGTGTTACAAAGGAGAAGGTAGGAGACACTGGCAGGCTGTGTCCAGGAAGGCCGTGGGGAGGAAGTGACATTTCCTGAGCCATGAAAGACAAAGAGGAGGGAGCGGGCTGGCTGGCTGCCAATGAAGAGTCTGGAGAAAGAGAAATAAGTCCTGGTGGAGGGGGCAGGGCGGGGGACAGCTGGCCCTGGGGGCCTCCCTGAAGAGCAGGGGAAGGCTCCGAGTGCTTGTGGGGAGCCTGGGGTTTTAGATCCTTGAGAGGGAGCAGATTCAAGGGGAGCCAGGCTTGGATAGGAGACAGAGAGGCACGTGGATGGGGTGTTGGTGCGAGGAGGGTGTCTCCACAGGAGGAGGAGAAGGAAGTTTGGCCGTGGGAAGATCCAGGGCCATACCCGGCTTTCTCAGTTTCTGACTTGGGTGTTGTGGGGGATGAGGTGCCATTTAGTCCCCTTTTATTTAAAAACACACAGACGAGGGGCACCCAGGTGGCTCAGGCAGTTAAGCAGCCCACTCTTGGTTTCGGCTCAGGTCATGGTCTTGGTTGTGAGATCGAGCCCTGAATCAGGCTCTGTGCTCAGCGCTGACTCTGCTTGGGATTCTCTCTCTCTCTTTCTTTCTCTCTCTCTCTCTCTCTCTCTCTCTCTCTCCCTCCCTCCCCCCCTCCCTTCCTCCCTCCCTCCCCCCCCCTCGCTCCCTCCCTCTGCCCCTCCCCCTGCTCATGCTCTAGCTCTCTCTCAAATAAATAAATCTTTAAAAAAGTTAAAAAAGATTCCTTCTCTCCCTCTGCCCTCCCCCACTCTCTCTCTCTCTCTCTCTCTCTCAAAATAATAATAATAAATAAAATAAATATACAGAAGATTAAACAGAAAAAGAGTAAATGGCAGTTGCTTGAAGGTTAGGAGGGACTCGAGAGGGAGGGGCTGGGTCCGGAGGGCTGTGATCCTGGCTCCAAGCCTCCCTGTGACCTGACTGGCCCAGTCCCGAGGAGGAGCAATAGTGACTAGCCCTGCCCTCAGGGGGTTCTGCAGGGCTGAAAGAGTTAATATGCACAAAGGGCTCAGAACTCTGCCTGAGGCCCATTACCTGTGGCCTGTTGTCAGCACTGAGCTCATGCTGACACTTGGCCTTTGAGAAAACAACCAGAATATCCAAAGCCACAAGCCACGGGGCAGTAATGGAGAGCTGCGGGCCATCCCGCCCTGCCCCATTGCCCTTTGAAGGTCATGGGCTGTGGTTTGGCCTATCTTATCATCATCAACCGCTCCTGGAGATAGGGCAGCGCCAGGCCCTGGCTCCCTGCCGCCCCCGCTACCACCACCACCACCACCACTGTCCCTTTCACTCCCCCCCCCACTGCTTTCCCTCCATAGAAGAAAGAATGCCGGGTCCCTGTGACGTGGTTCTCTTCTTGGAGCACGGCGGTGGCGGGGGGCAGTGACACAAAACTCCGGGTCCCCACTGGGAGACCGTAGGGTGCTCTGGAGGGGAATCTGAGGAATGCTATGGATGACTCCGGAAAGATGCACCTGCCATGGATTTCCCTGGTTGGAAGAGAATCCGCTGGTAAGAATCCCCAGAGGACACCGAAAGGTTCCTGCTCCCGCCTGCCGGCAGGATGGACTCACAAGCAACTTCCCTGCTTCCCCGGCCCCGGGCCGCCTCCTGCCCTGAGCCCGCGTCTTCTTCCTCCTTGGCTGCAGCCAGTACATCAAGGCCTGCAGGACCGGCAACATGGACCAGGCGCTGTCTCTGTGGTTCCTCTTGGGCTGGATCGGAGGAGACTCCTGCAACCTCATCGGGTCCTTCCTCGCTGACCAGCTGCCCCTGCAGGTGGGTCCGAGCAGGGGCGGGGCAGGCCGCCGGGACGGCCATGGCAGAGGGAGGGCCTCCGCACTGGAGAGCGCGCCCTCCGCCCCGCCGTGCGGCGTGACAGGCGGCTTGTCGGTACCCTTCTCCGGGCCTCAGTTTCCCCATCTGCGAAACGAGCACATCAAACCAGAGGATGGCTCTGGGGTGCTGAGGTCCTGACTGAGCTGCCAGGGTGTGGGGCCACAGAGGAGGAAAGGTTTCCCTCGGGGCGGGGGGGGGGGGGGGGCGGTGACAGGTGCCAGGAATCCCAGCCAGGAATCCATCGTGTTCCCCAGCGGGACGGTTCCGTCTTCGCGGCTTCTGTTCTGCCAAGGCACGCCCGCCCCCTGTCCTCCCTGTGTCCCGGGGGGCCTGCTGGCAGCCTGCTCTCGAGTTCTGCCGGCTGGACACAGAGGAGGACACAGGAGGGCAGGGTGGTGACATGGGTCGGTTGGGCCACGCCGCCGCTGCGGGCCCGCGCCTCTCTTGCAGACCTACACGGCGGTGTACTACGTGCTGGCCGACCTGCTGATGCTGGCCCTCTACTTTCACTACAAGTTTAAGAAGCGCCCCTCTCTGCGTGAGTGTGGGGAGGGGGCGGCGGGAGGCAGTGGGCTTCGCACCGCGCAGCGGTCACTGCTCCGGCCTTGTGGGCGACCCCGCGCCCACAGCCCCGGGCGGCCGAGATGGGCCGGACCACGGGGCTTGCTCTTTCTTCCCTTGGGTCGCATCCCACAATCGTGGCTTCAGCTGTTCCTCTGTACCTGGCCCTGGGCTTGGACACAGGTCACCGCTGCCCCTGAGGATCGAGAAGGGGCGGGAGTCAAGGTCAGAGGGAGGCACTTGGGGGTGGGGCTGTCTCATGAGCATGTCTGCTCTGGGTGACCCCCTCCTGCCCTTGTCTCTCCTTTACAACCCTGGGAGAAGGGTGCTGTTGCTACACCCATTCTATGGAGGAGGCATTAAAGCTCAGAGAGGTCAGGTTCCTTGCCGAGAGTCACATAGCTGCCGAAGGGCAAGGCCAGGACTCAAGTCCTGGTCTGTTTGCTGCCACTGGTACCTGACCTTGGCTTCCCTCCTGTCTCCTGTCCAGTGTCTACCCCCATCAATTCCGTGCTGCTCTTTGTCCTGGGGGTGGTGTGTGCCTTCCCGTTGCTGAGGACCACTGGCCCGGTGGCTGCCCCGAGGGAGGTCTTCCGGGGCCGCACGCTCCTGTCAGTGGAGCCGGGCAGTAAGGTGAGGTGTGGGTCAGTGCCGGGGGGGTGTGGGCTGGGGACCGGCTCGTCCCGATGGAGCGGGGATCGCGTGCCGCACCTCTGGCCCCTCCCGGGCACTGAGCAGCCCCCTGCCCTCTCAGCCCTTCACTCAGCAGGAAATCATCGGTTTCGCCATCGGCTCTGTCTCCAGTGCGCTCTACCTGCTGTCCCGGCTGCCTCAGATCCGCACCAACGTGAGCCCGGGGCAGGGGCGGGGGTGGGGGGGCCCCCCGCCGGGTCAGGGCGTGGGGTCTTTGTGCAACAGGTCTGGGTTCAAACTGCCGGTCGGCTTAAGTGCATCCAGTTCTCCAGGCCTCAGTTTCTGCCCCTGGGAAGTGGGCACGATGAGGCCTGTCTAGTCCCGTGTGTGTCTCAGAGAAGCAGCGGGTCAGGTGAGGAGGCCAGGGCCCGGCCGACAGTCCTGAAAGATGGCGAGAAAGGGGCGTGGTGGGCCCGGGGAGGCTGGCGGGGCGGCCAGTCTCCCGCGGACCAGGCACACGGTGACAAACCTGCTCAGGGCATGCCCAGTGGGACGGGGCAGCGTGACAGGAACCCTGGCTGAGGCCTCTGACCCCAGTCCCCCTCACCCCCAGTTTCTGAGGAAGTCGACGCAGGGCGTCTCCTACTCGCTGTTCGCCTTGGTGATGCTGGGGAACACGCTGTACGGGCTGAGCGTGCTGCTCAAAAACCCCGAGGTGGGCCAGAGCGAGGGCAGCTACCTGCTGCACCACCTGCCCTGGCTCGTGGGCAGCCTGGGCGTGCTGTTGCTCGACACCATCGTATCCTTCAGGGGCGGGGGTCATGGCAGCCTGTCAGGGCGGGGGGGGGGGGGGAGGGAAGAGGGGAGCATTCCCGAGGGAGCCAAGGCCCCTCCCAGCCTCTGCTCGGTTTGGCCTTGACGTTGGCCCCTCCAGATCTCCATACAGTTCCTGGTGTACAGGGACACGGCCACGTCCTCGGAGCGTCAGCCCCTCCTCCCCAGTTGACCCGGACCCAGGCCAAGCCCGGGACTACGGGGACCTCCAGATGCCGCTCCCAGGAAGGGACAAGTGTGGGCAGACATGGTGCTGCTGACCCTGGACTGGGCCGAGGAGGCGGCCGGGGGCGCCTTGAGGGCCCGGCCCAGCTGCCTCCCCCACCTCCGAAACCTCCTGGCCGACTCTTCCAGGAACCCTGACTGGCTGACTCTTCAGGGAGCGGGGAGCAAGAGGGTTGTGGGGGCCAGCCCCTCCCCGAGTCTGAGGCTGCTGTCCCTGGGAGCCTCGAGGGAGGGGCTGCAGCGGAGACCTCGGCCCCTCCGAAGGCAGTGGGCGCCCCTCGACCCACCTCCCTCCATCTGCCTGCACACCCCCTGGAGCGGGGTGCACCTGCAGCTGGGTGTCCCCAGGACTGTCCCGTTGACTGCAGACAGCCCAGTAAACGGTACCTCCCAGTGAGGCC
The DNA here is from genome assembly GCF_009762305.2 of Zalophus californianus. Lineage (NCBI taxonomy): Eukaryota > Metazoa > Chordata > Mammalia > Carnivora > Otariidae > Zalophus > Zalophus californianus. The sequence goes on from NC_045598.1 coordinate 14,039,404, forward strand.
TTTTTCTGTTGCTCCTTCCCCGAGGTGCCGCGGTCTGGGCTGCTCCGGGCAACAGCAGTGCGCGGGGATCTGGGCCCCAGCTTCCGGGTCCCAGGTGGGGGCCTGGAGGTCGGGATATGGCAGAGCCGAGCAGGAGCGGACTGCCCAGCCTCCGGGGGGACCTCGGGTTTTCTCACCGGCTTCTCTGTGACAGACCCCACACCTGGGGCTGACGAGACAGCAGTGAGAATGACAGGGTCCCGGCCCCTCGGTGCTCAGGAAGAAGCAGAATAGTTGAGGTTCAGATCGTAGTTCTGCTGCTTTGCTTCTCTGTGCCTCGGTTACCTCATCTGTGAAATGGGATGTATGTTGTAAGATGGTGCAATTGGCGGAGGTTAGCCCCGAAGTCTGGCATGTGGTAAGCACGCCCTAAAGGTTCGCTTTGATAATTTTCAGTTGGAGGAGAGGCACTTCCAGATCTCCCCGCAGATCAGGGAGACCTTCCTGGAGGAGGTGACATGCAGAAGGCCGGGCAGGAGATAGCAGGGGAGGGGGGCTGTGGCAGGCAGGAGGAAGGAGGTGCAAGAGCAGTGGGAAGGGAGGAGAGGACAGGGCTCAGCCCTGAGCTCTAGTCCTGGGCCCCAGCCTCGCTTCGTCTCCCAGACCCCGTTCTGAGTCCACTTGTTGGCCATGACCCTGTGGGTGCCTGAAGGGCTGGGTCCGGGAGAGAAGCTGTGGCTCAGGCTTTCTGAATCTCCTCTACCTGCCCCGGGGACGGGAGGGAGCTCGGCAGTGGGGCCTGCAGCCCGGTCTGGTGCTGCATAGATTGGCCCAGGCTGTGCTGGGCACTGGGGGGCGGGGGGGGGGGCGGTGACCCCGGCTCCGGTCCTTGTCCTCACGGAGGGAAGCCGGCTGCCGGGCCCCGGGGGTAAGGGCTTTGACCAGAAGGTACAAAGTGCCATCAGAATGAGGAGACTCCCCAGGGAAGGCCTCACGGAGGAGGAGCCCGGGAGCTGAATCCTGAAGGCGGAGGGACGTCAGGAAGGGGCAAAGGTGTGTGCACGGGCCTGAGCTGGGGTCGCTGCAAAGCCAGGCTGAGTGTAGACAGGGTCGTGGGGCCGGGGCCAGGGCGCACAGCAGGTCGGGGGAGAGAAGGCAGGAATTGGGATCCGGGAGACCAGGGAGAGCCTCTTCTGAGGTTCAAGTGGGCAGTGAGGCCAAGTCGGGCCAGCGTCCCCCGGGGCCCTTCCTGGGTCGTGCCTGCGGAGCACCGTGTGCAGCCCCACACGGGGCTGGTGTTTGTTGAGCACGTGCTGTGTGCTGGGCTGGGCTGTGCCCTATGGGATCGGTGCGGTTGGGATGGCCAGTTGACAGATGGAAAACAGGCTTTGAGGGATCAAGCGGCTTGCTCGACGTCGAGCGGCTTTTCAAACCCCATTCTGTCCCTCCGCTGCAGGGGCCGCCCCACACCTGGCCGGGACTGGAGCTCTCGGGGTTCAGAGATCGGGGCTGCGTGCCGCCCAGCTTCCCCTCGCTCTCAGGGGCGGCCCAACCCTGCGGGGCTTAGGCTCCCTTCCCGTTTCCTCGAGCCCCTGGCGCCGTCCCAGGCGAAGGTGCCCCTGGGCCCCCGCTGGCTCAGGCCTGGGCCCGGGCCTGGTTCAGATGCCCTTTGCCAGGCAGCGGCTGGCCCCACGCAGGGCCGTGACCTCACCTGACGCCAGTTACCGGGGGCTCCGTCATAGGGCAGCGAGAGCCCCAAGGGCCGGCGCAAGTCAGAGCTGCGGGGAGGAGATGGAGTGTCGCAGCCCTGCCCGGAAGCCCTCACCTCGTGAGGGTCACCTCATCCCTTTCTTCCGGGAAGCACCGGGTCGTCTGTGGGGTGCTGGCTCTTGCTTTCCAGCACTGCCCAGTGGGCTGCTTCCTCCTCAGGAAGCCCCCGGTCTGATGGCTGTGGCCCGGGCCCGGGCAGTGCCCTGTCTGACTGAGGAGGAGGAGGTGGTGGAGTGCTCGTGCCCCAGCGCCTGGCACCGGGTGACATTAGCTTCTCCAGTGCCCGGGCCTCCCCAGCTGACGGATGCGTTCGTTCCTCTGCACTGGCGGGGCCATGCGCAGGGGAGAGGCGCTCCGGCGGACCCCGTTTCTCCCCGGGGTGCACGCCTCTTTACCTCGCTGCAGGCGGGGGCTGGCTCGAAGGGATGAGCACCCCCGCCTTAGACCCATCCTCCCGCCTGACTTTTGCGCGGGCTCAGTGGAGGTCGGCGTCTAGGTTTCAGGCCCAGGCTCACCCAAGAAAGGGGCAGCGCCCTGGTCACTTGCCTATTGTCCTTGTCCGGGAGGGATTCTCCCTCTGGACACTCACGGGGAGCAGGAGGCTGGGCCAGTCACCCCTAAAGAGCCCTCCCTTGGCAGCTCATATTTTAACTATTGAATGAGAGGCCGGGTGCGCAAACGCCTCACACAGCGTCTGGTCCCAGTGTCCCCCCCGAATCCTGGGGGGCAGGAAAAGCTGGCTGGCGGGCAGGTGGCAGTCTCCTACAAAGCAGAAGGAAGGGCCCAGCGTGCCCGTCCTCAGCATGTGGCCCCAGGCCCTCCCAGCCCGGGATTATTCAGCGAACATGGGATTTTTTTAAGCCACAGCTTGGACATGGCCTTCAGTCCCCAGAGCTGAGAGAGGGGAGCAGCCCATAGCTCACTCCCCTCCCCCTCTCTACTTCTCCTGCTGTTGGACTTGGCTTTCACTGTTGTTGAATGGAGGGACTGCAGAGGCCGCTGGGTAGACCGCCAGCTGCTGAGACCTAACTACTTGCCCCAACTTGCACACGCTAACCTGATCAGGTTAGTGTTAGCCCCGTGGCGGGGAGTGGGGATCGCCTTCTGCTGCGGGCTAACTCCATTCACCTGAAAACTATTGATCAGTCCCCTAGCCCTGTGACAGCCCTGAGGACACAGCCACCCACTGGGATCTCTGTGCCTGGCACATAGAAGTGCTCCGTAAAGATTATTTTTATTCATCAGCACTTCCCCACCCCCACCACAGTGTGGGCAGACTTGTGTCCTGCTCACCCAGTACACAGTAGGTGCTCAGTAGACGTTTTGAGTGAGTGAGTGAATGCCCGAAACAACGTCCCTCAAGGAGCCCTCAATCTGGTGAAGGAGACCGGCATGTAACTCACACAGAATTACTGAATTTGTACACTCAACATGGGGGAAATGTATGGTGTATGAGATCTATCTCGATAAAACTATTTGAAAAAAGATCAAATCAGAGAAGGTTAAATTCGCATGGAAGTTTTGGGTATAAGAACATATTACATCTTGCAACATTTCTACTCATTTATAGTCCTTACAGAATGACCCAAATGCCTAATATGCATAAGACTGAAGGATTTCATTCACTGGACCGGTTCAGTAGATACATACATACAGAAGATCTGTATGTATGTGACACAGTCTGTTCATTCTAGGAAGCATTAATTGAGCATTTACATTGAAAAGTTGCCCAAGAATGGGGTGCCTGGCTGGCTCAGTCGGTGGAGCGTGTGACTCGATCTTGGGGGTCGTGATTTCAAGCCCCACACTGGGTGTAGAAATTACTTAAATAGAAACTTTAGGGATGGGGCGCCTGGGTGGCTCCGTCGGTTAAGCGTCTGCCTTCGGCTTAGGTCATGATCCCAGGGTCGTGGGATGGAGCCTCGAGAGCCATGTGTTGGGCTCCCTGCTCAGCAGGGAGCCCGCTTCTTCCTCTCCTGTTGCGCTCTCTCTCTCTCAAATAAAATCTTTTTTAAAAAGTTGCATAAAAAGGGTAGAGAACAGTGGTAGGAGTGTGTGTCTATGAAGTAATATTTTTTTTGACTTTTTTATTTTTTATTTTAAGATTTTTATTTATCAGAGAGAGAGACAGAGGCAGGCAGAGGGAGAAGCAGGCTCCTTGCCCAGGAAGGAGCCCGATGTGGGACTCGATCCCAGGACCCTGGGATCATGACCTGAGCCAAAGGCAGACGCTTAACTGACTGAGCCATCCAAGCATCTCAGTGAGGTAATAGTTTTTTAAAAAGATGTGAGAGAGAGAAATAGAGCACTCGTGCGGGGGGTGGGGCAGAGGGAGAGGGACAAGCAGAAAGACAAGCAGATTCTGTTGCTGAGTGCAGAGCCTGATGCAGGGCTCAGTTCTCACGACTTCGAGATCATGACCCGAGCCAAAATCAAGTCGGGATGCTTCACCGACCGAGCCACCCAGGCGCCCCTAAAGTAGTATTTCGAAAGACAGAAAATAAGAACAGAAAGTTAAAACATTAAAAATATTTGTACATTTCAATATATTTTAGAAACTTAATTTCTTTATGAGTTTATATAAAATAGTTTGTATTCTGAACTTCATCTTTTTTTAAAAAGTGGTGTGTTGGTGATGCGAATTAAAACCAAAGGTTTTATGAAACAAAAATAGCACCAGCTCGTTTTAAAGATATTAGTTTAATAGATCATCTGCTTCCTAAGGGCAGTAAAGAGAACTGCAAACTCAGTGACAAAACCCTCAGTCCAAATATTTGCTGTGAAGCTGGTAGGTTCTGGTTGAAGTAACAACCTGACAAGGTATGATTAAGTAATCTGGTTTTCCTTCTGAAGGTTTTACAAATTTTCGTTATGCTGAGAAAATAATGATGAAGCATTTTTACTTCTACGATAGGTAATTTTTAACTTTATTTAACTTACTGTTTGGAATGAGAGATCGTTTCTTTTTAAAAAATTGGAAGCTTTGGGCACCTGGTAGGGGTGGGGAGGGGCTCAGTCGGTGAAGCGGCCGACTCTTGGTTTCAGCTCAGGTCACAATCTCGGGGTCGTGGGATCGAGCCTCCCCGCGTTGGGCTCCTGGCTCAGCGTGGACTCTACTCCTCCCTCTCCCCGGCTCATGCTCTCTCTCAAATAAAATCTTAAAATTTTGAAGCATTTGCTCTTAGAAGCTTCATCACCAAGAGAACAGGAGGAAAAGATGCTCTTCTCTTGGAACTCTATAAACTGGGCAGGAGGGGCCAGCCAGGGGTAGTGGGGCCAGCAGGTGGGGGTGCACATCCCGCCCCCTGCTTCCTGTGAAGTGGGGGTAATGGGTCGGTGCCAATGCCGGCCCCCAAGAGCCCTCTTTCCTTAGGGTTCGCTGGTTGCCAGGAGCAGAAGCCCACTTGCCAAGCCAGCAACACACACAGCTGTAGGCAGGCTGTGCGGGGCTCACGGAGGGAGGGAAAAGGTGCACCAGTGGCATCTGGAAAAACAGGCCACGTCAGCTCCGGGATCCCGGGAGTAGGAAGCCTTCCCTGTGGGTATGAAACTCTTTCCTCTCAGAGTCTCTCCTGCAAGAACCGAACTGGCTGGGCATGGGTCATGCCAGGGGGAGGGCCCACGTGACTGCACTGGGAGTTGGTGGCACCAGGGAGACCCAGTCCGCAGTGCCCACGCCCCCCAGTGGCACAGGTGCCACACAGTGGCCGCTTAGTCAATGATACGAACGAATGACAGTATGGACACAGGGAATCTTGGAATCTGGGGCCCCAGAAGGACCTCGGCAAAGGCTCCAAGGGGCTGACTTGTCAAGACCACAGCGAGGGGCCAGAAGGGCCTTGGACAGCCCTGCTTGCCCACCTGAGCCCTCGCGCTCTCGACCACCACCCGTCCCGGGGGTGCTAAGTGGGTGCAGAGTTCACCCCAGAGCCAGGATGTGGGTCCCTGGGGGCAGGAATCCTGCACACACTGGGTGTTTGCAGAGACGAGAGGCCTTAGGGAGGCCACACCCAGAGTGACAGAATGACATGGGGGGTGGCCCAGCTCTCCAGGGGCACGTGGGGCCGGGGAGTATGGACTGGGGAGCCAGGTGGCAGCTCCAGGCTCCGCAAGGGCCCCTCTCCTCCCCGCCCACCATGCGGGTCCCACCACCGTGCGAGGCGCCGCCACCCTGGGGCCAGCCCTCACAGCCAAGGCCACATACGCTTGCAAAGAGAGACGGGCAGAAAGAAGACAAGGTCAGTGCTAGCTGCGTCCCAGTTTCTGTTTGTTTATTTTTTTGTTTTTGTTTTTTTTTTAAGTATGGAAGCTCAAGTATAAGATGTAGATTTTTCTTTTTTAAGCTTTACAAAAAAACAAAATAAAACAAAAAACTCCTTTTGCATTCCATAAAAATTGACAGAAAAGCACCTGGCCAGAAGAGCAGATGGTCAGCAGGCCCCACCCCGCGTCCCCACCACGTGGTCTCCGTGGGACAGGGTTCCGTCCACGGGGGGCCACCCCCTTTCTCGCAGAGCTGTCCCCTGTCCCCCCAGCCCCAACCCCCAAGCAACTCCCAAACACACGTGGAATCAGATTTCCAGTTTTTCTTCTCTCTTTCACACACCACAGTTAGTTCATAAAATTTTTTTGTTTTACATTTTTTACACCAATGTAACAAAAAGGTGGGAGGGAAGGGGAGGCAGACAGTGTATTTTATGCCTATAAATGGGGGGGGGCAGACGGGGGGCTGGGGCAAACGAAAACACACGGTCTCTGTGGAAATATGGAGAGTTCTGATAGCAAAACGTGGTGGGAAGGAGGCCTCAGAGACGGAGGGTGTTTACTGGGCTTTATTCTCAGGGAGAGATGGCGCCGTGCGGCCGGTGAAGCCTTACGTGACCTGGTGGGGAGGCGAGGGGCGAGGGAAGGGAGCAGAAGACGAGTTGTCTAAGAAAGGAACCTAACGAGCGCGTGGCGTGTCCGGGGAGTGTGGAGCCGAGCTCTAACACTGCTGCTTTCTCTTCAAGGCCTCCACCAGGTCGTTCTTAAGAGCTTCTTGCTTTGATTTGTCTGCGAAAGTCTGCACAGACCTGCCAGGGAGGAAAGGAGTCGATGAGTCTGTGTCATGGGAGGGGGGGGCTGCGGCGGCGAGGGCCAGGGCGCCGCAGGCTCCCTGGGTCCCGGACTGGGCACCCCCACGAGCAGCGCCGAGGGCCGCAGCGCCCGAGACCCACACCCTCGGCCCCTCACCAGGCACCACAGGGGAGGCGCACAGCCCACCTGGGCAGGTGCTCACCTCTGCACGGGGGGGGGGGGGGGGGGGGGGGGGGGGGGGTGCCGCCCGGTTGGAGCCAACAGAATCCTAATCCACTCTGGGGCCTGAAGCAGAAGGTGGCTCCTGGACTTCCCCCTCACTACACCCCTGCCCAGCAGAGGCGGCCCGCTGCTCACCCCCCCAAGTGCAGGGTGCAGAGGGACTCCACTCCGTGAACGTTTAAGACCCTCTGGACATCTGAGCAGGCTGGGTTCACGTCCAGGGCAGCGCCTGAAGGGCAGGCGCTTTGACCCTTCTGCATGCGACACCATCAGCCGTGAACTTGGCCGAGGAAATCCCTCGGCCTGGATTTCAAGAGGCAGTATGGGACCGAGATAAGAGGCCCTGGGTCCCTGCTGGGTCAAATCCTGGGTCTGTGGGGACACGCTGCCGTGTGTGCACTTGGGCACGGGTATTAACGCCCCTCACCACGGCGAGCCACCGAGCTCCGCAGAGGCCGGACGGCTTACAAAGTGCTTCCCACACACTTCTCTCCCTCTCTCAGCATCCCAGAGGGGGTCCTACCGGTGTCCCCAGTTCACAGACGAGGACACGGAGGCTCAGGGAAATGCCCCGACAATGGCCGGAACGGTCACTCTGTCAAACTGACCATTATGTCGACCAATCAAGGACTTATCAAACTACTCATTAACTTTCCAACAGTTCTGAAGCAGAGGACAGAAGGGGTGAGGGCTGCCCGGGAGGAAAGCTGTGGACACCAGGCCCCATGGGAATCCCCAGCTCCACGTGCATCAGCCATGAAGAAGGATGGTAAGGAGGAGCCAAAACATAATCCTCAACTTCCCCAAATGGGTAAAGTAACATGAGGCAGTACCTAGGAGAAGAAAAACATCCCAAGTTGAGTTCTGCATCCCAGAAACCTCATGGGAAGTGGCCTCCCAACGCTCTGAGGAGGGTGCAGACAAGACCATCCCTGAGCCACTAGAAACTCTCCCAAGTGCCATCCTTTCTGGTTGAACATTTCTGAACACCTGCCCTGGTGGCCCTTGGCTTCCATTCTTTGCCAGTCCACCACATGCTTCCGGAAAAGCTCCCGGCGGGAGGCTGCCCAGCCTGCATGGGTGCTGGCTCTTCTGGGAAGGAGGAGCCAAGCACAGCTGTGCCCAGCCCTCAACCCCCACAAGGGAGAAAGTTCCAGAGTTAGAACCAGAGTGAGAATCAGGTAAGAGATGGGAGATTGGGCTTAGAATGACTTAGAGATATAAGGACCGAGGCATTCATTTAGGGGACAGAGTTTGGAAAGGTCACTGCCAAGCCATGTCAAACCAGTGTGGGAAGGAGGACACGTCCTGGACCCCTGGAGTGCCAGCTCCCCACTGCTGCGGGGGAGGGGTGGTGGTGGTGGTGGTTTATGCCGGAAAGTCTCCAGTGGTGGCCACGGGACAGGGATCTAGAAGACTTCAGAACCCCCCTCCCCGCAAAAAGCGGAGGGACTGGGAAGAAAACCGCACTATCGTGGCATGCCTTAAAAAGGAGGTTTTCTCCCGCTGTGATGGGAATGTGATGGTCCCAATGTGAGGCCAGACAGACGTGCTGGAGTCCCATGAACGCAGAGCAGCCGAGCCACCTGGTTCCATGAACGGCCCCACCCCACCCCGCCCCAGAAATCCTGCTGAGCCTCTTCAGGGTCATGCCCCCAGGGGCCAGTCCCTGGGCCTGGGCATAAATCCCTTAGCCCTGGGCTCTGCAGTCCTGCCCTGCCGGCTCTCCAAGCGCCTTCGATTAAAAATAGTTTCCCTCCCCTCCCGGGATGCCGACCGCTTTCATACACCTGTATCTGTCCATGCTCAAGTTGTGGTTCTCGGCTATTCTCAACAAGCAAGACTATTTCCCTTCCGTCAGCATAGGTGTTTAAAGGACGGCCGCAGCGTGTTAGGGGCAGGTTATGTGGGTCCAAGCAGCAAGCCCGGCCAGGGGAATTTCAGCCTCTGCTCTGTGCTCTAGCCTCAGGCTCGGGGCGATACACCCCTTTCAAAAGTCATGGCCCCCAACAGTCCATTTCCCACCAAGAAGGCTTCTGTGGCCTCTGGGATGCTGGGATGCTGGGGGGGGGGGTGGGGCGCGGGGGGAGTCTGAGGCCCGGGCCGCAAAGACAGTGGACTCCGAGAGGCGGCCCAGGGGCAGGGGCCATGAGGAAGGCCGGGCACACAGCCCTGCTCTGCGGCCAATCGGAGCGGTGCAGACAAGCGGCTTCTGCTGGAGAGGCAGGGTTAATCCCCAGACCGGGCTTCTTCCAGAGCCAGAGCCAAACCCCCTCTCTGCCCCACACCCAACCCTGCCCGGAGAGCAAGACACACAGAGCACACACGTGACACGGGTCTGTGTTACACGGGGCCGAGGGGACACGTTAACGTGGCCGCCCACAGCCGTAAGCCGGCACACGGGGGTTAGTGGTGGTTTAAAGGGCCGCGTGGCCGTGGCTGGTCCGGGGGTGGAGGCAGGTTGGTGAGTCCTGTTTAGTGGGGAGGGTGCTCACGCCTCTCAGGCAGGGTACCTGCATCGGCTTAGTTATCAGGCTGGATGTGGATCTGGCGCTGGGTCAGCACTTGGGAAAGTTCCCTCTGCAGCTGCTGAAACTTGGGGTGGTCGGGGATTACGTCAACAGATCTACAGAGAGTGGTCAGAGATGAGTGCGGCGGGAGGTGGGGGGGCGACACACTGAGGAGCAGGTGGCCGCCGGAGACGCAGGGACGGAGCAGTGTCGTCAGGGCCCCTGCACTCCAGGGCAGCGGCACAGAGAGGGGAGCCACAGAGCTCGATGCTGGAGGCGCTCACGACCGCCGCCCCCGCCCCCGCCCCCCCCAACACGAGTGTGCTCGTGGAGGACAGGGCGCTGGCCCCACATGACCAGCTGACAGCGATGTTGCCAGAGCCAGGGAATAAAACCCACCAGGGGCCAGACCGAGTCCCCCATGGGCGGGCGGGAAACTGGAAAGATGAAGATCCAGAGGGGGCTCCTCGCTCTTTTAAACTGTAAGAAGGAGGCGGCTAGAAATCTGTCTCCTGGGGGAATTCACAAGTCAGGGGGCCCCCAGAGCGGCTCCCTGCCTCTGCTTCTGGCCCACAAGGAGACTGACCCACGGAACGGGGGCTCAGGGGGCTGGAGGCTGAGGGCAGAGCACCAGACCTTGGCCTCACAGAGCGGTCGGGCAGACGCTATCCCATCTGACCCCTGCCTCCCTGACCGGATGAGGGCCGCAGAGCGGAGCCCCTAGCCAGAGCTCGTGCAGCTCCGGTGGGCAGCACCTGTGTGAACCCTTTGTTTTCTGACTCCACGGCCAGTGCTCATCCCACAGCCACCTCCCCTGCCCCTTTAAGGGGCTCTGGCCGCCTGCTCTGTACCCCTGTGGACTTTGAAGAGCCAGAGAGCCCTTCTCAGGCCTTCATTTGGGCCAATGCTGAAGAACCGAGGGCACAAGATGGGTGGGGAGGGGCAGCTGGGGACCATGGCCATGGCCACCGTCAGACGAACCGGGGGCTGCAGAGGGGAGCAGGCCGCCCGAGGGGCTGCCATCCCTCACGCGTTGTGAGGTCCAGGCAGACGCTTTAGATGGGAATGGCCCGGTGGGGGACGGAGAGGAGGGGGCTCCAGGGGCAAGGGCACTGACGGCTGTCCAAGTGAGCGGCCCCCAGAAAACACGAGCAGCAGGGTAGGAACCAGCGTCTATGCAGGAGGTGTCTGACCTTTCAGGATCTGCAGTAACAATGCCACCAGGTGGGTACTTTAGCCGGGGGCACCAATGAGGAACCTGAGGGGCCTTGTAACTACCACGCCGCACACCTAGGATTCGAATCCGTATCTTCTGGTTCCGAAGCTCATGCTTTGGGGTACATTACCTCAGCCCATTGACGATGTCCTTTGTTTTTCCAAAGTAGATCTCATTCAGCGTACTTCTGATTTTATTTTCCATGTCCTGGGAAGGGAGATCAGTCAGGCAGGACGACACACAGGAGGCCTGAGGCTCACACCCTCCCCTGGCCCCCCAGCCCAGCCCTGCAGTCCTCGCCGCGGCCACAGGGGGGAGGTGCAGGACCGCGCCAAAGCCAGGCGAGCCGGCCCCCCGCGGCCGAGATTCCCCCTACAATTTGCATTCTGAGCGCTTCCCAGGCTTCAGGCACTGGGAAGCCAATACTCAGGGACTGGTGGCCAGCGCTGACCATGATGGGAGCTGGTCTAAACCACACCACATCACCACCCCGCTGTCCCCCCACCGATTTCGGGCCCAATCCTGTGAAGCCCGAGAGCAGCACCCCTTCTTCCAAAAGAGTGTGGCAAAGGGAAGGCAGAGGCAGCTGCAACCTGAGCCCATGGCCTTTGCAGGGGTGCTTCCTTCCTGAGCTCAGGCCTCTGCTGGCACCCCGTGGGCTGGGGGAGCAAGCTTCCGGGAGCACACACGGGGGGGGGGGGGGGGGGGGGGGGGGGGGAGGGTGCGGGGCAGGGGGCAGGAGAGGGGGCAGCCTGGGAGCTGAGCCCTGCTTGCATGCCCATCAGAAGGCTCAGAGCACGAGCCCGGGGCAACAGGGCAAAACCCAAGAAACATGAGAGGCGATGCAGGACCGGCATGTGCTGTGGGAGACGCCCCGAGCCCAGAGCCCCACTCACCTCTACCAGGCGCCCGATATTGGCTATGTGCGGGGAGCAGTCACTCACAGTCTCATCCTTCTCCATCTGCCAAAGAGAAGAATGCTCCTCCACGTCAGAGGGCCGGGCGCTCGGTGCGAACGGCAGCCCCTGCCCCCAGCCCCGTCCGCTCGGGTGGTGTGCGAAGTGCTTGGTGTTCCTGCCGCCAGCCGTGCAGCCAGCTGCAGGTGGTACAAGGCCACCTGGCCAGTGGGGGACCCAAGCACACAGGGACTGCAGCTGTAGGGCACAAACAGCTCAGCCGGCAGAGGCCCAGAGGCCCGGTTCCCAGAGGAGGGTCTCCTGCTGCCCTGAGCGGAGCACGCCCCTCCCAGCCCCAAGGCCACAGCGGGGAGGGCAAAGGGGACCACCCTGGCCGGGCACTGGCTCAGGCTGTCCATCCCCTCATACTTCAGGGGGGCGTCCACCGTGCCCCGACTGCCCTGCGATCCTGACACGGGGGCCCGAGGCTCAGATGGGAGGTGCCACAGGCAGTGAGGGCAGAACCCGGACCAGAGCCTTCTTACTGCGCCGCCTGCACGGCTGGCTGCGTGGCTGGGGAAGGTTTGAGCAAGAGAATCTGAAGCCAGATTCCTAGACTGTGACCGAGGGGTACCCAGCAATCCGCACCTCAGGCAGGGTCGTACGTTCTGGTCGAGTTTTACTGAAAGTATTCAAAGGAGGCGGCAGGTGGGGCAGGGTAGAGGAACAGAGGACACCTGACCTGTGCCCTTACGCAGGAGGTGCGGACCCTCCGCCTCTCCCTCTGCATCAGGCTCATTTCCCTCACGAGACCGTCGATCCCTTAAGGAGAGGTTCCCCTGTCCACACCCTGCGGGGTGCCCGGGAGAGCGGTGAGCACACAAATGCTCGCTGTTTCAGAACGGAACTGTGGTTGAAAATTAAACATGGACGCTGGAACAGGTCATCGTGAGACAGGATGAAAAGCTAGGAACGCAGTATCGGGACAGCCAGAGCTTGGGACTTGAGGCACGGAGAGAAAGCATGGGTGAGGCAGGGAGGTGAATGGGCTTCAGAGGCTGGAGACCTGGGCGGACGCTCGGGGAGCACGGCGGTGGCTCAGAGGTCAAAGGCTTTGCTGCCGCTTCTCACTTATCTTGACTTCTCTATCGGGGGAACGACCGTCAGGCCACAAACGGTAGAAAAGACCCAGTTAGGAGCGAGATGAGGCCCCAAATGGGCGAGCAGATGGCAGGAGAGACCCAAGTCACTTTCACAAGTCCGATTCCGCGGAGCAGTCAGCCATCCCTGAAAAGCGACCGCGTGCTCAGGGGGTGCTGGAACGCCTGAGGAGGGCGGAGGCTGACCCCGCTTTCACGCAACAAGGAAGATGAGAGTTGGAAATTAAACATGGATCTGACAGCGAGCCACACAAGTTTTGATGGGACTGTTTAAAACTCATCTGTTGGCACATCTAAAACCAACTATCTCTAATCTAGGAATCCACATGCGCTCATCGTGAACAAGTGCCACGAGAACCCCTGATTTCCTGTTCTGATGGGGATGCTGGGAGCAGAGAACTCCTCTAGGGGTTCTCCACACACCACTGGCAGGTCCCACCGAATCCCCTGTGGCCATGGCTGGGATGCCAGGTCCCCCAGGCGGCCTCTCTGGCGTCCTGCAGGCTTCCTGCCTGGCCCCGAGCCAGCCTGCCTGTGTGGAACTTAAGAGAAGGCACAGCCGTGAGCCTTCTCAGCCTTCTCAGCATCCTGGTGACAGCGAGGGTCCAGACGATCAGAGCCCAGGAATGCGGGCTGCTGCAGAGCACGGCCAAGTGCAGAGTCGCCTGTTCTACTCAGCCTCTAGAAGAACGCTATTTTCAACCCAAGGACATGGAAGCTCAAAGATGTCCTCTGCCCGGATCACGGCACGTTTGCTCTTCCTGCCTCAGGTGGCTGGGGCAAGTGCGAATCACACTCTGGGGCTCAAACATGAAGCTCACCGAGTACAAAACGGGAACCAAGTCCTGCGAAGACACACGTGGTTCTGAAGAGAATGTGACGTGCAGCCCCAACAGCTTTCACACAATGTCAGGGACAGGACCGGTTACCGGTGCCCAGTCGGGGGCAGCGTTCCCAGCCCGGTCCCACGACGGCACTGCAGTGGCGGGGCTCAGGAAGGTACCGGCCCCGCCACATCTGCAGGGCTGGATTCACTTTAGGTGCCGGGTTTGAAGAGGCCCATGGGCAAAGCTTGAAAGGTCTGAACACCCTGACCCCAAGACATGGGCAAGAACGGGGTATGTGCCCTGCTCCCGGCACCCTTGGGCCAACGTTCCTGGGGAGTCTCGATCCTCAGGGACTACCCGGGTCCCTACAAAACAGCAGTGAGAGTGCTCCTGATCTCAGAAGGGAGAGCTGCTCCCCATCACTTCAGGTTTCCTAAATACCCCACCCTGGGCCATCCCACAGTATTTGTTGGAACATCTGCCCTTGGCCAACCCCTGCTGCCAAGACGACTGGAGTGTGTGCGTGTGGAAAGAAGCTGGGAGCACACTTAGGAGGAAGCATGGTGCACCATCTACCTTTTTTTTTTTTTTTTTTTAAAGATTTTATTTATTTGAGAGCGAGACAGAGATAGCGAGTGAGAACATTGAGCGGGGAGGAGAGGGAGAAGCAGGCTCCCCACTGAGCAGGGAGCCCGATGCAGGACTCGATCCCAGGACCCTGGGATCATGACCTGAGCCGAAGGCAGATGCTTAACCAACTGAGCCACCCAGGCGCCCCCGCCATCTACCCATTTTTAAAAGGGATTTTTGGACACCAATACACTCGGACTGTGTGCTCTTTCCCCCCACGTGTAAATGGATCCTGTGCCCAGACAGAGGGCAGCTCAGAGAGCCGCTCTTCTGGGCAGGGAGAAGCCGGGGGTTGGGGGGGGGGGGTCTGACCCAGACGAAACCTGTCCTCCCACAACGAGCAGTCTCTCGTCTTCCCCAGCTCAGCGCAGGGGGCAGGCTCCTGGCAACCTCAGGGAAGCGAAGAGGCTCTGAGCTCACGGAGGGCCCGTTTTATTTTACTTTTCATTTATTTTTTTAAAGATTTGTTTGAGAGAGAGCGAGAGCATGCACACACACACGAGTGGGAAGGGCAGAGGCAGAGGGAGAGAGAATCCCAAGCAGACTCTGTGCTGAGTGCAGAGCCCGCTATGGGGCTTGATCCCACGACCCTGAGATCACCACATGAACCGAAACCAAGAGTCAGATGCTTAACTGACTAGGCCAACCAGGCGCCCCACCGAGGGCCCCATTTTAAATGAGTATTCAACAAGCCCAAAGTGAGGACCAGGCTGCTGGCAAAGGGGTCTGGGCCATCAGGGTAAGTAAAGTCACATCAGCAATCCAACCTCATGGAAATCATCTTTGTGCTCCAGAATCAACATTCCAATGAATCGAAGTGGTGAAACCACCAAAGAGGTCTGGAGTGGGTGTGGGGGCAGGCAGGGGGGAAAGTGAGGAGGCCTGGTTTCCTCTAGAAGACGGGACTCCCCGGGAGGGCAGCAGGGGTCCCTAAGCTCGTGGCAGGGAATCTGAACCCAAGGGAAAGCCTGGCAGGGACCGGGGAAGGGAAGGAAGACATGGGCAAGGGAGCGGGGCCAAGGCCTTGGCACACACCGACGTTTCCACGGCCCCCTTGCCCACACCCCTGCTCGCTCCCTCCACACCTGGTCAGGGTCAGCTTGCTGGAAATGCTGACCCACCAAAAAGAGGCCTATTTTTGTAATGCATATATTACTACATCCTTATAAAAGTGGCCGCCAGACGAAAACATTTTTAGGGCTGTGGCCACACAGATGTTCCACAAGGTGGTTCCAACCAAGTCTGAAGTCAGAGCCCAGCCCGCCCAGCCCCACCAAGCACCTCTCTCTCCTCCTCTCTGTGGCCTGGAGATGGAAGGACACAGCAAGTGTTTAGAAAGCAGGCCATCTTCCTCAGAAGGGGGGGGGGGGTACAGTCTCCCCGGCTGCTCTGCGGCATCTTCCGATAGGCACGGCCCCAGGGGGCGGGGGGCACTGGGGGAAGCCAGCCCCGACTCCATGGCTCCTGCTCTGGAGCCCAAGGCCTGAGGGCCTCAGCCTTCTGCTGCATGAGCTACCACTCACATGATGCCCAGGACGGGACCTGGCAGAATGGCAGCTCCATCCCTGGGGCTCCTCCGGCCCTGTCCTCCTGGTTACTGACCTGTGCTCCGGGGAAGAGCTGGGCTGGAGGCCAGGACTTAACCTGCTGTCAAGTCAGAAGACAGTGGTCAGAGAGCCTCTCAAGAAAGGTTCGGTTTGCCCAGATGAGCGAAATTTTAATTGAGCCTAAAACTACATATATTCTAGAAGACGGAAAAGTCTCTGCTTGTAAGGTATGTGGTAGCAGCAGAAACAGCTATTATTTACGGAGCACAGACCATGAGTCCGAGTGGTTTTGTATTTCTACTCTACTACAGCATCTCCAAACAGGCCCTGTTAGCTCGACGGTGAGAATGCTGAGTTTTGGAGAAGGGAAGTGAACTGCCCAGGTCATACAGCTGGGAAGGGAGTAGGCCAGGACTGCGCCAGGTCTGGATAATTCTGAAACTTGTGTTCAGACCCCTCTGCTCACATTCGTGCACATTCTTTACCGGAAATATCACAGACAAGCCACAACCCAGGGCTCGGAAGTTCCGGGCAGTACCCATCCCCGCCTCAGCCCCCTCCCTCCCGCCCAGACGTCCAGTCCCCTCCTTTCTGGCCTGACTGTCCCTAGAAGCCCCAAGCTGAAGCCCCTCCACCTTCATCCCTAGTCCAGGCCACCTCCCGAAACACCAGGAGCCGGCTGCAGCTGGGCCTCCCCCAGCGAGAAAGCATGCCCTGAGCCGTAGGCCCCGCTCCCCCACATCCGGCCGAGGACCGAGGACCGAGGACCGAGGGCCTCCCCCCCCCCCACCCCCGCCTTCTAGAACGCACCGCCTGGCCTGGCCTAAGCGCCAAGCTTGAGTCAAAGAGGATTTCCCTGCCCTGAGACACAGGCAGGTGTCTCTGCTGGAGCCTGACTGCGTGAAGATCTGTCACGAGGCGCCTACACTTGAGTGGGGAGAGAGCTCAGCTTGCAAAGGACCAGCCCAATCCCCCCAACTCGACAAAACATTCCACCTTTGTTTCTAAATATTTACAATCTGAAAAAAATATCAAACGACATTTGCAGGACCCATCCCGGATCAGAAACCTTGGATCTCCTTCCAGAGATTTACGGTCTTGCCTCTTTCTCACGTCTTCAGCTGTCACACAGGAGAAGTGACCTCTCAATGCAACTTCCTTTTCAACATGCTGGTACTCGGCTCGCAACATTCGTTACTTGCTCCACAGCCCTCCCCCTGGGGTCTGGTGGCAGTCCGCCAAAGGGCACCTTCCGCCCTCCTCCCCTGGAAGGCCGGTAGGATTTGGCTGTGAGGAGCTCCCACAAAGACTGCTGTGCACCCTTCCTCCCCAGCAACTCCCCCCCACCCCCCGCCCGCCCAGCATGAATTTGCTAAAACACTTTAGCTACCTGCCTCGCCTTCCAGCTAGGTGGGAATGGAGGGAAGTAAGGGCCAAAGGGGAGGTGATGGGAGAGGGTGCCGAGGGAGCACAGGCCAGTGGCGCACCTGGTCTGAGCCCACGGGGGCCCCTCTGCAGCCTGGGTGTCACGACCAGAGGTGACATGTGGCTCAATTCCCGGGTCACTGTTAAATTTACCAACAATTTAAAGAAAGCTCTCCATGTCCTGCACTTACGCTCATAGCCACCTCAACTGAGAGAGGAGAGGCCCGAGGGCAAACTCCGAAGCTGGCGAGGGACCCCTGGGGAGAGCCCTGGACCTTCTCAAGATGGGGCGCGAGTGGAGGAAGCAACCCAGGTGGGCCTCTGCAGAGGAGTGCTCCCGATCACTGGCCAGGTCAGCTTGCAGGGTCGGCGCCTGCTGACATGGGGTCCTTCCTTCCAGACACAGATGACGCAGGTGTGTGTGGCTGTGTGCTGAGGCCTAGCTTCCAGAGGGAGAGCCTGGGCCTGGTCGCTGTGAGCACTGCTCGATGGAGCGAGCTCAAATGAGGAAGCCGCCTCTGATCCCAGGGCTCACGTGGTGGAAGGTCACCCGTGCCTTGCCCGCTCTACCCCGAAATGTCTCCCGCCCTGTCCCTCCTGCCTTACCCTTCTCCTCCTTGAGGCCAACACCAGCTCTCCTACTGACCTCCTGGCTGCAGGCTTGTCCCCTCCAGCCCTCCTGGGCTGCCTCCATGTGGCCCGAGTCCCCTCACTCCTGGAAGACTCTTAACAGCTCCCTCCCCCTGCCAACTCATCCTCCACGCCAGCCCACAGAGCCGTTTTCTGAAAACAGAAATCTAATCAGATTGTTCAACTGACTAAACATCCTGGTAGCCTCACTACCTCTGGTGGTGAGCATGTCTCATGTGGCCAACCTGCTTCCTATAGAAGAATCGACCTTAAGGCCAAATGAAGGAGACACCCTGAGGCCGGGGTTGCTGCACTCCAGGGAGGCCCGTCCCCTCCTCGCGACTCCCCAGGGTGTCTGTTTCTGGGGCCTCGCGCCCACCGCAGCTGCCCACACCGGCTGGAGGCGGAGGGGCGCCCACAGGGTGGGGTCCTAGCCACACTGCGCTCACTGCTCTGTGCAGTTCTGTGCAAACGTTTAGTTACCTACTGAAGGCCAGGCACATGGGCCAAAGAGCAAAACCTTTTCCTAAACAGACAAATCCGGGTTCAAATCCTGGCTCTGCCTCCTACTAAATAAATCCTCGTGAGGAAATCACTTCAGGGCTCAAACGCTGGTCTCCTCACCACTACATGGGAAAGGTAATGTTACCTTGCTTACGTCTAAGCACAGAGACAACCCCCGCCCCAACCATGCATGTTCACCCTTTATCACGGGTTTGCTCAGCTTGCCTGGAACCCCTTCATCTCCCATCCGAGGCAACCAGACGTTTCCCCGAGGTTCATCTGGGACACAGAGCTAAACCCACAACCCACATTTCCCATTGGCTCCGAAGCCGTGCACTACTAACTGAGCTTTGTCTCCCCTGCTGCCCTGCCCCTCCTCTCACAAGTGACTTACCCTGGAAACCAGCCCCAGCTTTACTGCACCTCAGATGAGTTACGCGACCGGCCATGAGGATGACAGAAGCATGAATTTCCTCATCAAAGCCCAAGAGCACCAGGCCGTCCAAACAGGCCCGCGGTGGCACCCGGTGTGTTGAGGACGGCCCCCCATCGGGCCTGCGTGGCTTGGCAGGAGGTGCTAGTCGTGGCGAGCCGGACCAGACCCTGGCCGTGGGCTGGCAGCTCTGACCGAAACTACCAGGAAGGCTGGGGATTAAATATTGGTCCAGGTCACAGTCAACCAGTGGAATTATAAACACCTGGGAGCAGTAAGTGGTGTAGGAAGCCATCTCTGGATACAGATTTAGGATTTTCCAGTGGTGCCCAGGGGACAGGGTGTGGGGGAGGCGGGCTGTGGTAGAGGAGCTCGCTGCCTGGGGGCCCGGCTGCCCTCCCGGGCCAGTGGTTCCTGGAGGACAAGCGCCATGTCCATGCAGAACAATGGGTTCTGCCCCAGTGAGCACCAGCCTTGGCTCCGAGTGGGGACGGCCCCGCCTGGGGGGCCAGCAACGGGGACCCCCAAGATCCCTGGGGGATCCAGGCTGCTCTGACCTGGCAGAGGCTTTGCATGGAGAGTCTAAGGCTCCGATGTGTACCCCAGGCATGCTGACAAAACACCTGCTCTGCACTCTTTCAAGTGCATGCCACGCTTTCGTGACTAGGCTACAGACCCACCTGAGTCACTAAATTCACCCTTTCACCATCTGTTCTTTCCATCAAATACAGGTATTAAAAGTATTCTGAGTTTTTATCTCATTTAAAAAGACATGGGTGGCTCAGTCGATTAAGCATCTGCCTTCAGCTCAGGTTATGATCCTGGGGTCCGGGGGTCGATCCCGCCTGCTTCTCCCTCTGCTCCTACCCCCGCTTGTCCGCTCTCTCTCTCTCTCTCTCTGACAAATAAGTAAGATCTTAAAAATAAAAATAGAGCTCTTGACACAGGACCAGAGCACGGGGATCCAGCTAGATGGGATGGCAGGCACAGGGGACCTTCCTAAAGGAAAGGATCAGAAACATTCACAAAGGAAACGAACCATGTTCACTGAGAGACAACTGGCAGATTTAGAATTCTTGTTCAGCAAGAACCCATACCCCGCTCCCAGCCTTCAGAAAGAAATGGCCTCGAAACTGGAGATACATCCCACCGTACTGCAGGTTTGGTTCAAGAACCACAGAGCAAAAGTCAAGAAAGCCAAACAACAGCAATTAGCTGGGGTGGAAGTCAAGACCAGCTCTTCCAAGAGACACACGGATGCCGCTCCAGGAGCCCCCGATGGTGCCTACCCTGCTTCCCTAGTTTAAACAGATCACCCCATACCTTCCTTCCAACTCAGCATATGCTCCAATTTTAAGGCTCTCTCAGACCATCCTTCTGGCCACAAAATAGTCCATTTCGGCTGCTGCCGAGATCCTAACATCTACTCCCTATGTCCCATTACGGAATCCCAAATTCTTTCCACAAGCTTCACTGCTAATTCTTTGGGTTCTTCATCTCCACAAAGAACTTAGTGAGCAAAGCCAGACACAAAAGGTCACCTACTGTAACGATTCTCCGTGATTCCAGACAAGAGACAGAGTCAGGATCTACGCGACATGGAGGCATTTCAGAAACGGGCTTCGTGGAAAGAAAAAAAAAAAAAAAAAAAAGACCCACAAGTGCCCGTGGGGTGGAACCGAGTGGCAAGAGTCGCTCAACAAACTATTGCGATGGGGATGTTTCATGTTGTAATTCAGATGGCAGGAACCTGCATGTATAAATTCATCCAAAGACACTGTAATATTGTATAACATACACCACAAAAAAAAAAATCATGTGACAGGACGGAAGCATCAGCTAATGCCACTGGCAGTAACCATTTCGCAATATATAAATGTATCAAATCAACACATCATACACCTTACACTTATACCTCAGTAAAGCTGGAGACAACTTTTAAATTATATCTCAATAAATATATACAATGAGACTAAAAAAAAAAATAAAAATAAAAAAAATAAAAATAAAAAGATGTCTGCTATCAAAAGGAACCCCCGTGAAGTCAGGCACTACTGGCCTGGGGAGGGCTCCCCCTGGAGGACGTTCTCCAGGATGCTGCTCTGCGCCATGGCAGGCTTTGGGGACACCCTGGGTCTGTGCTTTCTCCTCCCTTCACAGAGACAGCCCGATGCCCGGCACTGACCAGGCGAAGGCCGTCCCTTGGGATGGGGCTGTTGGGGGTCCTAGATGCAGATGCTTCAAGTGGCAGGTAAGACGAGTCTGCTCTGGGGGAAGCAGCTCCCAGCTCACCGGAGGAGACACCTTGGACAGACAAGCCCTGCTAAGGACATCGAAGCAAAAGACCGCTGAGAGGCACGTGGAGCGGGGACATTCTGATGTGCAAGAAGTACACACATTCGTTCAGATGACCAAAACACATTTGTCACATACACTGGTCTTGGTCCACGGTTCCCAGCTCATGGCTCCCCAAAGCCTTGGAATCTCCTGAGCTACAACAGGACCATATTTTGTTGTAATAATATTTGGCCTCCTGTCCTCAGTTCCTGAAGTCACTTCAGAGCCACCCAGGTGCCCTGGGGGTCTTGTTCCTCGTAATGAGCCCCTTCCCACAACAACTGGGCTGTTAATGGGGTGATTTTAGAAAGCAGCTCAAAATGGGGGCTGGTGGTACAGGGAATTTTCAGTCCTCCTGGTTTCCAGGCAGGGGAGAGGGGGCTTCAAAGAATGCTTCCAAGTGCCACCATGCTGGGCCCCAAGCTCAACTCCACGAGGACAGAAGCTCACATATCCCTTCCTAGAGCTGCTGATCTGTATCCTTTGGTATCTTCTGTCATACAGCAGCAATCTAATGAGTCCGTGGGCTTCCTGAGTTTCTGTGAGCCACTCCAGCAAAGTAACCGAACCCCAGGAGGATTCGCAGCTGGTTGGTGAGAAGCACAGGGGACACCCAGGACTTCCGACTGGCATCTGAAGAGGTCTGCGGGGGCGGGGGGGTCGGGGGGCAGCCTTGTGGGACTGAGCCCTTCCCTGTGGGATCTGATGCCATCTTCAGGTGGACAGTGTTGGAGGAATCTCAACTGTAGGACATCCCGTTAGTGCCTGGAGAACTGCTGTGGGTGGGAGGAGGGGGACCACCGTTCGCCAATGGTGGAATGGGGTGCAGAACCCAGAGAGGATCACCTGCCAATTGTCAATGTGCACAGAAATTACCTAGAAAATGTTGTTACATTTAGATCCCAATTTGGGGGGGAGTGGTCAGGGTAGGGCCAACGATCTCTGCATGTCCAGGGCTGGGCTGCAGGAGGGGCAAGGCAGACGCCCTTGGGCTGTCAAGGAAGAAGACTGGCAGACGCGGCTTGCCTGAGGGGCGGTTCGTGGCCAGGTGTGGGAAACAAGAGCACAGCAAGCCCCCCCCCCCCCCCGCCCCCGCAGCACAGGATGGGCCTGAGCTACGGCGAGGGGGCGCGCCCTGGTGAGGGTGAGGGTGAGGAGAAAGCAGCCGCGGCCACGCCTGCAGCCCTCTGGTCCTACGGAGGCAAGGAGCCGGATGGAAGGGGCAGGCAGGTGTTCAAGCACAGACCACTCTAAGGGCATTTCTTTGAAAATGTGAAGCCCTACCCAGATGGTGGATTTATAGCTGGCTCAACAAGGTTCCCCCCTAAAAGAAAAAGTAGCCTAAGAAAGATGATTATCAGACTGATGCCTCCACCTGAGGAAGTCTCTGGTAGCCCTGCTGGAGGGCTCTGCATTTGGCCTTGAGCTAACATGAAGCCACAGAGTCATCTCAGTTAATGTGCAAGGAACCAAACCAACAGGAATGGCTAATACCTGGACAAATGAAACCAAGAATCAACAGAACTGTCAAGGGGAGAATGGATGAAAGTCAAACTGTGGGGACAAACCGAAAAATCTCACCTTAGAGAAAACTAACCACATGAGAAATGAGAAATCCTTGGCCCCCTGGGGGCTCACATGAAAGACAGGGGGTGGGGGTGCCCGCCAAAGCAATCCTGGGCACGCCGGAGGGGAGCTTTTCCTCAGGACTGTTAATGGAGGCTGATGGAGAGGGAACGGGCGAGCCCCCTAGTTCTGCCCAAGTAGGGCGGCAGGGGTCCTGTCATGTTGGGAGGTGACCTCTCAACTCTCCCAGTGTCGAGATCCTGTGACGAAAGCAGCTTCTTCATGAGGGGACCGAGTGTGAGGAGTTTGAAAAGCGCCCTGCTCGAACCTACATGGAAGGATTCTGGTGAGCATCACTCAGCTCCGTCCGGGGAGCGCTGCTGTGCGGGGCCAGCACTCAGCCAGACGGCAGGCTCCACCCCGTGCTTGCTGCTTACCAGTCGCCATGGGGCACCTGCGCAGAAGGCCCGCAAACCTGCTTAGATGCTTAAGGTAGGCACATCCTCTTCTGGGTTCTCAGCTTTTATTTCAGCCTGGTCTCTCCTTTTTGGAGGCGCTGGCTACTGTCCCGCAGCAGCCTGCTGCCCACCCTCTGGCTCTGCCTCACGCCACGTACTACCCGCCCCTACTTACAAGATAACGCCCGTCAGTTTTCTGCACAAAGCACCTCTGCACCAGCGCCCAGGGCCTGCTGCCTGCCCACAGCATCCCTCCCCCTCCTGCGAAAAGCAGCCAGATTTTACTACAGGGAACTGACCCCTTTTCCATCGATACCACCCCCGGCAGTCACACGATCCGCACTCCGGCCAGACTACTTCATGCCCCTCGGCTTCGGGAAGTGATTTTGCGGTGAACACAAGTAACCGAGGCCAGGGAGACATTTCTGGGGTTAGGGCAGACCAGAAGACTTAAGCCAGAGGCTGCCAGGAGCTCCACTGTGGAGCTCCCCCAGTCCTAACGTCCTATGCCCAGTCACACCACAGGAAGCCTGAACCTCTCAGTTACGTGAACTGCCTTGTTTTCATTTTTGCTTAATGACAGGGTCTTAACTTCTGTCACTAGCAACCAAGGGTCCTCATGGGGGATTTAAGTCACAACAGCGAGATTCATTCATTCTGAATGTTATCAGGAGTATGTCCTCACCGTCCCAGGAGCATTGTAAAATGTAAATACCTTGACCCAAAGATAAAAGCTCTCAAGACCAAATCTCTGAATCTCTGGTGGGGAGATCCTGTCAGACACAGAGGCTGCCCCAGGACCTCTCTCTGGGGTTGGCAAAGGCGACCCTACCTGTCTGGTCAGGCTGCCTCCAAGGTTCATGGTGCCAGAGCCAGATTTGTTGGTCTGCAGCCAGAGCATCACAGTGGAGGTCAGCTTGTAATGGGCGGTGCGACCACTGGATTTCTCCTGCGGGATGAGA
Source organism: Zalophus californianus (assembly GCF_009762305.2). Classification (NCBI taxonomy): domain Eukaryota; kingdom Metazoa; phylum Chordata; class Mammalia; order Carnivora; family Otariidae; genus Zalophus; species Zalophus californianus. The sequence continues at coordinate 14,063,552 of NC_045598.1, forward strand.
CAGAGGTCAGAACCCCAGGTGTGACCCTGAGCTGGGATCATTCTCACATGTCCCTTCCTTGGATGTGGGGCCACGACATGACCTTATAAAACCCCGGCTGGTCTCTAAAGGGACCAAATCTGCAATCATGGGATCTTTATCATCGGTGACCACTGCAATCCTGACTGATCTTTATCTAACTGACTCTGGGGCATTTTTAGGAGTGACCGGGGGTTTATATATCACAACATTACCCCCCCCCCTTCAAGAAACATCTGCCAGGGAGGCGTACCTGCACTTCCACCACGTGGATGGAATCCCAGCAGCCCTTGATCTTCTTTGATCCATCTCCAGCCTTCTTTATGAGGATCACTCCAGCAAAGCCATGATCCAGATCCCAGAGGTAGACAGATGAGACGCCACCTTCAAAATACCTGCCGGAAATAGGCCCACGTGCCCATGAGATGTTAAGCCGGTCAGATTACAGATCAACAGCCCAGGGGTTCATTCGGCAAAGCTTCATCTGAATGTCTGTCTGGAATGAAGGACCCTCCCTCTCCTGTGATGGTTCCAGGGTTGACTCCTGCCCGTGTCCTGAGCACCTGCTGGTTGGGGGAGGGGTCCCAGAAAGATCACGGGCTCAGGAGTCCTAAATATGCACTGGAGTTTGAGCTCTGCCACCGACTCTCGCTCTGTGGTCTTTGGCAAGCTTCCAGAGGAAGGACCTAGCAAAGTGTGTGACGTGGAATGGACGCTCAGTGGGGGTCATTACTACCGAGTAGGCGTCACTGTTCCACACTCCCATCTTCCGGGACGGCTATTTCACAGGGGCGATAAGGGGGACACCCAGAGTAGCACACTCCTCCCCGCCAAGAGCCCCCCGAGCCCGGGCCACCTGGGCTTCTGTTGGTCTTTTGGAGCAACTCTCTGCCACCCTCTAGCCGGAAACGAAGAGCTGAGCTTAGGGCAGAGCTCCCTACTCAGGTTTGAGTCGATATGGAAAAATTCCTAACTAGGAACAAATATAAGAAAAGGCCAGAGGAGAAAAGGAAATCAGGCTAGGGTCCCAAATCCAAGAGACCCAAGGTGACAGCGTGGCAGGGCCGGGCTGCCGGGGGCACAGGCGGGTCACCAGCTGCTGTGTGGGACCTCCAACTCTGCCGACGACCAACCGGAACGCTGGAAAATACGCATCTCTGCGTGCCTAGCATGTTCTTTACCAGCGCGCTGCTGAGGCGCATTCTTCACCAGCAAGTCTGTGGCCTCTCTGACCCCAATTAACCTCGGCATCCACAGTGTGGTAGGCACACTCTGGGCCCCGCCGGGAGGGCCGGTGTCGTGTGTGAGCATGGGCTCAGACGCGGAGGAGCCGGGCTGGCTGCACAGGTGTGGTGGTGAGCATGGGCTCGGGGGGTGCACGGGGCCCAACCCCCACCCCTAGCCATGGCTGCACATTCCCCACCCACCAACTCTTTATTAAGTGCTACCAGACACCAACTGTCCGAACTGGGCCTTCACTTCATCACAAAATAGGAAGATTCATACCTACTTTATAGGACTGTTGAGAGACAAAAAAACAGGAAAGTAAATAATCTGACCAAAGACTATTATTGATTTTAATAACAAAAATAAGTACTAAAAATAAACACATCTGTAAATTCTCAATAAAGCTGTTACATAATAAAAATATACATGGTTAATGCTAATATTTAGAGAATGTGGGTGAAGGGTACACAAAAATTCTTTGTAAATTTGGAGGGGTCATTTTAACGTAAGTTCAAAACCATTTCAAACTAAAAAGTTTTGGTACAAAGGTCAGTGGGTGATACACACTGGAGCGTAAAAATCTGAGCAAGAGGAAGCAGCCTTTCCTCATGAGAACGACAGCCTCCTGCCTTGGAGCTGCAGGGTGCCGTGGTGCTAACCCACCGCAGGCGCCCCCTGGGGGCCCAAAGGGTGCACACGAGGTCTGCTACCCTCCCCGCTCCCCGCTGGGATCCCAGCCTGCCGCGGCTACCACACCCTGCCCCTGCCTCTCCGTCGCCACAGGCTCCACGGTGATTAAGCCGTCCAATGTGATTCACACCACTGCCCACCCTCACACCCCTGGTCACCCTGGGAGGCAGGGGAGGGTGGGCCCGGCAGGGCTGATGCAGCAGATGCCTGGTGAGGGCCTGCTGGACAGACGCACTGAGGTGCCGGCCCCAGGAAAGCGCAACGCAGAGCACACCCACAACTGGCGGGGGACGGAACAGAACTCAGCACTATCCTAAGTGACCACCAAGAAATCTAGGTTCACCAGGAGTCACATCACTACCACTGAGGGAAGAGCAGCCCAGCTAATCCCAGTCCTGCTGGGGACAGAGTGCTGGGTTCTAACACTCGGTTTCCCCTTCGGTCGGCTTGTAGGGAGAGCAGCCCCACATCCAAAGGGAACAAACAGCTCTAAAAACTGTGGCTTTTCTTGGGCTGGCATGAAGAAAGGGCCAGTAATCTCTTCTTTCCGTTGGCCATCCAGGAGGAGGGAAGGCTTAATGCCCAGCGGTCATTCTCCCCCATCCCACCTACAGCGTGTGGCCCGATCCCCATGACCAGAGCGTGGTGGTGGTCTCGCCCAAGGCCCCGCGCGCCCTCTGTGTGCTAGGATGCCAAGGGAAGTGGGCCAGGCTACCCCGGACGGGAACCGGGAGAGAGCCCGGGGGCCCGACAGCCCTCGACGATACTACCTGGAGACCAGCTCCAAAGTGCCAGGCAGCCTACAGATGATCCCCTTGCTCCCCCATCCCTTAGATGTGTTTTCTTCCGGGAAATGAAACAACCACATTCATGTTTGATAAGGTGGAACTGGCCATTTCCACTCCAATGCCCCACCCGGTGGCCCGGCTCCCACTCCGGGCAGCTTCTCCCCGGCATCCTCAGCTTCCTTTGTGGGCCACACTGACCGGGCCTAACGTTCCAAGACGTTGGAGACCGAGGAGGGCAAAATGCAAACTTAATTCTGACCTCTACATGGGTTGCTCTTCTTTTCTCCAAAATTAAGAAATTCATTGCAAGGACGTTATAAAACAGGGAGATTGAAAAATTAGCCTGCAATACCTATGTCAACTTATCCCATAAATCTGATTTTTCCAAATCCCCCTCCAGTCTTTGTCCAGATGCGTAACTTTTCCGTAACGACAAGCACAGCCACGGTGCCGTGTTGAGTGCGGCCTCTGCGCTTGGCACAGAATTGTTAGCGTTTTTCCAGGGAGCCGCACGATCTCCGCAACTGTTTTTCATAGCTAGGGTAGTATTCCACTGGGCAGTATCCTAATTTATAGTTGCTCGGACTTGTAATAAGGGAATGGCAGCCAAGTTCCCTCTCCCGTCGTCGGGGTGTTCCTTATCAGGGTGAGGAGGACGTGCTGAAACCCGGGCTCCGCAGGCAGGGCCCCAACACCACAACAATTCAATAACAGACCCACATTCCATTCACCAAAAGGCATCTCCAGGCACCGGGGCGGCAGCAAGTCTCAACCTGACCAGGCTCCAAGACAAAGGAAGCAGAGGACTGCGCCATCAGAAAGGGCCAGTTCAGGATCTCCCAGAACAGCAGCCTCTCCGACAAGTGCCGTCAGGACCGTGGTGAGCAGGCTGGTGGTGGGGTGACTGCGGGGCACACAGACAGCCCCCCCGTTACATGGTTTATGGCTTTGCTCTGTGAGTGAAGCATTAATTAAAGAGGGACCTCAACAAGTTTTTGAAAATTTATTCTTACCTACTGTACTTTGATCATAATGACATGAAACAGGAAAAAAATAATTTTTATGTGGCTCACATTTATGAGTTTTTACATAAAGGCTTTTGTGGGTATTTTAAGAATGTGCTAAAATGTTGTCTGAAACCACATAAAGCCATCTGAGGAGTCGCCGGCCAGAACTAACAGCACACACATGGAAGCACTTTAACTGGCCTTTGTATATTTAATGAGTCAAATAGCATTAATATTGTTTAAATGCTAACATGCCATTTCAATAAGGCGGCTCTACCATCACCAGCGCCCCGCTCTTGGGCCTTGCACGTCAATGTGAATGATCAAATGGGGCCTGGGACTGAGAGTGGGCTACGGGGGAAGCGACCGGCCCTACCCGGGGCTCTGCCAGCGCTTGATCATTTCAAAAACCCCAGCCATCCAGGGAGGGAGGGAGGACAGACCCAGCACCGACTGCCACAACACTGCTGTGTGAAGCAAGGCCCGGAGCTCCTGCAGTGAACTCTCTGGTCAAGTGGGCAGCTCGGAGAACTTTAAAACAGAGAGGCCCAAAGACAAGAGCACAGGCTTTTTTTAGGCCTGAAATCCAGCCAGTAAAGGGGGTGAATGATCTGTGAGCTGGACAACACAGGGACAGAATGCAGGGAGACTAGAGAAGCCCCCTGGAAAGTCTTGACCCATGAGGCAGTGGGGCCTTGGGAAGCTCCAGAACACCAGCAGGGGGAGAACGGCAGACCGGAGTCAGAAACCGTGCTGGTCTCACTGAAGAGCAAACCCCTTCAGCCACACGCCACACGCCACAGGGTTCCACACACAGTCTTGGGGGCTTCCAGGACTTTCCCAGTAAGGGTGAACATTCTCTTTCTTTCCGGGTTTTTTAATTTTATTTGTTTAAATATTTTTTAAAGTAAACTCTACTCCCAACGTAGGGCCCGAACTCACAACCCTGAGATCAAGCACAGTGGGCTCCACTGACAGGAGTCAGCGAGGCACCGAGGGTGACCATTTCCTACAGCAAATGGAATGGCCGAGAAGTCAGACAGCTGGCCCTAAGCACATGGGGCTGCTGTGCGCTGGCTCCCTAAGTCAGTCCATCTGAAAACTAGTACTTGATTACAACAGGCGGTACGGGTCTCGTAAACTCCAGAAGGCCGGGGGGGCCCCACGGGACACCTCTGTCCTGGATGAGCCAGGAGCACGTTCATGACCAGCAGCTGGGCTACTCTGTACCAGCCAATTACAACAAAGCATCCGGTCAAGTTTACGCTCTATCATCCGATCCCTGAACGTGGACCAACTAAAAGGCCAACATGCCAGTTAGTTCTCCTGTCCTCAAGAGTTCAGCATTGTTTCTCCCGGAAAAGGACTCCTGCTCTTGAATCATGTCACAGTCACGGATACGGATTCTGTGTCCGTAACTCTTCAACCGCAGGACCTCTGAGGGTGGGGGGGCAGGAGAAGGAAAACATAACACTTCACACTCAAAATGATCTACTTCACCAAAGAAAAAAGGAAAGAAACTATCTCAGCTCCCGAAGCCTTATGGAGTGCGCGAAGCCGGGCTGTGCATGGAGACCTAGCATGGAAACTTGTTCCGGGAATGTGAGCTGTGAGTGTGCATTATCCAATCCCCAGTCTCAGCCAACACCGGGCTGCATGCGTCACAGGGAAGATGGGACTGGAACGGACTGTGACGTCGTCAGCTTTTACTCCTGCCTTCTCAAATCGGCTCCAGGGAGAAGAGCCGGATCCGTGCTTCTAAGACAGAGGCCCCAGCAGGTGATGAGTCACATGCCATGACCCTCCCAGAAGAACACAGCCTAGGACACACCTGCTGGGAGCCGGCCCTGGCTGGCCTCACTCAGAGGTGGTCTTTTTGCCATATGTGGGCTAGGCCAGGAGGCTGGAGCAGACGTGACTCTCTGGTGGCACGAAGTCACGTGTGACGCAGAGGCCAGGCTATCACCCCCAAGACAAGTCAGGGGCATTATAAGGTAAGCCCCCTAGATGCTGGAGTGTGAGGGGGCTTCGTTGAATACGTCAAGAGGAAGGGAAGGAGTATTTATCTGGCACCAATGTTATGTCGAAGACTGTTTTCCCATTTGCAAAATGAAGGAGCTGGATCACAGGCTCAGTGGGGTCTTTCCAAGCTCGGACTGCCCGGATTTAGTGGCTGCATCTGGGCCTGTGTGAGGCAAACCCTGAGCACTACAGTACCAATTACTAACATCTTAATCAAAGTTGGTCAAAACTCTGCTTACACGCCTCCAGTGACAGAGAACTCACTACTTTTACCAAGGCCATCGTTTTCTGGACTGGAGTGAAAACTTGCACTGACTTGTCAGCTAGAACCACACAAAGTAAGAACTTAATGCCCTTCTCTCATGCAGTCCTTTTAAATATCTAAAGATGGCTTATATAAACCCCAAGATTTCTCTTTTTTGGCCTTCCTGTTGTTATATTATTGCTCATAAGACACGATTTTAAGTCCCCGCACCTTGGTTACACTCTTCCGTGAGGGTCCGAGAACAGAAATCAATGCCCTCTGTGTTACCCAATGTACAGCAGAGACCAGCGCATCTCTCAGGGGAGAGGCTCCTGCCCCACCCGGGAGCCCAGGGCCAGAGCAGGGTTCTTGGCCACCACGCCTCACTCACACGGACACAGATGAGCTTGCGCTCCTCTCCAACGCAACGTTTCCTCTTAACGTATTGTCATACAATTGTCTCCCACATCCTAGATTTTTAAGAACCTGGTAAACTGGGGACGCCTGGGTGGCTCAGTTGGTTAAGCGTCTGCCTTCGGCTCAGGTCATGATCCCAGGGTCCTGGGATCGAGTCCCGCATCGGGCTCCCTGCCTGGCGGGGAGCCTGCTTCTCCCTCTGCTTCTGCCTCTCTGTTTCTCATGAATTAAAAAAAAAAAAAAAAAAAGAACCTGGTAAACTGGACTCGAGAATATCATTTTCCACTCAGATCTGTTATATTCAATTCTCAGAGTCATGGCTTCACCATTTCGATGTATCTTTGGGGGATTCTGAGTCTGTTGCCTGTGTGTTATCCAAGCCAGCTTTCCTTGGGGATCCTTACATGTGGGAATATACACACAGAAGTAGGGTGCAACCCAGATGAGTATACAGCCGAGTTCTACACTGCGTGCACCAGTTCTCCCAAGCTGCACCAGAGAGTCCTGGAGGCTGAAGCGAGGCTTCTATGGAGAAAGGGATGGTCAATTTGGAAGGATGCCTATGGCCTGGACACTTCTTTCAAGTTGGGGGACAGTCTCAAGGCGGGAACTCCCATGGCCTTAGATCTGACTGGAGATCAGGGGAGATGAGGGATGGACGGAGGGAACAGGTCAGGCACCGGCTGAAATGCCAGACGAGGAGTTTAGACTGTACACATTTTAAAATCAGCCCACTTAAGACAAGTGGAATCCTTCTGGTATCCTGTCGCAAGCTAGCGAAAATTGTCCCTTAAAATGTCCCAAATGGTCAGATTCCATGAGGTTCTTCCTTCCCTACTCTGTGTCTGTGGGTCACATCCGCAGTCTATTGTGTTTCTGGGGTCTCAACGAGGAGCAGCAGTGAGACTTGAGGGACACTCTTTACTGTACCTGGCACTTGGTCATGACAGTGACAAGGAGGTCACGTGGGCCCTCATTCAAACAGAAACTCCCATGTGCGCAGACTGAGTTTATGGCAAAGACAGGGAGAATAAACCTTGAGGCAGAGCCATTCCACCAGCGGCTCAGGTTTGGCCCCAGAACAATACCTTCTTGGTTCCTCCCAACCTAAAAAAACCCCTAAAGTTCCAAGCTACCAGCAGCAGTTTGTTTTTCTGATCATCCTTAAACATCCTCACAACCTAAAAAGGCACTTGGTACCCACAGGTGGGAACAATTCAGTTCTATTCCAGAAAAAAAGAAAAACCTCCAATTTGCTTGGAGAGACATCTAAAACCTGGTCTCCTTCCTTGCAGCGCAGACCAACATTCCTTTCTCATTGGCTCCGAGCTAGCCACCATTGAGAGGCTAAGCGTTTTCCCTGTCCAACGGACGGACATGAGTGCAGCCTGACGGGTGTGGCTTCCGGAAAGCCCACGGAGAGCTGCAGGAGGCAGGCCGACAGCCACGACTCTGAGGGTCTGGGGACTGTGGGCTCTGCCTGCCACGCCGGTGTCCCAGCTTCTGTTCAGGTGAGTCGGTGAGACCACCTCGCGGAGGCGGCAGGAAGCGCGCAAGACACAGTGGGGCCCCAGTGCAGGCTCAGAGCAGGCGTTCACTACCACTGGTGGCCGTCCGTCTTCCCAAGTCTCTCTCTCTGGGCCGAGAGGGCAGATCTCCTCCCTCCTCCTAACCGTGGCCTTTTCTGAGCCCTGCACAGGAAGCAAGGTATCGCTTGCCGGGTGAGCACGGTCCCATCCCCACTGCCCCGGGGGCTGCCGCTGGCTCTGCACAGAATGGAGAATGGTGGGCACCTGGCTCTGGGCTGGCAGATGTGTGGTGAGACCCACCTGCCCTTGTGCGTGTGTGGAGACCAGTGGTCTTCACCACGGTTTGCGAAACGTGTCCGAGTCTGCCCCTGGACACGGGACAGGTATTCTGCAGAAATGCCTTCCGGGACACACAGGTGCGACGATCCCCTGGGCAAGCATACCAATCGGCTTAGGCAAGTGTGGCTTTCATGCCAGTTGCACGTCAAAGTGACATCTGGATTGTGGCTGCAGCCCTTTACAGTCCCTTCACGGGGTTTTTACTTGCAGACACACCATGGAGGCCTCTCTAGAAACAAGGGAGCTGCTGCAGAGGCTGCAGATCTGGCTCTGGGATCCGAGCGAGCCATCCACACTTGGCACCAGCATGACCGTCTCCTGGTTCTCCAGACCCCCGTGATGATCCTGCTGCCCCACTCAGTCCACGGCTCGAGAACGTCGGCCTTCCAGGCCTTCTGGAGGTATAGGGCCACCACTCTCATCCAAAAGCTGCCATTTATGGGAACCCATTCTGTGTCAAGGGCCTTGAATACGTTATTTTATGGTTAAGAAAACCAGAACCCAGAGAATCAAAGAAACGTGCCCCAGCCACACAGCTGAGAGGAGGGCCGCTGGGACCGGCCCCGGGATCTGGCTGTCCCCGTGTGAAGGGGTACCGCAGCCGTGCAGGTGGGCAGCTGGGCAGCTGGGCTCAGGGGCCCCAGCTCAGCCTGTGAGGCTGAACCTCGCGAATATGAACACACACACACCCGCAACTACGCCGCCGTACAACGATGCTGGTTCAAGGTAGGGAAGTCAGAGAACAAAGACCACCACCACACTGAGTGGCCAGAAGGCGGGGGCCCACCACTGTGCACCCTGCGCTGGGACTTCTGCGAAGGAGGGCCCCCCTCCACCTCAATGAGGCAGCGAGGGCCTGCTGGCTGAACCTTCATAAGACCACCCACCCTTGATACTTGCACAAAGCAGCTTCCCGGAAAAGACATTTCCACCAGGAGCCTGGGAGGCAGCTCAGCCAAGAGTGCAGCTTGACCACCAGAGGGAGCTGGGCCCTCCTTCCACATGGGCAGAGTCTGCACCCCAACATGTGGAACTGCACAATCCGGAGCGTGACCGTGTGCCATATGGGCGCAAGAACCCAAGAGTTCTGGAGGAATTGGGAGTCCCTGATGCTGATTCGGGGGACCGTGTTTATTAGCAAAATGGTTTTCTGCACACTCCTGCTTTTCGTTTAACTTTCTTTTAGCGGATGCAAGTTGGACGATGCATGCCAGGGCCACCAAACCCGGAGCTGCAGCTTTAGGATGCCAGCCGAACGGGTCCATCTGGGGGCAACTTGCAGGCTCGTCCAGACCCACTCTTTAGGGGCTCGAGAAACTGCGGCAGACACCACTGCTTCGGAGCAGTGGTCGCGGGAGAGCTGAAACTCAACACTGTGGGGGCAGGACCCAGACTCACTCAGCTCCCCCACCCCCCAGAAAGCCGACAGGACCCTCTCGACCCATCTCCCTAGTCAATTAAAACGGCACAACCGAGGCAGGGCGGGGGTGGGGTGGGGGGGTGGGCCCAGGTTCCCCCATTAAGTGCTTCCAGCACTTTCACACAAGCCTGAGGCTGTGGCAAGCCAGAGTCCCACAGAGGGCGGGGCGGGTTCTCAGAGGCCCTCTATACGCATGGCTGAAGATACAAATCATACATGTGAAAACCCAACTACTAATTATGCTGCCGACAAGTGGAAAGCCAGACGCAGACCCTGTCCCCGCCTGGCGGTCCCTGGAGCACAGCACACGCGGCACGCAGGGCCTGCTAGAGACCTTCCTATCCGGGAAGAGGTCCCACACCTCTGGGCAGGAACAAAAAGGTTTCTGCAACATGAACCATGCAGACCTATCTGCAGAGGCAAGGATGGAGGGCAGATGTGCCAATCCAAATGGCCCAGGCTTCATCCAGCTCCAGAACTTTCCTGAAAGATCTCCCACCAATTCACGCCTCCCTGCCCAGTGCTTTCGCCCACTTCCCGGGGGGAGGGGGGCTGGGGTTGTGACTCCAGAGACCGAAGGTAATAGCCAGCGGTTTCTGGTCGTGGAAGCACCGGGTGACCTTATGCTACAGATTTCACCCAGCCAGACGGAGGGACGAGTAATTAGGACCAATAGCCAGACTAAGGGAAGTCTGGGGCAGGATCTTTCCACTCATGGCCTCTCCAATCCAGCCTCCAAATTGCTTATGTACAGTTTCTTAGGATGTACTTCAGAGCTGGCCTATGTACCCCTGGGGCCCTCCAGGCCCTTCCCAATGCACGGAGAATGACAGCCAAAGCCCACGCCTGACAAGGGCCTGGGTCCCTCTCCCTACTGCTCACACCCTGCTCCGCGTCCCTCGGCAACCCTCAGCGACCCCGCAGCCCGGGAACCACCTCGGGACTGCCTGAGTGACTCCTACTGCTCAGAGCACGGCCTCCACCATCCTCCCCTGCTCCTGCCAGGCACCACAGCTGAGCCCGGGCTCTCCACGACCACTGGGGCTCAGTGATTTGCTGAGAGGCTCACAGGACTCAGCACAGAGTCCTCCCACCAGAAGGTATTCGAGTGGAAGGAGACAGGGCAGGAGCCCGCAAAGGAAAGGCATGAGGGAGAAGTCCTGAAGAACCCAGACACAAGTCTGCTTGTGACTCCTCTTCTAGGGGCCGCACAAGAAGCGCTTCATTCCCCCAGCAAGTGTGAGGTTCTGTCTACAAGGGAAGCCCACGGATACGGCGACCAGGGATTTTACTGCTAGAGCACTCTCCACCTAGTACACAGCAGAATTCCAGGCTCCCAGAAGAGAAGCCCGAGTTCGGCATAAACCAGTGTTTGTGCAAAGAGTTTAAGCATCATGAGCCATTCTTATCAAGGAATGGTAGGAACCCTCCAGAAAGCCAAGTTCCTGGACACCAGCTAAGGCCAGTGCTGCCAGGGCAGGAGTCCCACGCCGGCTACTCGAATTCTCTCCTACGCAAGGGCAAACCCAGCGTCATCCGCACACAGTTCCAACCCTACCTAAAGTCAGCCTCCTCTGCTCTCCCTGCCTCTGTGCCTGGGTGTGTCCCTCCCAGCACTTCCCAAACCGTGCAAGCACTTTGTCTGTTTGCTCCCTTCTTCCCGTGTGCACCTGCACCTCTTTAAGCCCTGTGAAAATGTGAGCCCCATGAGGGCAGGGGCTGCCCCCACCATGCCCCGTGCTCAGAGCACAGTGGGTTCTCAATGTTTGTGCAACGGTTGTAAATACTCGCCTGTCACCACAGATGGGCACTACTACTTCGCTCCGTTTTTGAGGCAGGATTTACTTGAGGTCCCACGCTGGGCCAGGAGCAGAGCCCCAATCAGAACGCACAGCCTTCCACTGTGGCCAGTGACGCACCAGCCTGCTATCTCACCCCGTGTGCACCCAAACCACCTCGTATCCACGATCATAAAGGCACAGAACATAAGACATCCACAGGATTACGACTGCAGAATGACAACAATCCTGTCCTCCAAGTGGACATGACGAGTCAGAGCGAGCGAAGGCTTGCGCGCAGCACCCCCACTGAATGCCCCCCTCAGCCCCTAAGACAGCAGGGCTACCTCCTCAACAGATAAGGAAACAGAGGCTCAGAAAGTTCACTTACTTGCCCAGAGTCAGTGAGCGAGTATGGCGGAAGAGAGAATCAAGTCCAGGCCCTTTTGAGGCCCAGCTCCTCCCGACTCTGCAGCTGGCAGGACAGCGTTGGGCCTGAGACTTCTCCTGGGGCGTCTCCACCTGCTGTCTGAACAGCTCCTCCCACCATCGCCTACCTGCTGCCCCTGCTTCTGCTGCTCCCCGTTCTTCAGAAAAGCTCCCACTGCCTTCTGCAATTCCCACCAGGACAGACATGGTGAAATTCCCCAGGCCCTATGCTGACGTCCAACGAAGGCGGGGGGGGGGGGCTAGGGCGCAGGGTCTGGGAAGGCGGCCGGGAACATGGGAGTTTCAAGGACTCCCGAAACCATGGCAATAAACCTTTTTCACACACGAATAAGGATGCCCTGCCCTTCCGGGGCCAGTGTTGCCCAAATGTCAAATGACAGAGGGACAGAGAACGGGAGGAAGAGGTGGAAATAACCCCAATCTTAGCATGGCCCCTAAGAGGGGAGAGAAAGCAGGGAGCTGGGGGCAAGCCCATCCACCAAGCACCCTGGCTGCCTCCGAAGAGACTCGTGCATTTCTGGAGTGCCACAGGGACGCCAGCCTTGTTTCATTCCGTAAACTTCTTCCAGACAAAAAGGGTTGATTAGAAAAGCTAATTAAATCTTTTGAAGCTTATCTCAGACCCAAAGCAAGGGAAGAACACAAAATGTCTTCCCGCCCTGCTCCTCCACCCCCCAGACTCTGGCCTTCATTAAGCTTTGATTTCAATCAATTGAACACCCACTAAAATTAACTTATAAGGCCAATAAATTGCAACCGCATGTTTGAAGGTATTATCTGCTGCAAGCCAAGAGCCAAGGATCACAGAGCACGGGGCAAGATGTCTGGCACAGATGGGAGTAATCATCTTTTGACCAAAGCAGTGCCAGCCAGCCCCTTCAGTTAGAACATCTGGTCTCAGCAGAATCCAGGCCGAGAGAGGCAACAGCGAGACCCAATGTGAAAGCCAGAGCTGGGAAGGTTTCCCTGGGAACCCAAAAAAATCAAAGCACTGATGCTGGGGTCCGCAGCAGCCAACTGGTGGCTCACACCACAAGCGTGGGGTCTCTGGCAGCAGCAAGTGCCCACCCCACACTGAAGGCCCCACGGCTGAGTCTCTCCCAAGAAAGATGCACCGCGCAGATCAAGTGATGGGGTTTTGTGACTGTTGAGCCAGCCTAGGCTTGGGCCTAAAAAAGCAGCCAACTTTGCCAAGAAAGAACGTGAAGCGATCCCATGAGCCAGCCACCAATGAGCCTGCCCTTTCTGCTACCCTTCCCCACTCCCCAGGTGCTATGTATGTTCCAATGACATTCCCTGCACTGGGCCGGGCCCGCGCTCAGAGGTAGAAAACGACACTGGGGCTTGGCAGAAAAGAATCGAGTGGTCTGGATGTTGGTGACCAGGGTGGGAGGGCTCGGGGAGGGGCAGTGAGGAATCCGCATGGCCTGAGAGTAGACCCCACCCAGCCAGAGGACAGGCTTGACTGACGTCCCTAAGCATGTGCAGCAAATGGACTATCTGAATCTAACACCAGGATTGCTTGGGTGGTGCGATCAATAGTTGTTGGATAGTTACTCCCTGGGGAAAGTTGCCACACAGGTCCTTTCTGCCACTGATGATGGCAAAAAGGGGACATCAATAAACGTGGGAGGGACTCGGGGGAGAACACAGTGAGGGAGCTGTGGAGAGTCAGGCAAGCAGGGACTTGACAATCTGACTTCCGAGGAGCCCCAACTTGCCTCCTCCTGCCCACGCCCCAAAGGAGGGCACATTTATTCCGCAATGGGCGAAAGGGTGTGCAGGCAGGGGAGGGGGGTGCCACGCTCCCATAGGAGTTACAAGTGGAGGGCCTGCGGGTCCACCCATCCCAGGCTCCAGCTCCCTCCCTGTGACCATTCTGACCAGCTCTAGGGCTCATAATTCATTCTAATTCCCTGCAAAGTCAAAGCCTTGACAGCTGGGACCAAAGCCCCCACCTGAGGACAGAATCCAAGGCTTTCCCCCAGGATGCTAATGAAGAATCTATAATCTCTCATGGCAGAGAGCAGCCTCTGGGGAGACAGCGAGCACTCACTCTCTGGAAAAGCCTGTGCGGCTCTAGCTGCCTGGCCTGGACCACTGTTTCACTTCAGTGCTAGGCTCCGGAAGTCATCCTCCAGAGAACATCAGCAGTAGGAACAAGGTTAACGGGTCCACAATAAGCAGGAGGAGAAAGGGGTGCCTGTCAATTTGCCAGATGACAAAATATCCCTACAAGGCCAGTCGAGGCATAGGCCAGTGGGGGTGGCAGTGCGGAGGGGTGGCAGGAAAGAGCACTTTAGGCCTTTTTTTTGCGGGGGGGGTGTGCGTGGGTGTGTGTGTGTAATCTCCAGACCTTCAGATGACAAAGCAGACAAATCTCTGAGCCGATTTCAGTGGCCCGCCCAGCACAGCAAGGGCCCTTCCCACCAGCAGTCCACACAACCAGCAGCTCTCCGAAGCATTCACCGCAGGAAGATTTGAGCCCGAAGGCCGCAGCCTGGCAGCTTCAGTCACTTGAGAGGGTCAGTGGTCAAGAAGTCAAGCACAAGGCAAGCCCAGTCCTAACTCTGCGACCCATCGGGATCAAAGAAATACGAAACATCTGGGGTCATCAGGAATCAAAGACCAGGTTAGCACAGGGGATGGGTCAGCTCTTCATATTCCTTAACCCCCGTGCGGTGCAGGCCAAGCTCCAGTTTGGAATGGGGTGCCCTGGAGACGGCGGCCTAACTCATCTTGTCCTCCTGGGCACAATGGCGTGCCTGTTCTGCGCTCACGGTGGCAGCACTCCCTTTCTCTTCCTGGCAGGGTGGGTCTGCCTGAAGCTCTGGGCATCTCTCGCCAGCTCCTCCTGCAAGCAGCTCAGAAGCAGCAGAGCCAGCAGACACAAGGCGGTGTTGGAGGGAGTGCCTCCCCTCAGAGAGACCTTTGCCAATGACAGAAAGGCGGAAGGAGAGCTCTGTGGCTTCGTTCCCTGGGGTGACAACAAATAAGTCTTCCCACAGGAATCGAGTATGTCTATCTTTGTTGTTGCTGTTTTTAAAGATTTTACTTTTAAGCAGTCTTCACACCCAACATGGGGCTCGAACTCACAACCCTGAGATCAAGAGTCCCGCGCTCTACCCACTGAGCCAGCCAGGTGCCCCTGGAATGTGTCTTTCTAATGGGAAGGGGAAGAGATGAGGATAAAGGGAAGGCGTGACCTACTATACCTTCATCCTATGGAACAATCTGGTCCCTAGAACACCCAGGTAACCGCTGGCCTGTACTCAAGGCAGAGACATGGGCTCCTAGCCCCCGGCTGACTTCCCTCTGCTCCAAAACCACAAGGAAAAGAAGAGCTCACGTTCCGGGCCCCGTACCATGGTCACCAATGTGGCCACCAACTCAGGGCACTGAGAACGGGGACTTCTGGAGGTGAGCAATGTACCAAGAAGGTAAAAAAAATAATGAAAAAAGGAAAGAAAGAAAGGAAAAAAAGGATCTGTTTTCCTAATTTTTAGGCCAGAAATGGGTCTCATTTTAACTCATGTGTGGTCCAGCTGGGAAAATGTTCCCCATACATGGCCTCAGGAGAGAGTGTCCTCAGTACTCTGATAACTGGGTGGCTTGAGACAGGACTCTGGGTCCCCAGTGACCGCTCTTACCACCACCCCTGCGGTGGCCTGTAGCTGCTGCCACGTGGGGAGACATGCGCCCCGCCGCACCCCCAACACCCAGAGGCCCTCAACTCTCTCCTCCCCACGAGCAGCAGCACACCGGTGGGCAGCCTCTGGGCCGTGTTCCACGCCTACAAACCGCCACAGCACCTCAAGCTCTGGGCCTGTCTGGCTTGATCTCCCACTTGGGTGTTGGCAGCGGTCCTGTCAGCCCCTCTCAACCCCCCAGCAGGTCAACTCTCCCTTTAGAGGTGACCAGAGGCTCAAAGACATCCGCCACCTTCACAGCGTACATCTGCCCAGGAAGGGAAGTCTTTCCAGGAGGTGCCATAAGGAGGTACACCTAGGGAGGGAGTCCCAGGCCTCATTATACCCAGGCAGCGTGACCTCCCTGGCCAATCAAGGCCTCACAGAAGGGACATGCCTAACAATGACCATGCATCACTCTGTATGCAAACCGACAAGACAGGAAGGAGGAAAAAAGAAGCCAAAGACGAGACCCGGGCTCTTCCTCAGGGCTGGCCTGAAAGGCCAGTACAAAGGCCACACGCCCGAATCGCTTCATTCAGAAAGTCACATCTCAAACCCTTATGTATAAAAAGACAACAGAACCACTCCCGCTCTGACCCTTGGAGAATCCAAGAGGCTCCCGCACAAGCAGCCTTGAAAGACTGCTCTTTCCCAGCCTGCGGCCCGGCCGGCCCCCTCCTGGCATCAGACCTCAGCTCCAAGGTCACATCCTGGAGAGGCCTTCCCGACCGCTCCACTTGAAGCAGCGAGTCACTCCCCATCCCGCCACCCATCGTGACACCCGTTCCCACGTGGTGTCTTCCCACAGTGGACGCTCCAGAAGGCGGGGACGCGGTCTGCCACGTTCAGTACTTGGTGGGCCCCTTCAGCGCGGCTCGAGTGCATGAAGATTTTGGACTTTGGAGTTGGAAGAGGGATGGCTTTACACCCCAGGTCCGCCACCCACTAGCTGTGTGAGCTTGGGCAAGGTCCTTGGGCTCTCTGAATCTGTCCCCTCCCCTGCAGGACGGGGACGATCCCAGCACACGGGCTGTGCAGGAGGCGACACAAGGTAAGCAGAGCCGTGTGCTGACAAAGGCACTGGGTGGGGACCGCCGGGTCACCACTGCCCTTCCGTTGTCAAGCCTTCCAGCGCGATATGAGACAGACTCCACCCGGGAGCTCTTGGGTGGGAGCCGGATGAGCTTCCTGCCAAATGGCTGGGGGAAGGCGGCAGTAAAACCCACCACCAGCCAATGACGGGACAGCGACGCGTCCACGTCAGCCTGCCTGCACAAGCAGTCGGTCTCCGACAGCACGGTTCAACACCGCGACTTACTGTAACTGTGAAGATCGGTAACTTGTGGAAACTTGAGGCAAACACGGGCCCAAATCCTAGCTCTTCACCTCTGCATCCTACGGTGAGTCATTTAGCATCAGGAGCCGGCGGTCTCCTCATCCACAAGAAAGGGGCAATTCTCCTCCCCAAGGCTTTTGCAGGGATGAGAGGTAACGTTACAGACACTCCCGGGATGCGACCGATCCCCAAGCTAAAGCTGAACCACACGGCAATGCATTCAGGGCCAACAGAAATGCGGAGGGCCATTTGATCTTGCTTCCTTAGAGCTGGGCTTCTGTATTTCACTCATCTGCTTCAGCCTCATGGGGTTTTCTGCCCGAATGTCAGACTGAGAAGTGTCACTTCTCCTCCTGAACCAGCTTCTAAAAGAAATTCTTCATGAAATGTGTTCTACCAAATCTGCTATGAGCTGGAAGGCCATTCCAGCTGTCTGCAAAACAGAGTCCAGAAGCCCCACACCACAGGTGCTACCACCAGCTCCTGGACGAAGCAGCTCAGACGCTTTGCTTCTCCCATTTCCACTTCATTGCCTAGATCCTAGGTTCGGGTGGAAAAATGACAGACCCAGGGCCAAATCCCACCCACCTCAAGGCTCAAGAAGTGGTTTTTACATTTTTCGGAGTCGGGGGGGGTTACAGTTTTAGAAGGTAATACACGTAAAATACGAAAACAGTAAAAGTAAATGACAGAAACTTCTATGACCCATGAAGCCTAAACTGTTAGCTTGCCGTCTGGCCCTTCACAGAAACGTCTGTGGACCCCTCTCTGAAATGACCGAGTTTGTACAGTGGTAGTACTGTGTCTTTTACAGTTGTGCTCTATTTTCAGTGCAAAACTCACTTTACCATGAGATTCTACTGTGGTTCAGGAAAAAATGCTTCAGGGACTAACCTTCTCCAGAGCCCTTCCTTGTAAGGTGGGTGAATAATGGCCGCTCTTTTTGGTGGTATGGTGGGCGGCAGGCCCAGATGGAAGCAGAAAAGAGAGGTGGGGATCTAAGCAGACTCAGCAAAAACCTTTCCAAAACAGGGGCTAAAGCCCCAAAGACCTCAGGAGTCAGCGACACGGAGGATAAGAGAGGGCAAGGGCCCGACAGAGGCAGGGGTCTCTGAGCTGCAGGTACGACCGGTCAGGGGCATGCAGGGTAGTAACAACAGGGGGGCTTCTGGAGACAGACAGGCCTGATTGATTCCTGGCTCTGCCTCTTGCCTCAATCTTTTGAGCCTTCATTTCTTCATCTGAGCAATGGGGACTAAAATAGCTATGGTGTTTGTAAGGATCTGAGACAACACACAGAATGTGTGCGGCACTGGGTCTGATACACAGTGGGGTGCTGGCCCGGGGGTACCTGCTATTATCAGAAGCACGACCTGGGGCCTGCACAGGCAGGTCTGTGCATGGTAGCGCTCCACCGCCGAGGCCCCTCATAACTGCCCCAGTCACCAGGCCGGTGCCCATCATCCTGCCATCAGGGCTCAGTTTTAATTCATTATTCGTTAGGTGAGCCAGGTGACAGGTTCAAGGAAGGCTGCTTGGCCTGCACACACTCTCCTTTGTGATTTACTTATCAAGGTTGCGGGAGCCGAAGCGGGAAGGGAGGAAGTCACTCACAGGTCTCGATACTGGTCAAAGGCATTGTTGGCTTCCACCTCCAGCTTTCTCAGTCGAGCAGAAGGCATGGCCCCGTCTTCCAAAGGAGGGTCGTACTTGTTACTCCATGGTGACCTGGAGGGGAGGAAGGAGAAGGAAATAACACCAGTCATTCCAGGAGACGTGGCTCGTGAGCCATGAGCCCCGGCAGACTGACATTTCAGAGGAAAAGCCACTACCCATAGCAAAGATGTTTCCAGGCCCTGCAACAAACACGGCTTTCTTGAGGTTTGCCAAGGAAGGGCTCAGGGGCAGACAGGCCTGGGCACAGGCCTCGAGCACCACCTCTCATCAGCTGTTATTCCGGCAAGCTGTCTTGACTTCTCTGAGCTTGCCTTTCCAGGCGTGTTAAACAAGGCTACCATTTGCTACCCACAGGGCTGTCGTGAGGAGCAAAGGAGAAGACACACCAGGTGCCCAGACCAGAGCCGGGCATGTACTGTCAACGATGTGACAGCTTCTTACGCTTTTCCTAATATCCCCTTGTTTTCACCATTGTACTGATCAGCAGATGCCCCTCTTGCCTCCCTAACCTGCTGGCAGCTCTGGATAAATGTTTACTCCAGAGACCTTCCTACTGAGCTAAGGACTAAGACAGCTGTTGGTCATAGAGGCAGGCCGACTACACGCGAGAGAACCTGAGGGGTCCTATTCTCCATGAGAACGGGAGAGCCTTCCCATCTGAGATCATGGGCAAATACAAAGCCTGCTAAGTTTGGGGCGCCTGGGTGGCTCAGCCATCTGGGTGTCCAACTCTTGCTTTCGGCGCAGGCCGTGATCTCAGGGTTGGGAGATCGAGCCCCGTGCCGAGTTCTGCGCTCAGTGGAGTGTCTGCTTGAGATTCTCCCCCCCCCCGCCCCTCCCCACACTTGCGTGCCTCTGAACGGACACACACACTCTCTCTATAAATAAATAAATGAAATCTAAAAAAAAAAAGACTAAGTAATGAGAACCAGCCTCTGTTTTTCCAGCCCAAAGACTTGCTGCATTAAAAAAAGTATATTTTGCCACATCAGGAAAGCATTTAATGACAGAGAGTACCGGAAAGGGGGGTTCTAGGGGAAGTATCTCCTCGTTAATTCCTGCAGGTGGAGTTCAGAGAAAGAATGAGAACGAAAAGGTGAGAGGAATGGAGGCTGGTGGCAGTGCTGTGGGCCATGCACAAAGTCCTTCCCACTCCTGGGTGGTTTGAAACCCCTCGACATCATCACCTTTCCCATTTCCCCTGCTGACAAGCAAACGTCACCTCACAGAAGGCTCAAAAGAACCTTTCAATTTGGAATTGATGTTATGGAAAAAGGGGATCACCGTCTTCAGAACCCCCGTTTTAATGAATTATGTGCACAAACATCATTCTTCTAGGGAATCGGTGCCCCGCCCCACCCCGGCACCTACATCAGCAACTCACAAGTGTGGAACCAGAGTAAGCTGGGTGGCCGCTCCCCAGGACCGCCTCCACACAGAGGTCCCAGCTCTCTCAGCTGCTGGGCCACCAACGGCGAGCAGGGCAAGGGTCACTGCCCCTGGTTCCCAAAACTCTAGGCAGCAGTAGCCCCGACTACTTTGAAGCACAAGGAGCCTTTGGAAACCCTTCTCTCCAAGCTGACCATTCCACCCTGCCATTCTCCTCACTTGGTACAGAGACTTTACAAGAATGGGGTACGGTGCTCCCTTCTGCCCCATGACCAGTAGCCAGCTCTGTGATCACCCTGGACTGGGCACACGGCATGGGAAAGAGTTGTCCGGTAAGCCAGGACGCATCTGGCTTAGGAGGCAGGTGTGAAGCTGACACTGGGCATCCTCACATCCTCGCCGAGGGGCCTCTCCCTTTCAGAGCACGGCTGATGTGTCTGTTCTTATTGTCAGAACCCGTCTTCCTCATTCCCCCCAAACTGTGCTGCCTCAGGGAACTTTACTCCAGGACAGAAATGGTCTATATCGGCATTGTCCAAAATGGCAGCCACTAGCTTCAGAAGGCCACTGAGTATTTGAGATGTGACTAGTGCAACCAAGGAGCTGTATTAATTTTACTTCATCTGAATTAATGCAGACAATTCTGGAACAGAGGTTCCAAGAGGGCCAGTCTTTCCTGTCTTTTTCTCCACGGTTTGCTCAGCACCTAGAACAGAGCCTGGCATTCAACCACACGCTCATTTAAGAAAGCTGTTAAAAAGGTGACAAAATCCTTGCACCTCCCCCAGAAGCCCCCACAGCCCCCCCACTTCCCGAGGCTGCAAGGGCATGTGGGGAAGGAGCCTGTGCTGTCCGCCCCCTGCCCCAGCACCGACCACAAGCTCCTGGGCATTGAGCGCTGGTGATGGGCCAAAGCCTTACAGCACGGGGTGGGAAAGAAAGACCCGAAGGGATTCTGCTGGTGGTCTTCCAAACCAAGAGAGAAGGAGCCACCTTCTGCTTTTTCTGAGGGAAACCTAAGCACCTAAAAACAACAACAAAGGCCTCCCAGCAGATCCCGAGACAAAGACTGAGTGGAAGGGTGCCGTCCCCACCACTAGGCTTGCCAGGGGCTAGCGGAAGAGACTCCGAGGCCCCCCTTCCCGACGTGCCCTGTTCAGGACTTCTCCGCATACACCCAGGTCTGACCTTCGTTCCCCCAGCTACACAGCCTTCGCCTTCCCGTGGGCCTAGAAGACCCTCTCCAACTGGCTTTCATTTAGAGGCGACCTGATTAGACACAAGAGCCCCTCTCTCTTGCAGACCGGGGGCCTGGAATTTTCACGAAGCCTGTAACTCCCTTTTCTCCTGGCTCACAGACGGCAGCATCTGAAGCCGTTAGTCCTGGAGCCGGGGTAATTGTAGCTGGGGGAAAAAATCATAACATTACCCAGAATATTCTTAGTGGAAGGGGCACTCAGAACACATTTAAGAGCTTAAATGGAGGCCATTTGAAAAAAGACAGATGGACAGGAACGGTTAGATTTCAAAAGTCAGGCCTTTCATTTCCCTCAGAGAATGCTTTTTGTTTGAGCTAACAGGTTTCAAACGGTGCTGCAGGCAGTGGTCACGCCATAAGGATCTTATTTAAGTGAACGATCAAACACAGTTAGGATGGAAATGTGTGGGGAGAATCAGAAGACCTTGAAGTTTTATACCGAGAAGGGGGAAAAGGAAAGAACAGTCCTGTGCCCTGACATCCCGGGCTCCTCTTTGGCTGAGGTCCCCCAAGGCCTCTTGGCGATGCCCCAGGAACGCGGGAGCTGGCGGGGCAACCCGGAGGGGCTGCAGGCACCAAGCCCCGGGCAGCCCGGCCTGGGCATGGACGCTGGCCATGGAAACAATTCCAGCCGTCCCCAGGCTGCCGGGGACCAGCTGCCATACACAGCGAACCAGAGTTTGCAGGTGGAAACAAGAAATATGCTGACGACACTGAGTGAGTAAGACTCAGCTCAAGGATCGCCTCTTCCGGGAAGCTGCCCCTGAACCCTGTGCCCGGAGGGGCCAGCTGTCCCTTGGTGGCATGTCGCCTGGTCCGTCAGACCACTTAGGACAACCACAGACCTCTCTACAGCAAGGACTGGACCTGGCGCTTATGCCCACGGCCCGCACAGTGACTGGCCCTTCCAGATGGAACGCGATCTACCCCAGGGCTGCTCAGCATCCGTGTGTCCACCTCATTCTCACCCTGCCCTCGCTCCTGGAGCTCGGGGCTATCTGCAGCCTACTGGACATCTCCACTGCCATCTAATGGGCCTCTCAGGCTTAAGACGCCCCCAGCAGCTCCTCCCAGAGCCTTCCTCACCTCAACCCACCGTGGCCCCCACCTTCTAGCTGCTCATGCCGGAAGCCCTGCAGTCGCCCTCCACCCCTGTCCACGTGCACGCGCTGCTGCTGGCTCTGCTCTCAGGACCGACCACAAGTCCGACGACCGCTCACCATCTCCACGTGGGTCTCTGGTCTATTCCTGACCTAACGTCCATTTGAAGCTGGCAAAGGGACACAACTATGAAACATCTGTCTGGTCTCTCCGAAAAGTCATTATTAACGAAATTTTTGTAATTCACACCAAGTTCCATGCCCTTCAGCCTTGACGTGTGTCAGTTCTTGCAACCCCCGGTGACTCCGTGCGGCATCCTTCAAGGCCCGGCATGGCTGGCCCTGCTGCGCCCTCTGACCTCACCTCCCGCTCCAGCCTTCCTGCCAAGCTTGATCAAGCCCAACCAGCTCAGCACCAGAGGCTCTTCTCCCAGACCGCACATGACCCCAGTCCCGTTTCACGTGTTAGCACTAAAAGAAGTGCCTTCCCTGACTTTCCATCCCACCTCTCCTGCCCCCCGTCCTTTTTTATTTTCCTGACTCACTTTTCCCAGTCTCTGTCACTTCTGCATTTGCTGGTGACTTGGCCTCCTCACTGGGATTGCAGCTCCATGGAAGAGGGACTTAGACTAGTGCCCTGCACACACAGTACACGCTGACAGAGATGTTACTGCGCATTCTGCTGGAAGAATGAATGCTCGTATTTCCAGATACGTGAGCAAACCAAAGACCAGAGACAACAAGTAATTTGTCAAAGGCCTCGTTGCTACAGGGAGGGGGCAGTGCTGGTCTGGAGCCGATGTCGGCTGACTTCCCTGCTTCCAGCCCTCAGACTCTGCCCCCGCCCCCACCTCCGAGAACATTAAGCTGAAGCTTTAAGACTCAGCCCAGGTTCTATGGCCTCTAAATAAACCTAAAGCAGACTGCATTCCTCCACCATTCTCCAAGGCCCTGACTACAGCAATCCATCACAGAAATGCTGGATAGTTTAGGGATTCCTGATCTTTTTCAAGAGGAAGAACTCCTAGACACCCTTAAAAACCTAGCTTGCACATCACCTCCTTCAGGAAATTTTTCTGGAGTTTCCCCAGCCTCTTCTATGCTCTCCTCAACTTTCAAATAAGCTTGGTCCTGGCGGCATGAACCACAACACACGGTCATCAGCCACGAGGTGCACGTCCTGGTCTAGCACCGTGATAGCTCAGCCCAAGGACTGATGGCAGCCTTGTCATCTACAGCCCTCAGCACGGCGAGGAGGAGAGAAAGCTGAGTCGCGTGTCTGTTGGACAAAGCCTCATCCAAATCCCTCGCCCACACAGGCCGTCCTCGTGCTCAAGACCCCCATACCGGGCACACCCTGTACCTCACAACCTTAGCAGGACTTCACGTAGTTTCCGCGCTGTAACAAGGGCCTTCTCCCCTTAGCCTGGAGGCTCTGCCAGGGCCAGGGGCCCTTTGTTCCCTGCTGAGTCTCCAATGCTGACAAGAGACCCTCCACAAACCTCTACTGGTTGACTGGATGGAAGGATGGACGGGAGGATGGGGACAGGGAGGGAGAGCGGGAGGAACGACAGAGAGGACAAGGGCCGCCGGGCCGCCGGAGTTCAGTGGTCCCGGGCGGCAGTGGCTGGCTCTGGCCGGGCGCTCACCTGTACGAGTCCCCATCTCTGTTGTAATCGCACAAAAGGTAATCCTTTCCCACCACCTTGTCTCTGGCGATTTTCAGGGGCTGGTCAACAGAAGACAGGAGATCTTCGCACAGACTGGGGACCTGGTGGAAAGAAAGGAAAAAGGCAGAACCAGGGTTAGAACAACACGTCCGACCCAGGTTGGCTCATGGCAACTGGAGCCACATCATGGTCAGCACATTTAACATCTGGCCCTTGGTACTCTGCCAGAATCCTGGGCCCGTTCTTTCCTTTTCCACATGTGTCTGATACTGACTGTGTCCTTCCATAAAGAAACCTGTTCTTGAATTACAGCAGAGCGTGATTTCCAACACAGCCTCCCTTCCAAATCTGCGTGCAGCTTTAATTACCTGGTCGCCAGGGTGGTCTGGTACATTTAAGTATGTATGTGCTTGGTATTGGTCTCTGGTGGGCAAAGTACAAGCTCAAGTCCTGAGAAGAAGGTAAACATTTGAAATACACAGGAATCCAAAGAACTCTGAGAATAACCCGTCCGTGTTGGAGAACTCCCACAGGCTCCCATGCTGGGTGGAGTTTCCAGTACTTTCCAGGCTCCGGGCCAAGCATTACCAGGTTGGCTCACAGAGTCGACCCTACCTGCCGCAAAGGTAGCTTCACACCAGCTTGGCACAGCGCCGAGCTCCAGCTGGCTTATCTGAGGTGGACACACGTGGAGCCGCATCCCTGAGGAGGAGGGCGGCCCGGGGGCCTGGGCCAGGTAGGGCTGACTCCCAGGGCAAATCCTGCTGAACTGGACACATGGCCCTGCCAGTAACCAGGCTGCTGGCCTCCTCCTCCCAATTCAAACATCCATTTCCACCAAAATATTCCAGGAAGGGATGGCAGTACTTTTAGAAACAGATTCCTTTGGGCTTGAGTCACTTCCATGCTATATTTTCAATGTGCTGACTTATTCGTTTCATGGCCCTGGGTTTATGGAGGCCCCACCATATCGTTTACCAGGCCAGTGGCTGCCAACTGCACCAAAAGTCCTTCCAAATGGAAAAGTTAAATCATATGGCAAAGATACCCAGAAGAGCCTCTCAGCAGGGGGAGGAGACTGCTACAGCAGTTCCTGTGTTCCTCCCAAAGACCCTGACCGCCTCCAGAAAGGTGGGGGCAGGGGACTGCCCCCTCCTAGACCACCCGGCCTCCGTGGGCTTCCCTGGGCCCCTCTGCTGAGCCCCAAGGCCCCGGCTGGCACAACTGGAGGACAGAGACCTTGCCTCGCAAAGCTCTGGCCTCAGTGAAACAATCAGTTCCCTCTACAAGGACCAGTGCGGGTCATCTGGCCCCACAAGAGAGATGCGCACCAGTAACTCCGGTACACAACCTGGGACGCCCGCCCGTGGCCCTCCCCGCCAACACACATACAAACAGGGCTCTTTTTTTCTTTTGTTCTGAGATTTTATTTTTAAATAATCTCTACACCAAACATGGGGCTCGAACTTACAACCCTGGCATCAAGAGTCGCATGCATCACCGACAGAGCCGGCTAGCCAGGTGCCCCCAAATGGGGTGATTTTTCCCAAAGTTAGTTTTGGTGATGAGAACATCAACCCCTTACCATTTCCAAGCGTCTGCCATGTATCCTGCACTGTGCTAGGCCTTTACATACGGCATACTGTCTACCTGGGAGCTAACTCTCATTGTGTGAAGTAGGTCTGTATTACGCCCATTTTATAGACTGTAGACAAATCTCCCCCTCTGGTGGTAACTCCGATTTAATAGACAGCGAAGAGGAAGGACAGAGAACACCAAAGGCACACTGAGGTGGCAAATAACCCCTCCCACTGAAGGTGGCAAATAACCTCCCCACTCAGCAACCAATGGCCACAGAACCTGGAAGAAAGTCCTGGCCAAGACAAGGAAGACTTTAACAGCTTCCACCCAAGGCAGCGGGGATTTCGAAGTAGTCTTGCTTTCCTGCCGTGGGCCCAGGTGAAATGGCCCTGAGCACCTCTGTGCCAGCCTGTCGGACAAGTCCTTTCCCGAAGCATCACCATTTGTTCTGTTGGGCTGCTGCCTTAGCTTCCCTGTTGGGCCCTGACTTCTGCCTCGAACCCCGTTCTAACCGGTCAGGGCCCTGGCACTATTGGCTTGATTTCCGTATCTGTCTAGTGGGGGAAATAAAACCAACTCACTGTGATTTGGGAAATCACACGAGACCATGCATTCGGCATTCAGTCCAGCGCCCAGCACGGGGGGACGCATGCACGCTATAACGGACACTGACATGCCCACCCTCCCTTCTTAGTACTCGGTATCATCTGCTGTGAGTCTTTGACGTCAACGTCAGCCTGGGTCCCACCTGAGTTCACCACACTGCTCCAGACACTGGATAAAAATGCAGAATCCGGTTCTTCTGAACCCCAGTTCTGCCTGTGACCAGCTGTCTCCCCTTCCCCACCTGTCATGCTGCTTTGCAGCTACATCCCCCAACCTAAGACAGCTTGCGAGATAATGGGATCTGTATAAAACAGACTCCGCTGCGCTGCTGTCCAAAAGGTTAATGCACGGATCAGAAGTATTTCAATAATTTCTTCCTGGCACTTATACTGACTGAAAGGCGGTTTCAATTTATTTGTTGTCTATCCCCCCCTTCCCTAGAACGTAGATTTTGCGAGGGTGGGGACTTCGATCTCATTCACGGCGGCATCCCCGGTGCCTATGGCCCTAGTGCTGGACACACAGTGAGTGCTCGGTATGTGCATGGGACAGAGGAATTTTACAACGTGGAGCCTCCCAAACACCAATCAGCTTTGTTTTTAAGTTCATAAATTGGTGTGCAGTCAGGATCTTCACCAAAAGAGTTGGTCATCAAGAACTGAACTTTGATGGACACCAGTGGTTCACGTGTGGTTCCAACCAGATATTCTCAGATATGAATCGCGATGTGGTGGAGAAGCCCGAAGACAAAGAGAACTGGTGTGTTTATTACCATGTGACCCTGAGCAGCACAACAATGGTGGCGAGACTGGGAACTAAGAGCCTGGGTTCTAGCCGCTGTGCCGGCTGTTCGTGTGTCGAACACAGGGAGTGAGCTTCGTGGAGACCGGATGCTGCTGGTCTGTGATATGAACATCACTGCTTTGTGAAAATACTTCACTTCAGGTAAAGAAAGACTATAATCAAAATGACATAAAATTCTTCATATAGTTAAATGTATTCACCCTTTATCTGGAGAATGCTTTTTGGGGGCAGGGTATTAAGATGCCTTTAATTTTATGAAATGATAGGTCACGTGGTTTTGTTTTAAAAGTTGGCAACCCAGTGACCTACTCTTCCTCTGTTTTTCTCTCTCCACACACTCCCCCCAGCCTTTAAAAAAAAAAAAAAAAAAGTTTCTGGCCTGCGAAATCAAAAAATGTGGCAGCCACTGGTCTAGAAAATGGGATCCAGCCCTCCCCGCCTGTCCAAGTAGATCAGGGTAACTTTCAAGGTCAGTGTAAAGAACCGGAAGAGACTCCACTCCTCCCACTTTGTAACTCATGTTCTTCAAAGCACAAAGCTAACAAGGGCACGAAGGGTGGGTCTGTGGTACCAGCTGTCCTCAAGAGCCGCTCTCGCTGCCCGCCCAGCCTACCTTTCCTATTCTGGTCACGAAACTTCTCAATCCCATGAGGTCTGGACAACGCTGACCTCCACTCCACCGCTGCCCAATCTGGTATCATGAGAGCACCTGCACGAGCTTCTGAGCGGTGATATTATCTGAGCTCCCACATCCAGCCACCCATGAAAGTCCATGGCCAGGTACTAACCAACCCCAGAAGAACATATATCTAAACTGTCACCACAAAATTACGGCAGCGTGCAGAAAACCACAGAGAACTCCTGAAGACGCAGGAGGATGTGCCCTTCCGTGAAAAGCATCTGGGACGTGATACGGCCAGCCGGTTCTTCACCCAAGCAAGTACAATTTTCACCTTTTGGCTAAACTTTCAAATTGGGCCCACCTTTGTATTCCCTTCCATCAGTCCTGTTTCTTTGACCAAAGATAAAGTGTTCTTTCATCTTCCTGTCATCATGGGGACTGAGAAGTGCAGATGACATGGTGTGCCCACAGACTGGTACCAGAGCAGCTGCCCAAGGGTGCATTCATCACAATCTGGCGCGCCACCCACCAACCTGTCTCGCTTCCACGCCATCTCACCCCCCCACTTCTGCCTGCAGCCTCCCAACAACATCCAGTGCTGCTCGTGGCGCTCTGCGCAGGCAAGTTAGCACATGTGTTCTTCTGCCTAAAAAATATCCTCCCTTATAGGCCTGCTGGAGAAAATACAGGACTGGGCAGTGCATTTTCAATTTCAGATAAACAACGAATCTCAAATACACGGGATATATGTTTTCATTTGCTAAACCTGGCAACCCATCCCAATTCTTCTCTCAAATCCTATGACCCTTCAGAACCCAAACCAAACTCCGACTTCTTTGCCAAGATGCCTAATTCTTTGGAATTCCTGTAGTAACACTGATGTCAACTGAATCCCAAAAGCTTTGGGGATGGCTGTTCTAATCCTGCCATCAGCTATCACTTTACTCCTTCCTCGCTACTTAATAACATTCTTGGAGTCTGAGTGCTGTGAGCCTAGAAAGGCACAGTCCCATTCCCTAGACCCAGCCCAGTGACACGCATGGGGTGGTGGGGGCTCCAGCACGGTCTGCTGACTGATCAGAGGTCCTACTATAAACTCAGAATAAAGGCAGTTTACCTCTGTCATCAATTAGTTACCGGCACTCTCCCGACACTCAACCCCGAAGGCTACCCCCACTCAGTTCTGTCATGTGCTTAGAAGAGTGGAAGAAATCACATTAAGTCTCAAGGATCATGAGTTTGCAGAGCAATTTAAATGAAAGGACAGGTCCAAACAAAGCCAAGAGTTCACTCTGGGGTACATGTGTCATCAGCTACACTGCCCCTGAGCGAGAACACATGGTTGGTGCCGACACCCGAGGGCCGGATGGTTTCTGTCCAAGCTGCCCATCTGAACTGCTTAACAGCCTCTGTGAGGAATGTTCGGATAACACCAAAGGTATGAGATCAGTCCACGCTGTTGGGGGGACCTGAACTTAATTCTAACTGACTTGGAACAGTAAACAACACTGCACTGGCCGGAGCACTGTCCTGGGGGGGTGGGGTTCAGGGCTCCGCCAATTCATTTCTCCACTGCCCCAAGCTCCTCTGAGGCCACACCCCAGAGAGCAGGGAGCACCATGCCCTGTACACCTGAGGAGCTGACACTATCGCCTGACTCCCCGGGCGGGGGCGGGGGGGGGAGGGCACTGGCACAGGAAGGGAAAACCCTAGGAGGAATGTCCTGAGCCCCAGCCGCAGGTGATCCTTTAATAATGATGAGGATAAGGATGGGCAGGCTGCCACAGTCTGCACCTGGGAGTGCACGCCAGGCACTGTACTCTAGCCTCTCCCCTCATCACCTCCTCTACTCTTCAAAACAGCCCTCAATGTAGAACAGTTAGAGAACCGTTGTTTTAAAGAAGGGTCAGCCAGGCCTCAGAGAAAGACCGGGCCTGAGTCGCAGTGCTAATTGCCAGTGGTCTAAGACAGCACATGTGAGATACAGAACAGTTCGGTTGAGTAAAAGTTACATCCACTCCTGCTGTCGCCCCAAACCGAAGGCTTTTCCTACCATCTAACCCAACAGCGGATCATATGAAGACAGATACAAATCAGAAGCTTCCGGCCACAAGTGAGGTTCGTGTCTGCACCGCCATGTGGTTCTATTTTACCTCTTCCCCTTCTCCATTAGTTATTAATGTTGAAAACAATTGTTCAACCAGAAAAAGAAACTTGAGATGAACCCTTTAAAAAGCACAAAAGCCAGACCAGTTCAACTCCATGGATAATCCAATCCACGG
Source organism: Zalophus californianus (assembly GCF_009762305.2). NCBI lineage: Eukaryota > Metazoa > Chordata > Mammalia > Carnivora > Otariidae > Zalophus > Zalophus californianus. Next base: position 14,093,498 of record NC_045598.1, read on the forward strand.
CACCCCTGTCCTTAAGAATTGCACCCCTGTAGCTCGGTTCCTTAAAAAAAAAAATGGCCCAACGAACACATTCCATCTTTTGATCTGCCCGCTGGCTGCGCGCCCGCCACCAGAGAGATAAGAATCGAAAACAGACCTGTTTGCTGGGTCGCACACTCAGATGAGTAATGTTGGTGAAATCATGGCTGGGCAGAGGCCTGGCTGGCCCCGCGCCCCGCTCCCCGCATTTGAAGCGCAGGCTCCCAGGCAGCCAAGTGTCCGGATGCCGGAGCTCCGGGCGGCCAGCAGAGGTCTCTGCTTACAGTTGGGTTTGTTCCTTTTATTTTTTCTAAGGCTACAGACTTTCCCCCTTTTTCCCTAATAAAAATAAACAAACATAAAAATGAAATACAAGACCAAAGGGAGTGTTTGTAGTGACACACATGTTGGTGTCAGAAACAATGTACAGTGTGGCATTCTGGAAAACACCAACCTTGAAATCAAACAAGTTCAAATCCTTGGTTTGCCACTTCCTGGCTGAGTGTACCCTTCCTTAACCTCAGAAATGCGGGCTACAGTACCCGTCTCAGAGGGAAATTCATTCTGCTCAGTGCACGCCGAGTACCCAAGCCAGGGATGTGCTAGGTGCCAAGGACACAGTGGCAGGCAAGACAGGCACACAAAGCCTGCTTGCCCAAAACACGCTCTGGCCACTGGACACCGACACAGCACAAGGAGCCATCCTGGTGGCAAGGGCGGGCCTGTGGGGGTTCGGTGGTCCGGGAGGCGGCACAGTGATGACATGGGAAGGAAGGAAAGAGGGGAGCACTGACATAGGAGCTAGCACAAAAGGCTCTGTGGCAGGAGGTCCCAAGGCCACCCCTCCCAGGACAGGGAACCAGCAACACGAAGGGACTGTGCTGTGGAGCTCCCTGCCGGCACGGAGCCCTCCAGCCACGCCTGGACCTCAGCAGGGACCCTGTGCCCACTGCACAGCGCCAAGCACGGCGAGAAAGGCGCTTTGCGCTTGCTGAACCCAAGGCTACTCAGTCCTCCACCCCCAACCACACAGAGACACACGGACACACACACAGGGACAGGGGTGATGTCCCTCCCTCCCATTTCAGACCCAGCCCTCTTCCAATTAAGCTATCACTTGACTCTAAGAATGACATTCTTCAAATGAAAGTACAGACTGTATCCTTCATTAGATGTCTGTAAATTGTTAAGATGTATGATTAAGACTAGCATTCGAAGGACACGTGAAGCGTAAGAAGCAATTTCCCTATTTCGGAAACATTATGATACAATGAACTGTGTGCACCTCAGATTCAGGAGGCTGGTACAGCAGACTAAGGACCTGCTCACAAATGGTCGCTGGGGGCACAGTCCTCAGGGTCTAAATGAAGCTGGCCAACAGGGCCAACACTAGGAAATCATTTTTGATAACAAATATTTTATTCTACTTAGAAACAAATTTTTCACATGCCATTAACAACAAAGAACTTTCTCAAGAAACAAGTCCCTCCCGGCTTCCTTTTCTTAGGCAGGTGCCCCAAACCACCCCAGGGATAAATAATAAAGGCAAACTTCCTGGGCTGGGTTTCAGCCATTCATACTCAAAACTCCAAAGCTTTGCCTTCTAGAAGCTCACAGCCTGGAATAAGAGGCAAGAACAGTTTTCTAAAGGAAGGGTCAGGAAGGGGCAGAACAAAGAGAAGGCAAATTGAAAGGAAAAATTAAAATCGCTATCTGTGAGTCAACCACAGGCTCTCACACAAGGCTCCTGTTGTCCACATGTAACCTTATGCTTCCCCGAAGGGGATGAACCAGGCACTTGGAGCCTAATTAAATTAACTGTTCCCTGGCCAGGGGCACCACTCCTCCCCCGGTAGAGGGAAGTCAAGAGAAGTCAGGGTCCTTCTAACCTGCCTGCTCCTCTTAATTAAGGCCTTGTCCCTGAGGACAGAGCACAATACACAAACACCTCACAAAGCCAGAGGCTGAAAGGTCACCAGATAGAAGTCGCCATGGCCTCGGTGTGGAGAAGTGTCTGCAGCCTGGGCAGGCAACCGCCCGAGCGGAGCCGGGGCCCCAACGTCCTGCACAGTCCGTCCTGACCCAGGCTGCTCTCCTCCGGGGACCTAATGACCCCTGCCTCTTCCATGCAGCCCCAAAGCCTCAAAGAGGAGGCAGTTCCTCAGCCTATGCTCCTCCAGGCCACAAGGCCCTGGCTGAGGGCCTCGCACCTTCGCACCTTCGGGACAGGGTCTCTACCCTCAGGACAGGGGTGGGGCCTGGCACTGGCAGGGCTCCCAGTGCTGCTGACATGGTCCCTCGAGCAGAGTTTGATCTTCGAAGTTCGAGTCAGACTCTGTAGGAAGCAGGCTCCCAAAATGTTCTTTCCTGCCTCTCCTGGAGGGGGGACCGGGGACTGGCTGGCTGGGGGCGAGGGTGAGTGCGCCCGAGTGACGGCGGCGACAGGGATGGCACTGTGGCTCCACGACCACTGGCCCCCCAGTCGGCCAGAGACTTGAGTTCTCAGCCCCAGGGGGGTGGACGGCCACCCTGCGGAGACCATGGGGCTGGTGCTGGCCCGCAACACAAAGGCAAACGTGGACAGAGCTGTGGCCCTCTTGCTGGACGGCTTCATTGCCAAGGGAGTACCGCACTGGCTGCATTCTTATAGATCACTTCAGATCTTTCGGGAAAAGACCAGGTGAAAGCTACCTGAAACCACCCGTCTAGAATTCGATCTTTTCAGGAAGGCCGTTTGATTTCAGGGGCGGGACAGGAGACCCCCCAGCCTCATTTCCGTCCCCGCAGGCTGGGACCCTGGTGGTGGCAGATGTTCTCTGAAGCGCTGCCGGTGCATGAGGCGCTCCTCCGAGCTCACCCACCGGCTCTCCTTTGACCACCACGGCAGCCCTGCATGACCACCCTGGGGCACAGCGGGGTGACGCGGCCGGGCTGAGGCCCCACAGCTGGTGCCGCCTCTAGCACGGGGCCTGGCGAGCAACCGCGGGCTGAGAACACCTCCGCCAAAAGCATCACCAGTGGGATGGCGGCAGAGAGAAGCACCTGGCCCAAGTGGGCTCTGCGTGGTTAGGTCCCCGTGCACCTCCCTCCTCACAGCCCTGAGGGTAGAGCAGCAGGGTCTCAGCCCGCTTCCTCATCCCTGTGCGTTCAGGGCTGGGCCGGGCCGCAGGCTAAACCTCCACGTGCAAGCCTTCCTGAAAGCTACGAATGGGCTAGCACGGAAATCCACCTGAGTGAGAAGCGCGCTGCCAGGTGGGCAAGGCTGGTGAAATGCAGAAGGTGCCCTACTGCTGAGCTGGGAGGGTTTGCAGAGGGGACAAAGTGCCAGAGATCCAGCCGTGTGTCCTGGCTGAGGGGCAGATTTCCAGAGCGGGTGCAGGTAGGCGGACCAAAGCAATCCCACCGCCACCTGCCGAGGCCCCATCCAGCTCACCGCGGGAGGATCCTCCAGCCGCCCCACCCCCCACCCCCCAGGAGGCCAAAGACCCTGTGAAGCAGCAGCAGAGGCTCAGAGCCACGCAGTCACTGAGTCATATGCCAGACTTCCGGCTCTTTCCACCACATATTCTCCCCAAACTCTCCAAACCACAAACTTTGAAACAACCCTAACAGTCTACCAAAATTCCAGTGATGCGCTTGGTTCCTTTCAAGTGGAATTGTTCGTGCTGTTTTTGTTTGTGTGTGTGTGAGTGGGGCTGGAGGCTAGCACTGATGTGCCACGTTATGGGAGGCATACGCAGAACAAGTCAGGGTCTTTTTCCCCCTTCTCTTAGCATAAAACCATCTTGGCTGGCTGGCCACAACGTTTCCCACTGGATTCCTTCCACTGGATGGATGTCTCATCAGGTTTTGTTTTAATTTCACTGAGTCATCTAGAGAAAATGGCTACGCATGGACCAAAAAAAAGAAAAAAAAGAATAATCTGTAATTCTTCCTACTGGGGAGAAGTCAGCTCCACTTAGGAGCCACCCATGTGTCCTCTTCATTGGCTGGGTCTTCTGGATCAAGAGCTCCTCTCCACTTTGGCCCATAAGAGAGAAAACCCACCCAACTGTATGAGGGGTTAGATACAGTTCCCACCCTCCAGGAGCTCCAAGTCTAGGAGGAGAGAGAGTGGCACAAACAATGTACCCACATACCATGTGCTATGGAGAGGGAGTACTGGATGCTATGGAAACGAAGAGGAGGGCCGCCCAGAGCCCCGCAGGAGGACAGAAGGAGCAGGGGAGTCCAGGCAAGACATGACAGGAGCTGACATCGAGCTGAATTACAGAAAGTGAAGCGTGAGTGTGGTACAAAGTCACAGTGAAGCCTGTGGCACTGAGGTGTAGATGGGGTATCCGCCTGGTCTCAGGAGCACGGCGTGGGGTATAGATGGCTGCACGACTCTGATTATGCTAAAAACCACTGAAATGCACACTTTTCAAAGGGTGAATTTCATAGTATGTGGATTCTACCTCCACAAAGCTGTTTAAAAAAAAAAGTGAATCAAGAGCCGTGTCCCAGGTGGAGAGGACAGGTATACCCAGGGAACCCCAAGTTCAATGCAAATGCAAAAATATCAGTTTGGGTTTTCAGCAGAGAATGCAAGTTTGGGTTGGTGAGCAGTGACTCTGGGCCCCGGGAATCAGAGACAGTGTTAGCTTTCGCTTCACGTTCAGTAGCTACTGGACTGCTGACCCTTACAACCCAGAGCTTTCCACATCAGGATAAATTAATAAATTAACATAGCACATTGTAGGGGACACATCGTCCGCCTGGAAGTCAGAGCTGGGTCTCTAATGAAATGGGGATAGATCGCTCGATGGTCCTGTTTCCTCATCTCTAAAACAGACCAACTGACTCAAATGGGTCTTTTGGTTCTCCCAGGCAGAGAAGAGATGCCTGGTGGGATGCTGGCGGGAGGGACTTAGGGTGACAGGAGTAAGTAGGCTCACCCACCACCCTGTGTTTCGTTAGAGTTTTGTGTAAGATTTAGCTTGAAAGAGGGCTCCACCGATTTAAGAAATGTCTGAAAGCCGCTAGACTAGATGACCAGCAAGGTTCATTTGAGCCTTAAGATCCTGCAAAGTCTCACAGTTCAAGACAGTCTATGTACTTATCTGACTCTCCAGGAAATGGCTTTGCGAGCTAATGAGAAGTTTGTGACGTTCTTCCTAAAACTAACAACATCTGCTGAGCAAGGCACTGTGGGTGATCCCAGAGTGACTAAGAGCTGGGCCTGCCCCCGAGGTGCCCAGCCTCAGGACCCAGACACAGCCCGAGGGAGAAGGAACAGGCTCCCGACCGCAGGGGCCTTGTGCCTCAATTCCAATTCCAGGTTTTTCAAAAATTTCTCTTTATACACAGAACCTACATTACCCCCTCTCTGCTCTCTTCCAGGAGTGAGCTCCCACCCGCCGAGCCTTCCCACCCCAATTCTACTCACTAAAGGGAAGCCCAGGCTTTCCTACTGCCCATGACATAGATCTTCATGAACTCTGGTGTCCCCTTCATTCATGGGAGACCTTCACCAGCAGTTAGCACGCCATCGGCTTTTTACGGGACTGGTGATGGACAGGTCAGAACTCCCAGGCCCCTGACGGACGCGCAGCTGTTCCACGTCCTGGCCCAGGCTCCAGACCTACTTCAAATGTCAGGGAAAGCAGGCTGGGCACTGCTCTCAAGGGCTTTGAATCTGTTCCCCGAATCCGATGTGTGCTCCAGGGGTGACCCAGGTACTCCTCACCCAGGGCCAGGGCCTACTGAGCTACACAAGACTTTCTCACGGCTCTCAGGAAGGAAATGCCTTCTGACTCTCCAGGTCCTGGGGAAGCGGACTCTCTTTCCAACTCACTTTTCTGTCTCGTGTTTCTCATCCCCCAGAAGGCAGGACCTAACCTAGAGAGATACTCTTCAGACCTCCTCAGTGAAAGCCCCCCAGACCTTAGCTATAAACACTGCTCCCTGGGGTCCGCTGGCAACAGGATGCCACACAGTTCCCAAAACACAGAAGCCAGACAGACCCTCCACACTTCAGGCAAGGTAAGGCCAAGGAAGGGCTCTTCGTGCATTTCTGATGAATTATGCCTCCCGGCTCCAGTGAACAAGAACCCCGTATCTTCTTTACCTTGGGACAGCGCGGCCTCCTGCAGCTGGACCTGATCCTGACCTAAGTCGGATTCTTCCGGAACAACTTCCCTGATCTTGTAGTACTGCTGCCCACTAACCAGAACCACAGGAGGACTAAGCTCTTTTGTTCATTTAGCCCAGAAGGAAACCAAAGTGATACTCTAGTCCCTCACGCATCCAGGAGTGCAACAGCTGGCACGCCAGGAGCACCCACTGCCACCTCCCAGAGCCGTGGCAAAGTACACACAACACTAACATGAATGACGACAGAGCACGTGCACGAATGACCCCCAAGAGACCTGAACTTCCCATACACAGGCAAAACAGAAACCAGAGGAAAAAACTTTCCCCAAACAAAAATGGGCGCTTGCAAGGAGACTTGCTGAGTGGCAAACTTTCTGTAAAGATGGAATTTTAAACACAAACACAAAAGGGCAGAGATGTGAGGCAGAGGCGCTGTGCACACAGCTGGGCGGCCCTTTAATTAGGGAAAGATTTGCAAAGCCTGTGGAGCGAAGGCCGATTTTCCCTGGGTCTTGGGAATGGAAAGAACGTGGAAACCAGCGGGGTGACCAACAAGTTCACATTCTGCTTGACACTCGCACTGAGTGTGAAGCCCCGGGTCATTTTCAGCAGCTCTGGTGATTCGTCCCTTGGAGCAACAGGGGACGACACCCTGGTCTGGGACGAGACAGGCTGGACCTGCTCCTTCCTAAGGGGGCTTCCCACAGCATGCAGGAAAGCTCTTCTGTCAAGGTGTTTGAAGGCAGAAACATAATTCCAGGGAAAACTAGTAAGCCCCTCAGACCTAGGGACTGCATTTCTCATTTGCATGTTAGTATATGGCACCTTCATAAGCATTTCTCATGGACTTAAACGTCCTGCACTTGGACAGAAGATCTGTAATAAAACAGAAAAATGATATCCCCCAGCTCCATCCAGGGGGGAACACTTGCCCGTTTGACTCCCAAGTGGTGAAGGAGGCAGCAGTGGTTTTCCCCACACTGCCAACACCCATGTCGCTACTCTTGTTCCGGGACATTGTGATGTCCGAGGCAGCACTGGGGCAAGTCTTCTTAAACAGGGGCTTTAGCTCTACTCTGGAGGATACCCTGTGCCCCCTGGAAGTTATGAGAAGTTCTCAAGTCTAAGAAAGGTTCAGAAACAAAGGCAGAGCCTCTGCGCCCCTTTTCTCTGCCAAAACCTAAGAGCTAAGAGCTCAGGAAAAACAGGAATCGGGGAGCCAACTCTGGGTTCCTCTGGGAGCAGCAGCTGTTACCACCCGGAGCCATGAGGGTCTAGACACCAGGTGACAGAGCGCCTGAGAGCTCTGATTTGGAAAGCCCGAGGTCCCGTGAGATCAGACGAGACAAAGGCGGGTGGTACTGACCGTCCCATAAAGCCCTCAGTGTCAACAGAGCCAGCAAGGCTTCCCAGGAAAGAACTGATGGAGGCTCTTCCAGAGGCAGGCAGGCAGGCTCGTGGAGCAATTTAGGGAAGAGGCACGTTTCCTGGCTCTAATCTTAAAATCTCAATCAATCCATCAATCGCCGTCTCTTCCCTTATGCAGCTAGGAAGTCTGAGGAGCGACTAACAGTTGATCCTCAGTGAGACCGCAGTGTGCACCCATCACCTGCTTCCTGGCAAGGGACTCGTGAGGCTTGAGCCAATGGCCAAAGCTAACAAGGCAGCAAGTCATGGGTCCTAATCTGGACAGAAACACACGCTCCTACTCTTTGTCCAGCTAGCTCCCTTCCTATCACCCTGGCTCAGGCTTCATCTACTCCAAGAAGCTTTCCCTGAAACCCACCACCAAGGGTGGGCTTGGTGCCCCTCATGCTGCTTCCATAGCTCCGTGCTCCTCTCCACTGGAAGCCTTGTATTACATCTATCTGGCTATCCGGCTCCCCCATGCCTGTGGGCTCTTCAGACACAAATACCTTACTTACCGCTCTGACCCATCAGCACAGGTTCTAGCACTCACAAGGGGCCTGAACATGCCTTCACTGGGTGTCCATCCGTGCCGACAACTGGGGATACAAAGCTCAACAGAGCAGACAAGATCCCTACCCTCAGAGAGCTTGGTGGGCAGTGAGGGTCACATAACTAACCCAACCGAGAGTAGAGGGGAGTACCATGGCTGCAGTGACCAAGGGACAGGGTGGGGGGATGAGGCCCAAGCAGAGGTCTGAGAGATCAGCAGAGCTGGTGTGGAGAGGTGTTCCGAGGAAACAGGACAGCATGTACCAAGATCCAACAATACCGGGCACAGGACTTTTGGGAAACCCTAGCAGATCAGTATGGTTGGAGTGGAAGGGCCTTGGGGGAGGGAGGAGGGATGGGCAGGGCTCCAGATCAAGAGTTCTGTTAAACCCAGAATGTTCTCTGGGCTTGATCCTGATGACACTGTGAAGTCAGGCCAGTGGAGGGTCATGATGAAAACTGCATTTTGGAAAGGTTACTCTGGCTGCCGACAGTGAGAAGGGGTGGGTGGGGGACTACAGGCAGGGAGGTCCAGAGGCTGTTACAATAATCTAGTAACCCAGGGGCAATAAATGTCCACCGAACTGCCCTAAATGATAAACATGCCTTCGGCTAACAGGCTGGACAGGGGTGGGTGGCATTCCTTAGAAGCGACTACCCTGGGCACCTGGAACCATGGGTCTCTGCCGGCCTCTAGCCAGCCCGAGCTGCACCCAGTGCTCCTGGGGTCTGCCTCTGTGCTGGACTCTTCCACAAGCCACATACCCTGCTTCCTGCCTTCGCTGCCAAGACCCAAGAGGTCAAGTACTAGAGGGGAGGGCATTCAAGCCCCTCGTCACTGTGAGTGGGTCTGGCACGCCCCACGGCCCGGCTCCGCGCTGGAAAGCAGCACCACCTCCCCGAGCCCGATCAAGAAGCACTCGCCCGCCGCCTGCCACACAAGAAAACGCAGGGCGCTCTGACGAGGGATATCCTTAGAAGGACAGCCGATGGGCCAGCTGCCCCAGTCCCTGTTTCTGTCCTGCACTCGCTCCTTGCTGTCACAGAAGCCCGCGCTCCGTCACGGCAGCTGACGCGACCCATGGAGCGCTCCTCACGTGCACCCCGCGATGCCCCAGCACGTCCCCTTAATCCTTCCACCTGCCCTCTGAGAAGGAGGTGAAGTCACAACTCCTCGCACTGCACCCACAGGGAAACGGAGGCACAGAGAGCCGAAGCGGCTTCGTCAAGGTCACCTACGTCCCTAGGGGGCGCCAGACCCGGGGGACTCTCGGTTGGCTGCCCCTCTGTGCCCTCCCCCTGCTGGGGCCACCAGTGCCGACCCCATGGGGCTGAGGCCTCCTGAGTGACGTTTCAGCTTCTCAAGGCATCTCTGCCCCCTTTCCTCTCCCTCCTCAGACTACATGGCTTAGAAGGTATAGAGGGAGAGCCCCCCATCTCAGAGCTTGGGACGGGTGGGTTTACTGGCCAGTCCAGCTACTACTTATTTAGCACCAACGATGTGGCCAGGCACCATGTGGACCTTGGAGATACGGAGGAGCGGTACTACATTCCACAGGTGCTTTGGACCCGGAGGGCCCTGGGCGCGAACAGTGCAGAATCATGAAGCAGCGCTTTGGCCCGCAGAGTGAGGCAGCCTGGAGGTGGGGCTTCCAGCAGGTCAATGAAACAAGGCGTGCAAATGCTGGGGAAGGAGCAGTAAGCGACTTTCCAGGGCCCGAAGCACATCCCTCATGCCCTCCTTACACTCGGCATGGTCAGGAGGAGGGGAAATCCACTTGTAGGAAGAATAATCATTTCCAGCCTGGGGCAAATTTCCTAAAGCGTTTCGTTCTGAACCCAGACTGTTATTTTAGCTTCCAGTCAGTAGTAATTAAGTGTGCCTACACATTCCAGAAAAAGGAGAGAAGGAGATTAACGATAATTAAATCTCTTCTGTATTTGGCCCCAAATCTCTCCTCGAGTGGCCTGCCGTCAAGATACTTACGACCTCCATCTGACACAACTCCTACCAGCACCATCTGTAACATCAATTCTGGTCCTGGCGTGAAGGTTTCAATTACACACGAGGTAACAGGCCCCCCAGGACCCGAGAGTCTGGAGTTTTACAAGTGCCGTCCTTCCCGGTTCTCCTGCACATAATACATCCAGAATCTGGTTGGGGATCATTTGCAGAGGGGACGGCACAGGGACAGCCCCTTTGCGAGGCCTCTCAAAGGCAGGTTCTGCGCCTGTTGTGATTGACAGGGTCTCTAATGAACCTTAATTGTGAGCGCAACAGGCCCAGGAAGGCAGCAACAGATGTGGCAACACGGCAACCGCAAACCGCCTGACTAATGAATAAAAAGTGTCCCCCCTGATGAGTCCAGTGACCCAAAAAAGGAGAGTGGAATCATTCTTCACCCCTGCACCTTTTCTAGAGCACTGACTCCTTAATGCAAGCAATGGGAAGCCTCTCGGGGGCTGGAAGGAACCTGCCTCTGCCCTCCAAACAGAAAGGGACCAGGCAACAGCGCTACTTGGTGGTGGCATGCGGACCTGGGGTCATGTGATCACCACCATGGCCACCTCCACCAGCATTTCATCTCTAACAATGGAAGGCTAGAACAGGCTGTCCTTTCAACGTGGGAAGGGGAAAGTTCCACTCTGCGAAGACTGAATAACCTCTTGCAGGTGCTAAAGACTGTGACGATATCTGCATTCAGAGGTCAGCCAGGGACCTGCAGTGACAAGGAGGAAGCTATTCCTGGAGAAGCCGTGGGCACAGACAGCATGGCAGGAGGAAACTGGGCATCTGAGTCTGATGGACCTGGGGTTGATCCTGACCCTGCTACTTACTAATGAGCTGTGAGGCTCTGACCAACTTATTAAGCCTCTCTGTTTCCTCATCTGTAAGATGTGGTGTGTGCTCTAAAGAAACTAAGTATGTGAAGGGTCAAGAAAAGTCTTTGGCAGCTGAAAACCAGGCGACCAGCAGAGTTTTCATTCATTTGCACGATGGCTGCATCAGACTTGGGGCAAGAACCCATCGCAGACAGCTACCTACTCTAAGCCAAGGACCGTGCTAGAAGCTTTACACACACCATCTCTAGTTTTCAAGGGCAGTGACATCAGGCCCACCCCCCGAGGTGAGGAAGCCGTGGTTCAGAAGTCACCCAGCTCAGACATGGTGAAGACGAGAGCTCAGCTCAGCGGGGCCTTCCGGTTTCCAGGCGCTCACCCATATTGGGTCTGGTGCTCCAGACGTTATCAGGCACCCAGTGTCAGACTCACAGGCATCCCAACGCTTCCCAGCCAAGAACTTTACAGGTGCTCCATCTCCAAGCATACTACAACAGGCTTCTGTAGCCTGACACATAAAGGGTATATGGAGAGCAGGGAGATCATTAAATAATCAGTCTGTGTCCAAGGAAATGTGCCGAATAGATGGGCACTCTGCCGCAAGCCCAGCCCAAACATCCATGCCGTGGCTAGTGGCCCCTCGTAGGCATATTTCTGCAGCAGGGCAAGAACAGGCGGTAGCGGGTGAGGTGCTAACATAGCCTCCCCACTATGAGAAACAGACTCGGGGGAGGCTGAAGGGGAAGAGCCAGGGGATGGGGAGGCCCACTGCTGGGTGACTATGGAGGAGCTGCAGACGTGGACTTGGGGGCTGGTTCTCAATCTGGGGGGGTGCCTGGGGGTCACGCTGGCAGTGCGGAGCGGGGGTGACTGGAGATGGAGGTTCAGGCTGGGACAAGACAGCAGCAATCCTGATGGGATGGAAGGAGGCCGAGGCACGGAGAGCAATAAACTGGACTACAGAGTGGGGTCCTGAGGGTCCCAGGTCCTAGGTGGCCTGTCCTGGATGACGTCCACGTGCTTGTGTGGCACCTGTGGAGGACTGAAGTGAAGGCGACAAGCTCGAGTGAGCAGGGAGGCTGCGGGATCCACTGCCCGGTCCTTGGACAGATCCCACCCCCCACCCGTCCCACCATGCAGCCACTTTGTTTAGCTCCCCCACCAGGGCTTCCAAAGGACTCTGAGCATTATGAACTCAGGGAGCTGAAGCAGGGAGCAGAGTGCCCGCCAAAGTCCCCAGGGAGAGGAGAGGACACACAGGCCGGGAGCCCCCCTCTGCCAGGACGGGATGAGAGGCAGGACACTCCATCACCCCACTCTGCGGAATGACAGCTGTCCTTCCTGGCCACAACACCGGTCTCGGACCTCCTCTGCTGACCCTGGGGTCGAGAGCGATGGCATCTCCCTGCATCTCTCTTTCCATCCCGTCAGAGGCATGCCCACTGTCAGAGTTCACAGAAGGTGAGGAAATGGTTTTCAGGACCATCTCAGATGCCTAAGTGGAGGGCCTCCTCACCGCCTCCTTCCCAGCTTAAATACACCAAGTCCCTGCACTGGCACACTGGGTTCTAACCCCTCGTGAGAGTCAGGACTGGTACTGTCCACCTGTGCAAACACGGGAAGGCTGCCAGAACCCAGGGTTACAAGAGGTCCTGGAAAGCCAGTGAAGGAGGAATCAGCCAGCATTTACCAAGCACCTGCCATGCACGTCGGCACATGACGTACATCCCCACACCCTCCCAAGTGCTCCAGGAATGGGGTTTTCTTACCCCCATCTCGTATGCTGGAGCAAACTCTGGAGGTGAAGAGACCTGCCTGTGCTCTCAAAGCTGGAAGGTGACTCATCAGGATTCAAGTCCCAGTCAGCCTCGATCCACCCACGGAAGTAAGCTGCAGAAGCAATGGAGCCCCACCCCAGGGCAGGGGGGCATCTGCCAGAGGCCCCATCTGCTCGGCTCTCTACATTTTTACCGTACACGGCAAGTTATTCGGTCACAGACCTGACAGAAATCAACGCCGCTTCTGCCAGCAAAAGGGGATCCTGAAAGGAGGGACCTCAACATAACGGTATCCACGACGATGGGACTCAGGTTCTGAGATTATGACCATCTGGCCCTCACTTCACAGACCCAGAGAGACCTGCCGATCACAAAGAAGTTAGTAGCAGAACCAACGCTACAACCGGGGTCCTTGGCTTCCGGTAAGATTTGCTTAATGTCACAGTGCTTTCTTCCTACCTTCCTATTTCCCCCACTACAAAAAGAGCTGTAAGTTCTCTGAAGCAGTTCTCTATTTGAAGAAACCACAAGGAAAGCTATGTTCTTTATATGCTGTTTTACCTAACAATTACAAAACTTGTAAACTTGGCTAACATCACACGGCCACTGCCAAAAAGGGTCTAGAATCCAGGTCATTTGATATGCAGGTTATAAACCTTTCTAGGAAACGAATGTTTTCCAAAGTGGATTCCAAGAAAGTGAGTTAGAGAAAGGCTAGGTCCAAGGAAATGTTTTTAACTGCAGGACTTCCCAGAACCTTTAATAAGACAACATGGATGGCAAAGCTCCTAGATGGCAGAGTGGGCCATGCTCTCCCTATTGCTCACGGTCTTTGTTCAAGAGGCTCAACTAAGGTGAGCTGACCAATTTCACGACAGTCAGGCAACATGCAGGTTGCATCCAGAAGAAATTCGATCCATCCACTGAGCAGAAAGCCAGGTCATCCATGAAGGCCACTTTTCCAGCCATCCTATCCTGTTTCATTTTGCACTCCTCCGAGAAGGACACAGAGGATGAGTAAGAGACATCTGCACTGCTCCCTCTGTGACTCACCTGTCTATGTACCTGGCTCTATGTCCTAACAAAGCATTCCCACTTTTTTTTTTAAAGATATTATTTATTTATTTGACAGAGAGAGACACAGCGAGAGCAGGAACACAAGCAGGGGGAGTGGGAGAGGGAGAAGCAGGCTTCCTGCAGAGCAGGGAGCCCGATGTGGGACTCGATCCCAGGACCCTGGGATCATGACTTGAGCCAAACGAAGGCAGACGCTTAACGACTGAGCCGCCCAGGCGCCCAAAGTATTCCCACTTTTCTTACTAGTGGAGGCATCCACACACAGTAGCTGGGAACTCTGGAATTGGACTGCCTGGGTGCAAAGCTTGGCTCCACCATGGCCACCTGGTGACCTTGGTCAAGATGCCCAGGCCCCTGCTGCCGTTTTTGTGTTTTTTTTTTTTGAAGATTTTATTTATTTATTTGACTGAAAGAGACATGGCGAGAGAGGGAACACAAGCAGGGGGAGAGGGAGAAGCAGGCTTCCCGCGGAGCAGGGAGCCCGATGCGGGGCTCAATCCCAGGACCCCGGGATCATGACCTGAGCTGAAGGCAGACGCTCAACGACTGAGCCACCCAGGCGCCCCCTGCTGCTGCTTCTGTCCGATGGGAACAACAGTGACAGCCTCAGAAGGCACTTTCTCAAGATTTAGGGAGGAACATTCACTGTCATAAGTGGCAAACACTTTTCAGAGTTTGTTCTCAGTCCTTTCACTGATTTCAGCCTTTAAGTTAAAATTGCATGTGGTCATAAGCCATCCTTTTGGCTTTAGTTTCTACGCCTTAGGAACAAGGCCTCCCCCACCTTAGCACCAAATACCGTTGAGGCTTCCCTCTGCTTCTTGCCTGTCCGCTTCGTGTTAGTCCGTGAGCGGATGAGCACGGGCCGAGCAAGAGATTCTTAGCTTGTCTGCCTTCAACGTCTTTAGTTGTTTCAGCAATCTGATAGAATAATCCATTGTTTCTTCCCATCGAAACATGAATATCACTCATACTACATGCTAAGCGCCTCCGTGAGGGGGCCTAGTGCTGAGCGAGCCGACTCCGCTTGCTTCTGCCTCTCGGGTCTGAGCTCACACACGGCCCGCCTGCCACCCGGGGAGCCCGTGCCCAGCTGCTCCCGCGGTCCTGCGGCCTCCAACGGGATCCTGCCCTCCCACCCCAGGTGCCTTATATATTCCAAGTGCCTTACACTGGGTTGTGTGCTGATGCTGGTACATTTGATTTAAAAGTAGTCACCTTCCTGCCCCATCCCTTTAACTCCTGCAGTGCAAGAACTTGCTTTTCCTAAAATTTCTAGATTTGCTTTATTAACTAAAAGAAGAAATAGTGGCCTGCTACTTGTGTTTGGACAGAACACTTTTTTAAAGAGCACCCCCTGCCCAAACACACACACAGGGCACAGTGTGTGTGTGTGTGTGTGTGTGTGCGCGCGCGCGCGTGCGCACGCTGAAGGTCAGTTACTGATGGTTTCACTCCACATCACTATTCCCATTGAGTCCATGGCTCCCAACAGCAGGCCAAGCACAATCAGGTAGCTCTGATGGAGCTTCCAACCAGAAGAGGCAGGAAGAGAAGTTTACAGAGGCTTTTCTCCTGAGGCACTTACAAGTTCCATGGCCCCTAGCCTGCCCTCATCACAAATTTCTTTTACAGTTTCACCTGAAAAGATAATTTTAGCAGGACATAGAAGAAATGACATACTATCAGGTTTTCATCCTGAAGACCGTAATCCTGTGGACAGCACGCTGAAGCAACAGCTGGACTTGACTTTCCCCTGGTCCCACGTCCACTGTGGGACATCCTCACCGTCCTCAGCTATAAAAGGGGAGTTGCCCACTCACCTTACAGAGTGGCCGAGAAGATTAAACCAGGTGACAAAAGTATAATAAAGTAGCCCGTATAAATCAGTGCTCTGACATCTAATGGGGCTCCATTCAAGCTATTTATCCATGTCATTCACTGAAAATGACTTTAGGGAGACTTTAGAATGACTTTCATTCATCCTAAAATGACTTTATGAAGAATGAAAAGAAGGGAGAGTCAAATTCTAAATCTGAGCCCAAACACAAAATTTCTATTTAGAACTTTAGAATTTCCTCGGAAAAACAACAGAAGTGAACTGGGTGGTTGACATCTACCGTGACAGCAGACTGCTTTCAAATAACCTAGTTTTGGAGCATTTTGAGCCCCTGGCCATAATGAGTCATCTGCCGTTACCGCTCTAGATCTGCTCAGGACCGGCAGACGCGTCATTCCGGTCTCCTGGAAACAGTCATGGCTCCCCAAGGAACCCATGCGCACAAAGGAAAGCAAATGCCCCCCCCCCGCCTCCCCCCACCCCGTACTTTTCTCCTTCAAGTTTTAATTGTCTGGGCTGCTTGCGCAGGAGGTGATCCATCTCATTCTTAATTGGATCAAATGAGGGCCCATTCTTCTGCATATAAGAGAACTCATCAGAATTTCAAATAACTTCCCCAGGGCGCATCTATGAGGGAGCAGGTCAGGGGAGGGCACCCCAGGGAGCCCCACTTCCCCTTCCAAGCCAATCATGCCATTTTGTCCTCATTTACAAGGAGGCCACGCCATTAGGTGTCAGGGTCCTCGCCTCCACAACAGGCTGGGGTCATGCAGGGCCATCTCGCTCTGGAGAGGCAGCCCTGGGCGGGGAACAGGGGGCCAGTTCAGCACCTCGGTCCAGGGGCTGCCTTCTCCCCTCCCTTGCTTTTAGTCCCCACAGCTGCAGTCCATTCAAAGAGCAAAAACACTTGCATGAAAAGGCTCACCACAACTTTCCAAGGAATGGAGTTCATTAAAATACTGCTGGAGGCCCTTGGCTGGAATGCTTTTCCCCTTGTAAAATGGGAACTGCAGCTCAGTGTCGCCTGTAGGGAAGCTCAGGATATGCTCAGAAACATCAGTGCAACAGAGACTGTGCGGGGGCTTTTGCATAATTACCAATTATTCGATCCATTCCCTGCTCCTCCTCCAGAGACAATATCCGGCCTGGGAGAGAAAACTTCCCCACAGACTCTGGGCAGACCTGAGGACAAGGACGAACGGGGAGAATGGAAGCCGGAAGCCAAGTGCCCCCACCCAACATTAACTGCCCTTAGTACCAGCGAATGGGGTCTGGCACAGGGCTCCAAAACCACCATGCACCAGCCCCAGCCCATGCGTCCATGGTATGTCAGTGGGGGACCCCTGACCCACAGCCCAGCTCATGGGTGCCCGGCGGGGGGAAGATGACGCCCAGCTGGGAGGCCCACTCACCAAGCCTCAGGTGGGAAAAGGCCAACTTCCCTGAGCCTCAACTTGATTTTAAGGCTTCAGTGCAGAAAGCATTCTTTTTATATTAAAATGTCTTACATGTGGGCATGCTGCACACTGAAATGTAATTATTTAAAGAGAAGAAACATAAAATTCTCTACTCCAGGCAGCCACTTTGGGATTTGCCCCCCAAACTCCAAAGATGGGTATTTGCTCAACTGTCAGGAATGCTCTGGCGGAAGAACCTGGGGAACAGAGGGAGAGGCCAGATGAAGGTTGCCAGCAGAGAGTCAGGGGAGAGGGCAGACACTTACTGCTGGCTGGGCACAACCATTAAAGAGCTTGGACCACCTTCACTCAAAAGTAAAGACAAACAAATGTGCCGGCAGGGTATCTGCTTGGTAGACACAGAGTGCCAAGCTGGCCTCAGCCAAGTCTTCCTTCTTCTGGAAGTCTTCCCTAAATTCTCCACTACATGCCAGGTCTATGGAGCCAGGCCTTTCATCTTGCATCGCCAGCACCTGGAAGAGCATTTGACCAACAGTGGATGTGAAATTCTTGTAGAAAAAGTAAGTTTTGACAGCCCTCCTTGGAGCTGATGAGCCAGTGAAGACCAATGGGCTGAGAACCCAGCCAAGGTCATTCTCCTCAGGGGTCAAGTTTTAGGATCCTGGCATTTTCTCCTGTGGAAAGAACACCAAGGAATAAACACTGCATTTCTTCCCAGGGCTGAGCACAGTGCCTGACTCAGAGGGGGTGCTCAGGAAATGTGGGCTTGAATCCATTAACTCGTCACCCACTTAAGCTGAGACCCCTTTAGAAAGGAGAAGACTTTTAAATGTCGACTCTGAAACAAAGGAAAAAATGCCAGTGTGAGACCACTTTTAAATGGTGAAGGTCAAGTGGCAAGTTAGGCAGGAAGAAAACACAAGCCTCGTCACTGCTGAGCACAGATAAACTGGATCATCTTGGCCTGCAGGACCCTGGTCCCCACACCCAGCACGGTCTTCATCACCTGGGGACAGAGCTGAGTTTGGTACTTCATTCCACACACCTACCACTGGGAGAATAATTTCCAGAACTCGTTGGTTCTGCCATTAAGGACTGAAAACTGAATAACAATGCTTAGCAGAAATCAGACAGATAACAGTATTAATGAACCGTGAAATACAATATTCGCCTTCATTTCAGCAATCACAAATGTGTGGAGCTTGGCTCCCCCGGCTGCTTCATGGAGTAGTGCAGGTTCTTGGAGACTTAAAGCTTATCCGCTGGGCCCCAAGTGACCAAGTACACCCCGTGCACTCCAGCCTTCTGACTGGTCAGGCCTGAAGAATCGCATGCTCCCTGCAGCCCTCGCGCTGCCAAGAGGTCGATGGTTTTTGCAAACCATTCGAAACACAGGTCCTGCCGAACCGGCAGGGCAAAACCCCGCACCCAGGTGGCCCGTTCTATTTTTGGAGGGCAATTCTGGCTGCTACGAAGAAGGATATGCTGCCATGAAAACCGACCACGCTTCTCAGCTCCCCGGTCGAAGCACCTCTAACCCACAGGCCTGGCCAGGATGGTTCAGGGGCTTTCCCAGCTGATGCCCTCTCCCACACTTGAGTAAGGTCTGGGGACACCCACGAGCTGGGCCTTTGGGTGGCTACAGCAGAGAGAACGAATTAAAAATGAAACAACTAACATTTGCAGGCAAAGACTCTCCTGACTGGTTAAACAGATTTA
This sequence comes from Zalophus californianus, assembly GCF_009762305.2. NCBI lineage: Eukaryota > Metazoa > Chordata > Mammalia > Carnivora > Otariidae > Zalophus > Zalophus californianus. Next base: position 14,112,283 of record NC_045598.1, read on the forward strand.
GGGCTATTTTTGGTCTGCTCTTAAAAAGGGCAAAGGACGGATGGCCTGCTGGATGCCAATTTGCAGAAACAAACTCCTTCCTCAGCTCAGGGCTCAAAATACAGCCCAGCCAAGTTTTGGCTATTACTGCCAGTGTGCAGAGTAAAGCCATAGAAGGTCAAAGTGTAGGAAGCCAAGGGAGCATCTAAACATCACATGATTCTTGGCCCACATGGACAAGTGGGTATTTTTGAAATGGCTTAACAGATTTCAGCTGGCTTCACTGTAGTACAATGGGATTAATATGTAATAAAATGATGTTCTGGCCATCTGCAAAGGAAGGTCATTTCCCACCAATCCCAGCATGCACCATAATCCCAAGGCAGCAAAAGCTCTGATGCTGGAAAGAAAAGAGAGAAGGAAAGCTCATCTGGCATGATAAATTGGGCTGCCTTGGCCTGGCTGCTAAGCATACGCTGCATTTCTCTTTCCTACGACTCTGTAACTGGACCGCTGGTGGACCGGATAAATTCCCCTATGGTTCTCTGGCTCCAACATCTAAGTGTGGCCATTCCCTTCACGGAGAATGCTGGCAAATCCTAACATTCTTGTCAGTCTTAAAATTGGAGACTTTTCTTGAAAACAACTACCTCCCCTTCATTATTTTAGGCAGGTGAGCATGGGAGGAATGACTCCAATTTGTACCGAGCAGTGCATTCGCTGCTCTGAAAACATCTGACTGATCCCAGATTACGTGAAACAAAGGCCTGGACCCACTGCTCCTAGATGGACCCAGAATGGTGTGAGTTTTCTGCAGTCACAGCTCTGGGAAGAAATAAAACTGCAAGTGAACTTCAGAGACACAGGAGTACACTCAGCATGGACCAACTCTGAAAGGAACGACGGAATTCTGCAGACCCAGTTAAAAACAAAACAAAAAACCCCCGTCATTCCCAGGGTAAAGAGAAGAAAAATAGCAGCAACGAAAGGAAAACATTCAAAGAAGTAATTTCTAGGACTGGTCATAGGACCTTGTACAAAACCAGCCCAAATGCCCCTCATACACTATGGTGCAGAGCAGGGACCTTGAAGCAAGGCCTTTAATCAAAAAGTGGCTTTTGAAGCATGTCAGTAGAGTTTTAACGAGGTGTGCTTTACCAGATCCTAATTCGGGGAAGAGCCATGCTCCATTTCCATTCTGACATTCATCATACTTCAAATTAAAATATTAATGAGAACACCGATTCCCCAGCCCATTCTGGAGGACGGTAATCTACTATGGCCTCCTGTTCAGCCTCAGGAGGTAGAAGGGGCCCAAGGCTGGCCTCCACACAACCTGGCGAGGGGCAGTGGGCGCCTCTCCAGCCCCCCGATGGAGTGATGGACAAAAGTGAACTGCTAATCCCACGTGGTCCGGCTCTGAGGAGGGGCTGTCTTTCAGGTCTCTAGAACTGCTGCTGTTGTTTTTAATTACAGGAACTCTAAATTATTCTCCATAAAGGAGATGTTTTAATATTTCAGATTACTAATGAATTATTTAACACTTTGCCCCCTAACAGTTCAGACGGACACATCAGGAAGACATACCACATTTAATCTGTTGTTCTGGGTGTGAGCGAGTCACGCAAAGGGGCCCAGCAGAGTTACCCCTGCAGAAGGAACTGGGACTCCTGGGGCTGCCTGGCTTCTTCCTGAGAGTCTCAATCATACAAAAGAGGTGAAGTGGTCCTAGGTACATTCAAGGGGGACTGTGAAAACCCGCTGAAGCACTAACACAAACCACCGCGTCCAGCTCAGTCCTGGGCACACGGCAGGTGTTGGCTGTCAAACCCGCAACCTAGGTCTGCCTCCATCCTCCTCTCCAGCCACGTTCTGCAGAAGACAAAGTTGCAAGGGAAAAGGCAGTGCATTCTGACAGTAACCTGTGGGAGGTCACACAGCACGTCCCCCCTCAGCGACAGGAACAGTGTGGTACTTCGAGCGGGGCCCAAGGAGCCTCTGCAAACCGCATGCCAGGGCTGACCTGGGGGAGCACCTGGTGTGTGGCTGAGGTGAGAGACAGCTCCCAAGGTTCTCCTTCACTCACCATCAGTGCTGCGGCTTTCCGGCCGGGCCCAAGTACCTGTGCCAGACCCAGCAGAGGCAGTAGCTGACCGGGTTCCCATAAAAGCAGCTCTGTGCCCATCTCCGAGATAAAGACTGACCAGGGGGATCACAGAGAAAACACACTTCCATTGCCATAAGAACAAAACAGCCCGTTGAACACCAAAGAAGGGTCTCCTGAGAAAAATTCACTCATCATTTCTTCTCTGTTTGGTTGATTTCCAAAATACAGTAATAGCTAAATTGGCACACTAGGTTTAAACTCAGCCAAGCATGCTTTCATGCTGAGTTTAAAGACAAAGAAGCCTCTGCCGCTGACCCAATTAGGGATCGGATCCCACCATCGGCCTTCGCCCATCTCTGCCACATACGATCAAGCAAAAATCTCTGACCAAGAGAAACGTGAAGCAATACAGCACTCCCCAGTCTGCTGCCCTGTAGGGCTGAGAGTCATATCCGGCCAAGCAAGCAAACTGCGCGGCACGGTGCAGTGAGCACCAGGCTCAGCGAGTGGGGGACGGTGACAATGACCACGTGACAACCCCAAGTTCAAGCCCTCCCTCTGACCTGCAAGGACCCCTTGCGACTCTCCAAACTGTGTACGTCAGGATTTCCCAACGAAGGGAGCCTGGGTGGCTCAGTCGTTAAGCGTCTGCCTTCGGCTCAGGTCATGATCTCGGGGTCCTGGGATCGAGCCCCGCATCGGGCTCCCTGCTGGGCGGGAAGCCTGCCTCTCCCACTCCCCCTGCTTGTGCTCCTGCTCTCGCTGTGTCTCTCTCCGTCAAATAAATACATAAAATCTTTATAAAAAAAAAAAAAGGATTTCCTAGCGAAGACTGCTTTCGCTCCACACCCCCCACCTAACCCACCCCATCCCCCAACTCACATGCTATACAAAACCAGATCTAACCAATCCCATGTTTGGGCCGATGCTGAGAAACCAGGAGGTCTCACTCAAACTCCCAAAGTACGGCTTCTCCAGAAAGTTCGGAACACAGGTCACAGAGGATCGTCCTCCCACAGGGCAACGGCGGGCAGCTGGAGCAAAGGGGCCACCGCCCTTCCAGACGGGGCCTGCCATCACAGCCCTCGCTGCACTCCGTCGGCCGCGGGCGCTGACGGCGCCTCCCGGACTCTGGTTCTCACCCCATTCGGCTACGCTCTCTCCTTTCACACTCACCTCACACGCCGTGTCAGCCGGGACCCATCACGCCTTTAAGTCTACCTTCCTCTCATCACAAGGGCCCGTGGCTGCCTTTCTCATCAGGGCCACTGACCTCAAGAAACCTGCCCCTCCTCACTTGCGGGGGTGTCACCAGCACAGGCTGGCGCGTTCACCCCCACCCCGTCCGGCGGTGCCTGTAAGGACGCGCGCGGTTGTGACGACAGGCCGTGGACAGCTGCGAGGTCCTCTCTCTGAATGATGCGAGTCTCCTGCAAGAATGCTTCTCCTAGTACCATCGCTCTCAAGTCAGACGGTGGAATGAAGCGTCACTATGGCATACGGACACGTTTTCAAACCATTCTGCAAAAGACACCTCATCACCGAGCCATGGCTGGCCGCGCATCATCACCTCCCAGGAGACGGGTGCAACAAACACAACAGAGGACTGACTGGGCACCAGAGCCGGAACGCACTGGCCAAATAAGCTAGTAACTCAGTTGGCCTCTTGGGGCCTGATTTTAGTTTATCTTACTTCTTTTCAATATTTTCCATAGCTTTATGGATTTTACTTAAATATTTTGAGGCATTTCAAATAATATTACGGTGCCAGTTAATCTGAGGCATCCTTTTGAGACCAATTATTCTGAATTTTAAAAAAATATAGATTTAGGGGCGCCTGGGTGGCTCAGTCGTTAAGCGTCTGCCTTCGGCTCAGGTCATGATCCCGGGGTCCTGGGATCGAGCCCCGCATCGGGCTCCCTGCTCTGCGGGAAGTCTGCTTCTCCCTCTCCCACTCCCCCTGCTTGTGTTCCCTCTCTCGCTGTGTCTCTCTGTCAAATAAATAAATAACATCTTTAAAAAAAAAAAAATATAGGGACGCCTGGGTGGCTCAGTTGGTTAAGCAACTGCCTTCGGCTCAGGTCATGATCCTGGAGTTCCGGGATCGAGTCCCACATCGGGCTCCCTGCTCAGCAGGGAGTCTGCTTCTCCCTCTGACCCTCCCCCCTCTCGTGCTCTCTATCTCTCATTCTCTCTCTCTCAAATAAATAAATAAAATCTTTAAAAAATATATATATAGATTTAAAAAATAGATGTGATGAGCTCTTTGACAGCTGACTTTTGTGTTTTGTACTGGTCAAAGTGGAAGTGAAGCCCCGTGAACTATTTTATAGGGTAGATTTTGTACTATCTTGGCTGGAGGGACTTCCACAACAGCAAAGAAACGAAGGAAGCCTGGCACCAGGCACTGCTGAATGCCCACTGGGTGTGTGTGGCCTCTTCCTCCCCATGTTGAAATGCAAGCTTCTGGAGACTTGAAAACATGCAGCTGGGGCAAGGGGACACAGATCAACTTCCGAGCTCCCATCTTGGGCTTTCTTAACCCAGCTGGCTCTGAGAGACAACAGAAAGGAGGACTCTCAGAACTCGGTGGTGGTGGAAGGTTTCTTCTGGGTTTGGAACACCGCATGGAAAAAGGCACACAGAGTCAATCAATTATGAGCCACAGCCCAAAGGAAACCATATGAACAAAGCTCGTACCAGGTCAATCAGGTCGCTGAGGTTCTTCTCGATTTGCTGTGGAGGCAGGCGCCTCATCAAGTCCAAGGCACAGTCCAGCTGCTGGTCACTCTGTGAAAAGAGAAACAGAAGTTCTGGGCCATTTTGCCAACAGAAACACTGAAACCTTTTTAAAAGGCATCCTTGGGGCACCTGGGTGGCTCAGTCAGTTAAGCATCTGCCTTGGGCTCAGGTCATGATCTCAGGGTCCTAGGATCGAGCCCCTTGTCAAGGGCCCCCTGCTCAGCAGGGAGCCTGCTTCTCCCTCCCCCTTTGTCCTCCCCTACCCCCCAGCTTGTGCTCATTCCCTCTCAAATAAATAAATAAAATTGGGGGGGAGGGGGGAAGCGTCCTTGCAGTTTCAGCTTGCCCAGGGTATTCTCCCCCCCAACCCCCCGGATATTCTAACACCAAGCAGGGCGCAGTGGGCCCTCCAACACCTCTCCTGGAGAGTGGGGGGATGGGTTCTGTGACAGTACCATCTATCTCATGTGGAGATGTGTGGAAGATACTCAAAGTGGCAAGTGGGCCGGAGTTCCAACCACACCTCAAAGCCCCCTCGGCTTTCCTTTTCCAACTCAACGGACCACGGGAGATGCAAATGTGTTACCTCCTGATCGGCCCTGCAAGGGAGCATGCTCGAGCAGCAAGTTAGGCTTTCTCCTGGACATTCGAGCCAAGTTAGGCTTTGTCCTGGACATTCGAGCCACGTTCCTCGATGAGCTCCAGGCCAGGGACAAAGCCAGGCAAAGAACAAGTGGCAAGATGTGCACTAAGGTTAAAGTCCTTGTCATTCAACTGAAGCCTGGGACGTATCCCCAGGTGAGAGTCCCTTGCAAAGGCAACCGAGACCCGGAGCATCTCCGGTGAAGAGGTGGCTCCAGCTGCAGACAAGTGCAGCAAACTGGGGTCACTGCTGCTGCAGGGGCCCAGGAGGATAAAGACCACACTGTGTGCTCCCAGGACTCGTCTCACTGGACATTCAGGCTGCAAATATTTACTCAGAGCCACCACACGCCAGTCATCATCAACATGTGATCAATAATGGAGGCGGGAGGAGGAGGAAGGAACGGAGTGGGGGTAAAGTGAGAGTAAATTCAGTACCCAGCGGGCTGCAACACAAAAGGCTAGGCCTCAGGAGGTAGGACAACAAAGGCGAGTAAGGTGGCCGCGGCAGAGCAGAGAAGACCACGGCACACACCCCCCGCCCCGAGAAGTATAGCTGAGGCAGCCGACACTGCCCATCAGAGGCACCGTTCTCATATGCCCAGACCAATCTCGAATTTTTGAAAGACCGAAATCAACACACTAAAGAATCTTCATAAAATACATAAAGTAATCCTGGAAATGTCATAATCGACTAATGAAAAAGAACCTTTGATTATGACCATCTACACTCCAGGGGTATTAACCACAAACAGGCTATGGAACAAGGACCCACTCTATTTCACCAAACAACTAACACACCAAGTTAACTGGAGGCTATTTCATTCCCATGTAACTGACTGGACATACAGAGCAGGCTGTTTTTTTTAAAAAGAAACAACAAACCTGCCCCTGTTGAAGGTGGTTATCAGGGACAATTTATTCTGGGATACACAACAAAGTGGCTACTACCCTACAAAGACACACACACACTCACTCACCCCAGAAATGGTGTAGCACTTGTTCTGTTTGGTGAAACATTCTAGCAACCATGAATTCCCTACCGGTGCCATGTATTCTATGCTGGCCAATGCCACGGTGATACGGGTCTGGCCTGCTGGCATGGGAAGACATTCTCACACCACTTCAAGGGTTGAGAACACAGACAAACTGAGTTGCCACTAGAGAGACTTATATTCGATTTCCAGTCCTGCCATTCATTAACTATAACCTTGGGCAAATTTCTTAACCTCTCCAAGCCTCTATGTATCCATAAAATGGGGACAGTCATAGGGTTGTTGCAATGACTCAATATCTATGACATTCTTAATATACAGCAGTATGTGTTTGGGACTATTTTCTGTGTATGTGTATAAATACATGTTTTAAATATTTTAAAAACATTTAAAAATATATATATATTTTACATTTGCCCCACTCAACCCAACCCTGAAATCTTTCCTGTTGCTATAAACTGGAGCTCTGTGCTCAAACTCCATAAACAGCTGTGTATCCCCACCCCTACCCCCACGACCGTGCCAGAAGAGAACACCCTAAATGATTCCAAACTAGTTAAAAGATGTAAACTAGTGAGCCAAAAACCTAAACATACACCTCCCTAAAGAAGACTTACAGATGGCAAATAATATGAAAAGATGCTCCACATCATTTGTTACCAGGGAAATGCAAATTAAAGCAATAATGAAATCCCATTATATACCTATTAGAATGGCCAAAATCCAGGATTCTGATTGCTGACAAGGATGTGGAGCAACAGGAACTCTGTTGGTGGGAACGCAAAATGGTATGCAACCAACTTCGAAGACAGTGTGGCAGTTTCTTACAAAACTAAACATAGTCTCACCATACGATCCAGCAACTGCACTCCTTGGTATTTACCCAAAGGAGTTGAAAACTTATTTCCATACAAAAACTGGCACACAAATGTTTATAACAGCTTTACTCACAACTGCCAAAACTTGGAAGCAACCAAGATGTCCTTTGGCAGGTAAATGGATAAACAATGTGTAGTCCACCAAGACACTGGAATATTATTCAGCGCTCAAAAGAAATAAGCTATCAAGCATGAAAAGACATGGAGGAAACTTAAATGTGTATGACTAAGTGAAAGAAGCCAGTCTGAAGAGGCTACATACCGTATGATTCCAACTATGTGACATTCTGGAAAAGGCAAAACTATGGAGACAGTCAAAAGATCAGTGGTCGCCAGGGACTGAAGGGGAGGAGTTTTAGGACAGTGAAGCTACTCTGCATGCTACTCTCACGGTGGATATGCATCATTACCAATCTGTCCAAACCCACAGTCTACACAACACCAAGAGTGAATCCCAGTGGAGACTAAGGAGTGAGTGAGTATGATGTGTCACTGTAGGTTCCGCAGCTGTAACTCTGGTGGGGAAGGCTTGTTTTGTAGTGGGAAGGCCATGCATGTGTGGAGGCAGGGAATATATGGGTACTGTGTACCTTCTGCTCAATTTTCCCATGAACCAAAAACTAAAAAATCATGTCTATTGAAAAAAGGGTGCATACTAGTGTTTCTCAACTGGGGTTGATTCTGCCTTCCCCACAAACCCCCAGGAGACATGTGGCAATGTATGGAGATATTTTTTGGTTGTCCTCACTGGGGGAGGAAGAGCTACTGGCATCTAATGGGCAGGGACCAGCGATGCTTCTAAACATTCTACAAGGCAGACAACAGACCCTAACAACTTGGCCCCAAATGCCAGAGTCAAGTCCGAAAACCCTGGTTTAAAACACCAATTTTGGGGGGCTCAGTCAGTGAAGCATCCGACTCTTGTTTTCAGGTCAGCATCTCAAGGTCCTGAGATTGAGCCTCACATTGGGCTCCATGTCAGCGGGGAGTCTACTTGGGATTCTCTCTCTCCCTCCCCCTGCTCACCCATGCTCTCACTCTTTCTAAAACAAACAAACAAACAAACAAACAAAACACTCATTTTGGGGGCACCTGGCTGGCTCAGTTGGTGGAGCATGCAACTCTTGATCCCAGGGTTGTGGATTAGAGCCCCACACTGGGTGTAGAGATTACTTAAAAAAAAAAAAAAATCTTTTTATTTTTATTTTTTTAAGAATTTTGAAAAGATTTTATTTGACAGAGAGCGAGAGAGCACAGCAGGGGAAGCAGGAAAGGGAGAAACAGGCTCCCCACTGAGCAGGGAGCCCGATGTGGGGCTCGATCCCAGGACCCAGGGATCATGACCTGAGCTGAAGGCAGATGCTCAACAGATTGAGCCGCCCTGGGCGCCCCTAAAATCTTTTTAAAAACTAAAAATAAAACAATCATTTTGGGGGACTGCAGATTCCCAGACTCTGATCAAAGCTAAGGCTCCAGAAAACTGCACATGCACAGAAACATTTTATATATAATTCTAATTCAAAGACCACTCATCACCCCTAAAAACTTCTGGTCTTCAGACATATTCTCAACTGGATAATAATAATAATCTTCCTGAGAACAAAAAACAAAATCAGATAGAAATAAACCTGGCTACACTGAAACCTTCATAGAACATACAGGGAGTCGGAGGAGATAAACTAGAAATTGAGCAGTGTATTATCTAGGAAGAGCCAGTCCTAACTTGGCCGGAAAGATCAACATGAAAAGATACTGTATCCACCTTCCATGGAGCCTGCTCACAAGCCAAGCCCCAAACCAGTATGCTGCTCACAACCTTCCCCCCAAGGGCGCCAGAGGCATAAAGGCTCCCTCCCCCATAGTCCTCTGTCTGACTGGATCTATTTGAGAACACTAAATAAATACTATTGCAAAATGTTCTAACTCCTGTTTTGCATTAATCCCAATGAATTCTAATTGGAAATGTTTCATTATAAATTTCTAGGGCTAAGGACATCTATCATTAAATTAGGAAATGACTAAACGCTTCCCAGAAGCAAAGCAACCTGGTGAAGCTTAATGACAGCTTATAAAAAGTTAAAATCAGAGTGAACTGGAGCCCTTCACCTGGGAGTCATCCCAAACCCTGAGGGGTACAGACAGGACACAGCACCGGAGAGTGAAGAAAACACAGATGCTCCAGGACTATGGGCAACAACAGGGGTGTGACCCCAGAAAGACAGTGATGGAGGGGGTGGGAGGCGGGGGTGGGATTCCCACCCTGGTTCCTGCCCCTAACTGGCTTTCTATTTATTGTGTGGACAGTCATCCCTGTGACTAAGGGCTCTCTCCCCAGGATGGTTCCTTCAAACCCTGAACTGCTCCCAGACCCTTCCTTTGGACAGTGTGCTTCACCAAATCTACCTCCCACGGGTGGTGGTTTCCAGGCTGAAAGGTAAATAGGAAAAGAATGACCCATTTCACTTCACTATCCAGAGTTCGCTGCCCATTCAATTAGTCATTCAATCAGTACTTGAGTGTTTCCTAGGTGATAAGCACTGTTTTTTTTCTTTTTAAAGATTTTATTTATTTATTCATGAGAGACAGAGAGAGAGAGAGAGACGGGGACAAAGGAAGAAGCAGACTCCCCGCTGAGCAGGGAGCCCGATGCGGGACTCGATCCCAGGACCCCGGGATCATGACCTGAGCCGAAGGCAGATGCTCAACCATCTGAGCGACCCAGGTGCACGATAAGCACTGTTTTTGATATTGAATGGTTTTTGATACTGAATGGTGAATAAAACAAAGTCCCTGTCTTCAGGAACTTAACGCTGTGGTCAAAATTCATATTAAAAAAAAAAAAATCAAGGAAGAGTCTTTGTTAGGATATCAAAGAACAGGAGGGGACGGTTACCCCGCTTCAGGCCAGGCTCTCCAGGGCTGGGACAGGTGTTCTGGTGTGCGCACTTAAGCATATAAACCAATTTAGGAAAAGCTTCACTTTCTGCTAGTTTTTCACATGAATTCAAGAAAAAGCACAAAACTGCTTCAATCACCCTACAACAAGTAAAACCACCGTTAAAACAGACTAAAACAGAACAGTTTTTCAGAATAATAAGTTGAATAAAACACTACAGCTTAAAAAATCTCCTAGGGAATTCAGACACCTGCCAGGGTTGTCCATCATTTGCATGCAGTAAAACCCGGCCCTATTAAATGAGGTAGAAGGGCATAGACCACTTTGGAAATACTCATCAATTTATTCAGCCCCTAGGTAGAAATGAAAATACATGTCCCAACCTGTGATAAAGTCTAATACAATGAACACACCTATCCACAAAGCGAACAAAGTTACAGTAAAGATGATACTAAGGAGTATAGGAAACCTCAAAAGATTTCTCAGGAGAAGGGTACCTGAGCTGGTTATCACTGGCTGCATGCACCCAGGAGTGCACAGATACGGGCGGCGGGGCGGCGGGGGGGGGCGGGGAGCTCTGCAGGCGCAGTGGGATAAACATGCCCAGCGAGGCCCACGCAGGAGGAAGGTGTGGCCGTGGGAGGTGACCAGGGCCTTGTCTCGAGGGGCCTACAGTCAGGCTGGTTTCCCCCCAAACGGCTCAGAGGGCAGCAGTTTTCTAAGTACGCTCCAGGCCCAGGCCCAAGACCTCCTGTCTCCCAGCAGTGGTGTCTCCTTTGTAGGTAAGCCTTCTGTGCCATGTTCTCTGGCCTTGAAAACTTTTAAAATCTACTTCTTCAGAGGGATTAGGAGCCCCTAAATATCCTTCCACAGATGAATGACAGGAAGAGCCTTGTATCTCAGAAGGTTAAACAGATTACATTGTCCGAAAATGGCCATAAGAAGCTCTCTCACCCGGCATGTTCCTCTCACGAGGAGTGACTTTGACACCCTTCCCACTGAGAGGTGGAGTCTATGCAACCCCTCCTTGGAAATGGGAGAGCTTTGGCGACTGTTTCTATCAACAGAGAAGAGCAGATCTGATGATGTGATTTCTGAGGCCAAGCCATATAAAAGACGATTCATTTTCACCTTGCTTGCTGAACACTTGGGCTTGGAGCCCCAAGCTGCAATGTAAACAGTTCGACGGCCCTACAGCGGCCATGCTGTGAGGAAGCCCAACCCAGCCCGCACAGGAGAGCCACACGGAGGGACTATGAGACTCTCAGCCAGCCCCCCAGATGCCCCTCTCCCACCTTCAGCTGTCTGAGTGCAACAGCTCAAGACCCCAAGCCAGAACCACCACCCAAGCAAGCCCTCCTGAATTTCTGGCCCACGGAAAGCACCGGACATAATGATTACTGTTGTTTTAAGTCACTAGGTTCGGGGTGATTCTGTTAGCTGGCAACAGTAACTGATACAGGAGGACGTCTCTAGTGACTGTGGGAGGACGGTCTGGCCAGGACAGGAGGACAGAACTTACTGGAAAGGGGAGGAAGCCCAAGAAGTTGGAGAGGACTGCCGTTTTCTAGCAAGAGCCACCTGCTAGAAGGCAGTGTCAAAGCCTCATTTGCATGTATATGGTTTCCATGTGCCCTTTTCAAACACACAGTTTATAATCTCAAGGATAAGCAGTAACGCAAACTGCGTGGATTTCTGAGAAGTCCGGCTTGGCCTGCTCTAGTGGCTGGCCGAGGCAGATCTGCACTTAATAGCATCTGTCCATACATAAACAACCACCCAAAGCTTCAAGGCCTCTACAGTCCGTTCTCAAGTTCATCAAGACCTTCACTTGTTTACATTCCCGAGAGGCTTAGCAAGGTCTTACTTCAGACAGCACAAAGGTAAACTGTGCTGCAGCCCAGGCTGATTTCCCACAATTTATGGAGGCTAACGTAACCATGGCTTGTCCTGTATAATCTGTGACCCAACAAGCGACTCTGTAGAAGCCGAATCTGTTTTCTGCCACGTGGCTCAGGAACGAGTTGTGCTGGGGGCGACATGGGGAAAGTGTCACCAGCCAGCCCAGCCCACAACTCATCTGTAGGTCACTCTGGAAAACTGCACATGTGGGTTAATAAAAAGAAAAGTGTTTCTTCTGCTGACTGACTGCCGCCTGGTTGAATCTTCCGGGAGGGACACGGCGGCGAGGGTCGCGCACAGAGGGAGATGGCTCACCAGACACAAACACAGGCATTCCCTCTGGCCGACTTTCCCTTCCCACGGCAAAGTCCGATACCCTCTATTGAGCGAATCAAAGTCACAGTGAAAGACCGTGTGGCAGATCAAGCCTCCTTCAACCGTCGGGGGTCTGCTGTGTTTCATCACAGCTGGATCCATGTCCTTTTCTAAAAACTGAGGAAAAAAACACACAACACGAAGAAACCATTTTACAGCAAACGATTCGGTGGCGGGGCCCAGGTGACCTTGATCACTCCAGAAACATGGTGCCTTTTGTAAGTCTCTGCTCTAAAACAATTCTATTAGGATCCCAGGACGGACCTTTTGAGTTCACCTAAGTCCTGCCCTCTCATCTTACAGATGAATAATGAGGTTCAGAGAAAGTCTGGCAAGGTCACAAAGTCAGTACGTGAGCCCGTATCTTCACACAGAGAGGTTTCCTACCGCACGCCATGCTGTCTTTCCAATTCGTTCAGTCACTGAGCAACCGTGTGATGGGCAGGTCCTGGGGACACAGGGCTGGACTAGTCAGACGTGGTCCCTGCCCTTAGGAATTTGAGACCCACAGAAGAAGGTCTCCAGGAAAAAGCAGCAGAAAAGAAGGATGACACCACCCTGCTTAACACTTGGAACTATGGCCATGCCGCTCCTCCCATGACCACGGAGCAGCGGGGAGCCCCTACAGGGATAGCCGAGTACCAACTGTTTTAATCCTGAAAGACGGGAAGCCTTCTAAGGTGTTTTACAGGGTCTGTGTGTTTACAGAGAGGACAGAGCAGTGAGCACAGTTAAACCATTTCTCACGGGCAGAGGGACACCAGTAGGAGCAACCATTCCCGGAACATGGCCCTGTGTCTGCTTTTGCATTTTTCTGCTCTTCTCTGCACTACACTCCCTCATCTAATATGTTGCTTCTAATCTACTTTGGGTGTGGAAACTGGAAACCTGCTCTTGTTTTAAAAAAGCAAAACCAAAACCAAGTCAACTTTGATGGAAGGAATAAATCGCAGGTTCTTAACCTGGGGTATAGTCATTGCCCCGCTGCTTGTGAGCACCTTGACAGTTTGTGGAGGGGTGTGTTTGTGTGTCTGTGTGAAGGCAGGGGCGTGTATATGTCTATGTGAGAGAAAGTAGGGGTAGGTGTGTGTGTGTGTGTGTGTGTGTGTGTGTGAAGGCAGGGGTGTATACGTATGCATGTGTGTGTGAAGGGTGTGTGTATGAAGGCAGGTGTGTGTATGTGCACGCAAGAGGGAGAAAGTAGGGGTGTGTGTGTGTGAAGGCAGAGGTGTATATGCATGAAGGGAGGTGTGTGTGCACACATGTGCACACAGTTTTCCAAGGTCAGGGTCCACACCTTTTTCCAAAGAAGTCTAAGGCTCTGAAGGCACAGATGTGCTCTAGTAACAATAAAAAGTCCTATTCTCCCACTTCACCTGCAGGGTGGAGCTACATCAGTCACCGCTTAATCCCTTGGAGCCTTGGCGCTTGAAACTTTGAGGCACAAGCTCACGACGCTCCCCACGCCACAGGACGGGCGCGAATGAGGCAGGGTGTCTGGCCCGGCGTCTGCCCCACCAGCTCCCGACAGCCCACCCTCCACAAAGGGCAGGGGTCTTCCCAGAGTGTAAAGCATATGGCTTATCTGCTAGGACTTTCACACAACAGTTTGTGGGGACTCATGGGCCCTTTCCTCCCTGATTTTTTGCTCATTTGACGCAGGTTTTCCATTTAGGCTGCCAGGAGTCTCGAGCAAGGTAGGCGGAGTGTTATTTCCGTTTCCAAGTCATTAAGCACCAACAAAGGAGGGCAGATTCCCGCAACTCCCACCCCACACGTGCCCCCCGCCCTGTTTAGGATGGAGCACAGGGGACCCGTGGCTCCCCTAAACCCAAGACAGGAAGAGTGGATCAAATTCCATATTCACCCCAAAAAGATCTTTTTTCTGTTCTGTACTATTCTCTCCCTGTTCGGCTGTCTTTCTGAAGCCCTCTGGCCAGGACAGCACCAAGGAGTATCTCCACCAATCCAGTTTCTCTATATTTACTGCTGTTCCCAAGCCCACCTGAGGCCATTGAAAGCAGACAAATGGAACAACTCCCCACCCAGCAGTGACAATCTCCAAGTGCCTCCCTCCTTGGTACATTAATTCCAGAGCAAAACTTAGCAACCTCTATATAGGCTCTGTGTCAAATACTACAACAGCCATCAGCTGATGGTTCCCTTACACATCCCTTCAGGGAGGGAAAGATCCAAAATGATCACGCTCAGCAGGCGGAGCGTGGGTTAAAAAAAAGGTTCTGGATATCGGATTCAGTGTGTACGGTCCCAAAACCTCTAACTGCAGAACACAGAATGGTTTCTCTGCAGGGATCAAAGTTTATCTGGTAAACTTGGTGGAATGGCAAAAATTCTCAATCGAGTCCTGAAGGAGGCCCGAGCGTGGGAGCACATTCTACACGGCTGAGCTCAGCAAGGGGAGGAAGCCCAGGTGCAGCCGGTGTTCCGCCACCCCCCCACACCCCGGCGGGTGCAAAAGCCTTTTTCCTCCTGCAGCCTCCTCCCCTGCCCACACCCCGACCCCCCTGCGCGTACTCCAGAAAGCTCGCTGGCCGCTCTTCTATGCGCTGAACTAGGCTCGCGATCCACACTCAACTCAAACGCAAGTGCTGCTGGATCCTTAGGATTGCCCCGCGCAGCAGAGGGGGTGTTTACGCAGGGAAACACCCCATGTCAGATGACAATTGACAGGACGGTCTGCCAGATTGCTTACGCGCTCCTCTTGGCTCTGCTAATGCCCCAGCTGGGGGAAGCGGGGCACGGTATCTTGGGTGTGCCTCCCTCTACCTCCCCAGATTATAAGACACCGAATCAGAGAAATGTTCAGCTGAAGGGAGCCTGAGAAACCATCTCATCAGCCACTTCTTCTAAAAACGAGAAAAACTGAGGCCCGGACTTAGAAAACGAAGTCAGACTTATCACATAACTAAAAAGCAAATGAACCAAGACCAGAAAACAAGTCTCTTCATTATACAAGTTTAGTGCTGTCTGCTTACAGTGTAATCCTAAATCAAAATTCAAGACTGGGGATAGATTCACCCCCCCCAAAACCACTATTTTTACTACTATTCTGTATTATTAGAACAATGGTGTTTTATTTACTTTATTTTTAAAAAAGATTTTATTTATTTATTTGAGAGAGAGCGAGTGAGTGAGAGGGAGAAGCAGGCTCCCCGCTGAGCAGGGAGCCCAATGCGGAGCTCCAACCCAGGACCCTGGGATCATGACCTGAGCCGAAGGCAGACACTTAACCATCGGAGCCACCCAGGTGCCCTAGAATAATGGTGTTTTAAACAACACTTCTATAGCATCCATATAATTTTATTTTCCAAATTAGTCATTCTTTATCAAAAACACTAAGAATCCAAACTTAGAGGCCTACTAGGAACCGGGTCCTGCACATGTGGGTTTTGGGAAAGCCTCACCACGGCTCCATGAGATCGGTACTCTCATCCTGGTTTTGCAGATGGTAAACGAAGTCTCAGAAAAGTGACTGGTCCCAGATTCCAAGCACTGTACGACAGAGAAGGACACAGCATGCATGCGCCCCGCGCGCGCGCGCGCGCGCGCGCGCGCACACACACACACACACACACACACACACACACACACACACACACACACACACACACACACACACACACACACACACACACACACACACACACACACACACACACACACACACACGTCTGCCTCCCAGGACCGAACACTCTCTAGAAAATGTTAAAAAACCCAAACTAAAAAAAAAAAATTAATTTCAAATGACTTTTGGAGATGGCTTGCCAGCTCACAAAATCAGTGAGGGTGAGTCTCTTCTCCCAGGCTGGGCCAATTATGAACAACTCTATCTATAACCAAATTCTGAAATCTCCTGTCACATCGGATTACAGACTCTACTCTCACAAACACGATCACTGACGGGTGGACTTCTCGAAAACACTAACACCTTTTCAGACAGTTTCTCTGGCTGACGGTTTCCTGGACCCGTTCAGAAGGTGTGCGAGGTGCCATTACCTACTGTCTGATCATTAACGCTTCACAGATGTCTACAGCCGCCACTCTGCACGTTCCTGACTGGTGTCACGTAACAAGCTTCTAATCCTTCCACTTTGTCAGCTAGTAGTTACACACGTAATTAGGGGCAATCCTGAGACATCTTCAAGGGAAGTCTTACATGCTGTCCATTTCTACCTCAATGGCACAAAAAAGTCCTGAAGCCTTTCATGAAAGTCGAAGACAATTAGAGCAGAATGTCACCATATTCCAAATACCAAGTAAAAAAAGAAAAGTTTGAGAAAAACATCACCCACACGTTCACTGATGAAGGCTAAGAGGAGACTCCCTTTTTCATAGCAGAAGCAGCCAATTCACATACGCCTTCTCCCACGCTGATTTATAAGATGGCCTGGATGAAACTGAACATTTTGCCACGGGTTTGCACCAATGACAGGAGTACATGGCTTCCAAAGGTGTGGGGGAGACCTTGGTTTTGACCTGCAAATGGTGCAAACAGACAAATCTTGATGGAAAAGCAAGATTTAAAGCATTTGGAAAAAATAAAGGCTCCCTCAATCCAAGAATTTCATCTACAAGGGGGCAGTGCAGCCTTCTGACTTATGGCCAGAGGGAGGCTCGAGGAAAAGATGAACACAATGCTTACCCATCAAGGAAAGCACTTGGCCCACTTCTATCCTGGGTTCCTGACGTCCTATTTCAGATGTGAATAAATATGGAAGACTCTCCAACCTCTGCTTGCCCTGTGCAACTCAAGGGCAGCTCCTTATTAGGGACCAGTCTCTACACTGTCCACAACAGTGGAACAACAAGTACAACAGAGTCCTGAAACAACAGCTGGCCCCCTAGCACCCCGAAACACATCACCAAAGCTTTCAAGTGCTTTCGTGCCAATGAAGCACAATGCGACATGTTACCAACCTGTGATAAGTTTGCAAATCTAACCTCGGACCGGTCTCAAAGCTCCTCCCTTCTGGCTGTCAGGACCAGCTAAGCAGAGAGATGCCTAAAAACAGGGCCTTCTGGCTTCAATATCTAAGACCTACAACAGACAACCTTGCCAGTCAGTGGCTGGCACAAAGGACCTTGGAAGTAAGACAGACAAGAGTGTAAATATTTCACCTGCCTCTTCTGAGCAAAAAAGATCTGAACAAGTCCTTCCTCCCTGAGCCTCAACTCCTTCATCTGTTAAATGGGAATATCACTAGTACCTACCTTGCAGTATTGAGGATCGCCTCAGAAAGTATCTGAAAAGAAAGTAGCACAGTTCCTCAGATATATTAAGTACTCCATCAAGAAAGATACCATCACCATCCTTTTACACAGCATTTAGTTCCAGAGCGCACAAGAATCAAACGTTCCTATATGGAATGAAAACGCACGCTTGCAAGTGGGTAGCCTGGAACAAGAGCCTGAAAATCAAATCAGAGCCAGGTCACTTCTTTTTGGTTCTTCTGGGCTAGATGAAAGCGATCTGTAGGAGTGAAAACTATTTCTCCGTCAACACACACGTTTCCTTAGAGCTGGTGTGTCTCTCGCCACCAAGACATTTTCATAAGCTCCAATCTCTCCTTTCCCTTCCACCCTCACCCGAATGCTCAGTGCTCTGTCTCAAGAAACTTGGTGGATTAGTAAGGAGCTGAACGTCCTTCAATGAGTAGCCAAGAATGAAAGGAAGGGAAGCAGCAACTTCCAGATCCAAAATCTCTTTCTGATGACCAGGAACCACTAAAGCCCGACAGCGTGCGTGACGGTGACCATCATCCCCCGCGCCAGTGCCCCCCCCCACATACAGTCGCTAGCTTCAACTACCAGTCTCCACTGAGCAGCTACACCACGGCGGGCTCGGACCCGCGGCTTCAAATGCATTCATAGTAACAGCTAAAACGCCTTACGGTATTGCTCCAAGCGATCATAATGCCAGTATCTCATTGAATCTGAAAACACAATCCTAGAAGGTCACTACTAGCACTCCTGTCAGAAGGGGAAACTGTCCCCCAGGGAGCGTGGGGAGGTTACACGTGTGAGTGTGCCAAAGCAGGGGTTCAAAGACAGGTCTCTCTGACCCCAAAGCTGGTGTGCCTAAGCACCACCCCAAAGTGCTCGGCAGCCAGCCAGGCACCTACTGCCACCATGCTTTGTTCCTAAGGACCCCTGCCACCTCTTGGTTTTCAAGCCTCCAGAAGAAGAGGAGCTGGTTATTTCATATCCACTTTGGCCAGCTGGGCGGCAAGTGAGGGTGGTGGTGTCACACTCCGGTTGAGGAACAGGTTCGAGAGAGGTGGTCTGCATTCAAATCCTGAGGGCATCAGATTCCAGCTGCATGACCCTAGACAAGTTACCAAACCATCCTGGGCCTCAGGTTTCCTAAGCTCTAATAGGAGGGTAGTAATGGCACATCCTTCATACTGTTATCTGAAGGATCAAGTGGGGGTATTCCGTGTTCAGCACTTAGCACATGCATGGGATGTAGTCAGTGCTCCATCAATTTTACCAGTCAAGTCAAAAGAGAAGAGGAAGGGGGAAAAAAATAAAAGGATATCATCTAAAATTCAAAATCGAGGTCTCTCTGGCCTCCTGCCAACCCCTAGAACACAGTGCTGGACTCTGGGCTTCTTGAGCATGGCGGCAACCGTGAGCACCAGGGAGGGCTCGGCCTGCACAGCCCCATGGACTCCCCGTCACATCGAAGCAGGGCTGGCTCAGGCTTGATGCTGGGGCCTAATTCAGCACAGACCTCCATGACGTGGAAACCCAAAGGCGGCTTACAGGACAGTTCTTTATGAACCTGAAGACTCGATTTCTCAGACCAGGGTCTTCCCATCCCATGGTAGATAAAGTTGTTTCTCATCCAGACGTATAAATCCACTGCGAGCTTTCACGAAAAGCGGAGAGTCTTATCATAAAAGCCCTAAGTCAGTAAGGGCTTCCTGAATGTAAGAAATGTCACTGTGGCTCAGGCCAAAGGCCCTCACAACCTGCTTCCCCGAGCAGGCTGGGGAGCAATCTGAGGACAGGGCGCTGACCAACTCAGGGGCTGGGACGTAGCTGCCCTCACCACCTCTAGTCAGTGCCGGCCCCTTCCTCACCTGCAGATAAAGATGACGGTCACAGCTACACGGTGTGCCCCCGAGGCCCAGGAGAAACACCTTCCTAAACAAGGTTTCTGGTGGGGTGCTCACTAATTTCTAAGAAAATAAACATCGGTAACGTCGGTCACTGACTCTACCAGAATGCAGAGTCAGCCAGCCTAAGAAGCACATGCTCCTTCAGCACGGGCTTACGAAGACCTGATCCGGAATGGAGGATCTCCACAACTGGAGAAGTGATTAGGACCTGAACCCAGCGGGCACCGGAACACAGCCCAGGCCCGGTCACGGCGAGACAACACCCCCCTGGTGTCCCGAAGCTCGGAATCCCCTGCATTCCACCAGCTCGGGGAAACTGAAGGAACTGTGTACCAGGGGCCCCAGCAAAGCAAGCCTGAAAACTCACTGGTGAGAGAGCTTCCTAACACAGAGAGAAAGCCTCTTTGCCTTAGTTTGCCAATTTCCTTTTCTTTTCAAGAGGAGCCCAACGCAGGATCTGAACTTACAACCCTGAGATCGAGACCTGAGCTGAGATGAAGAGTCAGATGCTTAACCGCTGGAGCCGCCCAGGCGCCCCTCGTTTGCCAATTTCTTATACTTAGCTCATGAGTTCCGTGCCCCCAATGAACAGGAGGCCCCGTAAGACAGCTCAGAAAAGCAGAGGGGGCTGTTTGGCGAGTTCTCTCTGCTCTAACGTGAAGGTAGAAATCAATTCACTCTCCTCCCCGCCTAACCCCGGAGCCCCAGGAGAACGCCAGCGTTTGGACGGCCTACAAATGCTCAGCTCTCCGGCCGTGCCCCCGACGGGGAGCACAGGCGTCCCCAGTATCGTTCTCACCTCCCACCTCCTCCTCTGTCGGGGGGGGGGGGGACGGGCACATGGTTCCGAGGTCACACTCCTCACTTAAAGGATCGTGGGAATGCTTATGGAAACACTTGTTGCAGCTCTGCCAGCTGGAATCCCTGCTTCCTAAGAGGTTTCTGGAAAGCTCAGGAGTGCAGGATTGGACACAGGAGGAAGGCAAGCGCGGGGAGGCAGATGTTCCGTGTTATCATAAAACAAACAGCAAGGATCAAACTGTCCACTTTAACTATGTGCCACTTAGTGTACTTCAATTACACCCCAATCAGGTTGGGAGAAAAGAATAAAAAATAGAGAGCCGGCCACATTTCTACCACCTCAAAAGTGCCCTGCTGCCCGACAGCTTCAGGAAAGCAGGTCTGAATGAGAAAATTCAATTAGGAAGTAAGCTTAAGGAAACCCAGAGCATGCCGAGCGAAGAGAGACCTTTCGAGGCATCTCAGTGCCGAGCAGCCCCCCAAGGCCCCTGGAAAAGTGACCATCAACGCCTCCCACTGCTCTCCAGGGAGATGAAGCTCAGACAGCGCACAGGGCTCACCCAAACTTATGTGTGGAAGGGGGACCCAGACGCGGAGCTGTGCTCCCTTTTCCATTTTCCTGTGCCCTTCACTAGTGAGACTCAGCACAAGAAGGGGTCACGTAAGACCGTCCAAGTTAGGGTATCAGTTCTCCAGCACACCGTGTTGTTCAAAGAAGGTAATAACACGGATGTCTCCCCAACTCCCCACCAAAAGCTGACAGGCCCTCAGCGGCCTTCAAGGTCATCAGCAAGAACTGCCCACTCTCTTTCTCGTAGTTTCCCTTATAACCAACCGCAGGCAGCTGGTCAACGCTGGGAGGTCATCCGATTGGGGGAAACAGCTTTAGCCGATTCTCACAGGAAGATTAAATGCGGAGTAAGGGGGCAGGGGTAGAAACCATCTCCAAAGAGGGATGCAACACAGATTGACTCAGCAGCCGGGATGCATTCTCGCAGGACGTAAAAATCAGCAGGTTCTGCCCAAGACCACTGAAGTCCAAAGAGATGGGGAACACGGTGGCACACCCCAGGTAAGAGAATCCTGTGGGAAAGAGGTCCTCTAGCCTTGGGGTAGCCCAATGGAGGTGGGAAACAACACGTCTCCTGGAAGGTATCCCCAAAACTCCCACATCGGAAAAGTGAGATAAAGCAAGAAACTGCCCCATTCCACAGGAATAAGAATTATAAAACTAACCTTAGACGGCCTCTCCCATACGGCAGAACCATCCACATCTGCGTTAATGTGGGAAACGATGACATCAACCAGTAAAAGTCTTTGAATTAAAGATCTGTTGTTCTTACAGAATCCAGAAGGTCAGTTTTAGTGAGCCCGGAGCCTCCCTCCCCCGTCACAAACCCCCCCCACGGCTCTGGGCCCTTTAGCCTCTGCCTGATCACCACCACAGGGGAGAACTCACCTGTCCACACAGCTGCTCTTCCACCTGCAACTTCTACCCACCCACAGGCCTGCCCACCACCCCCCAGACCGGCCGAAGACGCACCAGGTCCGGGCCACACGGCGTCCCTTCAAATGCCTGAAGCCGGCCCTCACGCCTGCGACCTCGCCCACAGAGCAGCTCGCCCCGGCTGGGACACAGGTCTGACACCACCCCTCCATCCGGTGCCACCCGGGGTCCGCTGCACCAACTCAGGGAGTGTTGAGCGTGCGCCACTCGTTCCAAACCTCCTGTTAGATGCAGCACCTGGGGCTGTTTTATTGTGTTGTGTCTGTTGGTCGAGGGAGTCAAGGTCCTGCGTACCTCAAGTACCTCAGCAGCCTCTCCAGCTGCCGTCACAGCCTGTGCCCAGACAGAGGAGAGCACGACAGGCCCAGGCGGGGGCTGCTACCACCCTTCCCACAGCTGAAGTAAAAAACACACCCGTTACTGACAAGTCCAATAAACCACTTAGGAAGTACTTGGAGATATAATCACCCAGGAAATGCTTTAACAAAAGATACGTTTGTCACGAATACGTGTTAGAAATAGAGGCGGGGAGAGATGATGTAAAAACAATTTGCTTCTTTATGTACATCGCGCATTTCTCCTGAAATCCAACCCTGGCAGCTCAATCCAACCTTCCTCACAGTGAAAGGGTAAATTCCAATCCAGCCTAAGGCCGGCTGCTCTGGATGGCAGCCGCTGGATCCAAGCTGCCATGTTGCTAGGACGTGTGGTTTTTACACCAATCAACACTGTAAGGAGGACAAGTCTACAGACATCCACACTGAGGTCCCCTCGGCGGAGTGACTCAGAATTAGTGTCCCAACAGCTATTACTGCATCCAGCTCCACTCTAGGTCATCCTTAAGACAGGCTATAACATTAAAAACCATGCTTTCAAAGAACAGCTAATGAATTTTAAAAATATACATAATATAAATGATAAGCAGGTTTGGAAACTCTAAAAGACTGAATCCCGGGTACTTCGCCATGCATGTTCTTCATTTCGTGCAGCTTGCGTGTCCCGGCCAGAACTTGGGGTCTGTCCCCTCCCCCGCATTCAGAGGGCAGGGACACAGGGCACACAGGAGTTCATCTGCGTGGGGACTTTTCTTGGAAGTAGAGGGAGTGTGGGAGGTGCACTCAGGGGCACTCCATTTCCTGTGGGACTCGGTTTTGTTGCCCAGCCAGCCCCAGGCGAGGCAGGGTTCAAGGCAGAAGCAGAAGGCTCTGTGGACCCAGTGGGAGTGGGGTGTAGCACAGTCATTTAACTTCATTTGGTGGGTACCCATCACGTGTCTAGAGAACAAGCCACCAACTGGAAGGTGGTGATGGGCGTGCTCATCCCTCTTGCCCCCCACACTCGGAACTCAGAACTCTAGAACTGCTCACTTCAGACCTTCCCCAGGCTCCAAAGTGTCAGAGGCAATGGGGACGCTGGGAGAGGGGTGGCTTGATGGGGGCCCCAGAGCAAAAGGCAAAGGAGGTGGCAGCCTCACACTGCACAAGAGCACAAGCGAGGCGTGCACAGGAGCCCTCCAAAACCATCACGTGGGTCTCTCCAGATGGGGCCCTGTTGGGGGCTGTATCATCTCTGTAAATGCTGTGATTTCCAATTATAAGGGGCATGCATTATTTTTTCAAGATATTATTTATTTGTCAGAGAGAGAGACAGAAAGAGAGAGCACAAGCAGGGGGAGCTGCATGCAGAGTGAGAAGCAGGCTCCCTGTTCTGAGCAAGGAGCCCGATGTGGGGCTCGATCCTAGGACCCTGGGATCATGGCTTGAGCTGAAGGCAGACGCTTGACTGACTGAGCCACCCAGGTGCCCCAAAAGTTAAAGGGTTTTTAAACTTAAAAAAAAAAAAGTTTTAAACTGACCCCCCCCCCCCCCAAAAAAAGCCAGCAATCACTCACTCTTCGTTCAGACTTCAGTACAGAGTGTAGGAAAATTCTGTTCTCAGAACGGTTGCCCAGACTGCTCATTAAACTTAAACCAGACGATCTGATTCGAACTAATTTAAGCTGAGGGAGGGTGGAGTGGGTGGAGAGGGTACAAGATTGGCCAGGGCAACAGGTAATCGGAGGTTCATTATATGCCTGAAATTTTCCATAATAAAAAGTTTTTAGTGTGTGTATGGGTTTTTGTTTTTGTTTTTGTTTTTTACACAAATTTGTATCAGGCAACATCCCCGTGTGTTAAGCCCCAGTTGCCAACTAAACCAGGCTCTTACAGGCTTCAAGGCCTGTTTTCAGGACATTAGGCAACTTTCTCCCACTTGCATTCAAGCCAGGGAAGCTCCCCCCTCCCCCAAGGAAGAAGCAAAAGGAACCCCTACATGAAACTTTGCAGCAGCCAGGCGCTTAAAGGACTGAAAAAACACAGGGTCCTCAAAAACCACCAGAACTCTTCAACTTGATAAGCTCTGCTTTTGCTGGTTTCCTGCCAAGATGCCACCGGGCGCTCTAGAATCTCCAACTCTGGTTTGTTTTAGGAAAGTTCCACTGGTTCTGGCTTTAGCTTGGCTCCTCTACATGTTATAAAAATACTGCTTGCTCCCTTGGTGTGGCAGTAACTAACGACACCAACTGCGCTGGAAAAAGCCTTCAGTCAGTGCACAGAAGGGTAAAATGCCTGGATGGCCAGCACTGGTTTGGTTTCATGGCCTTCCTCCCCTCAAAAAGAACCTAATAATTATATCCTTTTATATGACGAGTACGTCTTGCTTTTATTAAATGATTTTTTTAAAAATCTATTCCTTATTTTAAAATAAATAGGACACGGTGTAACAGAACCACATTAACATCACCCGACTCAGGGTGGAAGAGATATATAAGGTGGCTGAGGTCCATTTCAGGTCCATGGCTCCTTTAAATACTCTAGGAGCTCAAATTCAAATAAGAACGCTGATGTGAATCTAAGTGCCTCCAACATGCCCAGCACTTGGGCACTTCACAAGGAGCAAGGAGAGGTGCAGAGAGCTGGGTCACCTGTGACCAAGATCACATAGAGCAGATGCGGGGGCTGCAGTGTGGGTGTCCCTTGCTTGTTAAGGAAGACACCAGTCCCTCTGGGGCATTCACGGTGCTGCCCCTCGTGAGGCCAGAGATGAAGTGATGAAAGCTAAGGACCCCCTCCTGAGAGAAAGAGTGTGCATAAGGAGCTAGGGGGTTCACAGACCCTCCTCCTCCCAACCCCAAACGTCCCAGGTTAAAAACTTCTGTTCAGATTCTGGCTCATCAAAGGACTTGCTCCTCGGTTCTCCTGGAGTCCACGTGCTCCCAGAGCTGCCCTCACAGATGGTTTCCATGTGCCACCCACCCCCGCCCCCCAGCCCTTGGCAACTCTGGCTTGAACAGGACCAAAAATCTCTTTGGATTGACCCTCTTAAAACAACTAAGACATTTTCTCACCCATACACACAAACAAACCTTTACTGAAAACTAAGGATGAACAAAAGAGGATTACTTACAGAAAACACTAGGTGCCTCAGCCCTATCTAGATTATAAACACAAGATTTTGTTAAGATATAAGATAAACTACATCCTGGCTCCCAAGGGCACTGCCATGTTTGGAGGTCCTGATTTGGCTTTTCCGGTTCACCTCCCTGCCACTGTCCACCTCACAACCCCAACCTGACATAAAGGGGTCACTTCCTAGAAATCTAAACCTCATCCCTGGAGCCAAGTAAATAATTTCAAGGAGTAGGCGAAAACCAGAGAAGAAATCTAGAAAGCAATTTTGCAAAAACAGCTGCAAACTGGAGAAAAACCATTTTTTTTCAGGTGTGAAGCCCCCTGCCCCAGGGATTTTGCAAAGGTCTGACACAAAGCTTTCACACATTCATTCATTCGACATTATTTACAGTGGCAAAAAGGAAAACTGACCTTAGTGCTCAGTGTACTTAAATTATGGTGAACCATAAAATGACCCCCTACACGATCATCCAGAAGTTTTCAGTTAGGTGAGAAAAGGGTTCCTGTGATGCCAGTATGAACAAGCAGGATGCAAAATTTAAAATATGGGAGCTCAATTTTAAAAATACGCTCAGAGGAGACTGGGGGGAAAAAAAACCCACACCAAAGTAAAAGCGGCTCTAGACCCAAGGGGGGAATTCTCAGGACTGTTAGTTTTTCATCCTCTTTATACTTTTTTGCATTTTCCACAATTGAAATATGTGCCTTTTGCCCCTTTCCTTCTGACTGTAAATGGGATACAGGCTCTCCGTAAACAAGTCAAGCATTACAGAAAGCACAAAGCCCCCCTACGATCCCACCACCCAGAGGACATCGCTCCCCAAAGGTAACCAGCACTAATCATGGGGCTTCCATTTTTCCAGATGTTTTCCAACAAGCATTACTTCAAGAATCAAATAATTTCCCCAGAAAACAATCCATATGATTCCATATACACAAAACGTCCAGACCAGAAAGAAGGAGAGACCAGTGGTTTGCCTGGGGCAGGAGGGGGGGACAGGGAGTAACCGCAAATGGGTGCAAGGGATCTTTCTAGGGGTGACGGAAATGTTGTTAAATCGGATTGTGGTGATGGCTCTGCCACTCTGTAAATTTACTAAAAAATGTACAAAATTGAGCCGTACACTCAAAACCAGGGAGATTTAGGATATGTAAATTATACCTCTGTAAAGCAGTTGCAAAAACCCGAAACACAACAGCGGCAGACCTAGAGGTGCCGACAGTGTTGTGGGGCTCGCCCCCCGCCAACGCTGTCCCGCCTCTGCTGGGAGGGGCAGGGAAGAGCCCGCAGCTCCGCACCCCGCTTCTCTCAAGAGCACTTGGCAAGTCCACGTGGAAGGAGCAGAGGAAGCTGGCGGCCCCTGAGGAATCACTGGACAAACGTCCCGCACGCGGGGCTGCTCAGATAACGTCCAAGAGTGAGAGTTGGGGGCGGGGGGGCAGAGGTCAGTCCCCCTGTGCACAGGGCGCAGCGAAGAACTGGCCGCGAGCAGCCATTCATGAGGCTCGGGCCGGACCGCCCGGAGACGGAGTGCTGGCCCAAAAAAGGGCCCACATACCACACGAGGTTCAGGATGTGCTGTGTGCACGAACACGGAGAACACTGCTCTCATCCAACAGAAACGTTAAAGCTGCCACGACACGATGTTACTCCCTGGAAGTACTCGAAGGTGAAGAGAGATGGGCCAAAGTGAAAAGGAGCAACAAGACATCAGCCATGTGGAAGAGAAGGTGAGCAGCAGAAAACACACTACATAAAGGGCACAAGGACAACAGAACAGAAAAGCAATCTGGGTGCCAAGGAAGACTGGAAAGAGGTACAATTCTCTTAGAAAGTAATTGGCAATTATGTGTCAAAAGCTTTTAAAGTGTTCCTTCCCTTCTAGGAAAATCTACCCTAAAGAAATCACTCAAATGTATGCACAAAGATGCCCACTGTTACATTGCAAAAACTGGAAATAACCTCCCCAACAAAGAGAAAATGATCAAATAGCCTGTAACCACTACAATGTTTGCAGAGAAAGTCCTTTAAAACGTGGGAAAATGATGTATTTTATGTTAAATGAGCACAGTTGTATATACATATTTAATCTCAACTGAGGAAAAAAATGCCAAAATCCTGGAGAGAAACAATATATGAAAATGTTAGTAGTGTCTTTCTCTGGGTAGGGAAATTAAGTGATTCTTTTTCTCCTTTTACCTGTTTTTCTGAACTTTCCAAATTTTTTATAGAGGTATTCCTCAACCTCTAAAATATCCATGACCCATTTGCCAAGTGGATTTCGTTAACTTTACCCTCTAGGGTCTGTATTGTGTAGAAACCAGGCTTTATTTTCCAGACATAAAATTCTAATGCTGACTCTGCTTTCCCAAAGGACAACCCCACCGATCAAAAAATGACAACCACCACACTCCAGATCACAGTGGGCCCCCCAGGAGATGTGCCGCCTCCCCCAGCCCGCACTGAGAATAATCTCTGCTAGGAGCATGTGAAACTTCTATCACCCTTTGAGAAATAAGGATTTTGTAGTTGTTGCTGCTTTGTCTTCAAGCGGGAGAGAAAAACACACTGAATTTAAACCTCAGCCTTGACAGGGTCCCTGGGCAGGAGCAGGCCTCGTCCTTGAGGAAGCCCGATACCACCTAGAAGGCAGCTGGAGCCACAGACCTTCATGCCTTCCCAAGAGTGTTCTGCAGACACAGCAGTCCAGCTCCATGATTTTAGCTGGCAGGTTCCCTGAAGAGCCATGCCCCCGGGACGCCACCCCAAGGTCAGGGGCAGAGCAGTCCAGGCAGAGCTCAGCTGAGAACTGGCGGGACAGGGCATAGCTTGGTGGCCCACATCAACTCAGCCCCAGGAGCTCACAAGCCCTCCGCTCTTCTGCCTGGCGGCCTCAACCAGAACGCTGAGCCACACTGACGAGCTGGTGCCACCAAGCAACGTGCGATTAATTGTAGTTACGGCACAAAGTTCATTTTATGTTTAAGAATTAGAACAGGTGTGATGTTAGCGCTCTAACTAGAGCCCTGTCACTTGATTATCCTCAGAGCTTTCTTCAATGTAGGGATAGAGGGGGCAGAGACGGCGCTAACACAGACAGCCTCCAGCTCCAGGGTGCTGGGCGCATGAGGACCTCCCAGGCATGGTGTGGGTGGGCTTTCCTTTTAGAGAGTTAATAGCCAGCCAACCTACCAGCCAAGCGAGTGTTAAGGGGCCCCGCGTCTATAGACACAGGAAGCCAAATAATCTCCAAGTAATCAAACAGAAGACGGGGCTGCAGAGCCCGTGGGGTCAGCAGCAAGCCTAGCTGCTGGCAGGGAAAGGCACGCTGGGGCAGCCCCAAAGGCAAAAGTAAACATCCAGAACACCCTTCTCTCCTGGCACTTTCTATCTCCGAGGGGATTTCTCCCTTGCGAGGCAGAACTTTTACTCCTAGCTGTAAATCAATCTGGATGGGCTTACTGCCACTCTCCTCCGTCCTCCCGTTAGGGTATCTAATTAATATTTTTCTACTCTCTTTGCCCCCAGATACGAGTGTTTAGACACTGAAATGAACACATCACTTTCCACTCCACCAACCCCCTTAACCCACAAGGCCCAGAGGTAAAAACTCCCCCCCCTTTCCCTCCCTGAACCACCAATCAAATCCTGGCGGCAACTGGGACAACCCAGACCAAAGGACATGCAAAGTGCTCTGCTATCTCTTACCTTCCATAAATGCTTTTCCCCTTCATTCAACTGCAAATGATTCGCTTGAGAAGTGGCCTGAAGACCAGACCAGCTTTACTCCCTCCTCTGCAGCAAACTGTCACTTAGTCAACACATTTCCAGGAGGGGGGGGGGGGGGGGGGGGGGGGAGACTGTTTTCAGTGTCTCTCAGTTTAATCACTGGCCTTGCTCTCATCCAAAAACCTCTCCTGCCCGTGTACCATGTGGAGTCCATTAACTTTGCTGTTTACTTTCCCTGCCGCCTCCCTTCGGCCTGACAGTTACAGTTTCCAGCCCTATGGCCACTTAGCCACCTGTTGCTCCCCTTCTTCCGTCTGATCTGACATGCGTGTCGCCTCTCTAGGTTCGGGGTCACATCCTTCAGGCTGGCCATGGCCCGGGTGGGAGAATCCTGCCCCCCGCCCGGACCTGTCTGGGCACTGGAGAGACGCCGGGTTGCAAACAAGCCCCTGACGAGCTGAGATGCCAGGACACTTGGACGCTGCTCCAGGCCGCCCGCGGCCCCCTCCCCACTTCCCCCATCTGGCTTCCATCTGACCCTAGCAGCTGGCCAGGTGGTTTTCATTTGCAGATGAAACCCCAGCAGCTCCACCACCACACACCTCCTGACCCTGGAGTTGAGGTGCGGCCGACAGGCACAAAGTACACTGTGTGTCACTAAGCAGGACTGAAAGGCCACATTTTCCAGGGCCGGAACCAGGGGTAAGAGAGCAAAGTGGGGTCTTGAGGCTTGGAAATTCTGACGACAGCCAAGAAAAAGAAATGCCCTGGTGTGACAGGACATGAATCCCATCTGGCACGGGAGCTGAGGAAACAGGGAGGGCCTTCTTCAGCGTTCTGCATCTGGTCTCAGACTGGAGACACAGGGACACCGGCCCCTGCTCCTGAGCTCTCCACTAGCATGCTCAAATAATGAAGGCAGCAGCAGGTATTCAATGTGCGTCACGCTAGGTCTACGTAACGTGTTAGCAAACAGCTAAAATCCGGTTTATGAAGAAAAAGTAACAATACACAAAAACGGTGATGATGATCTTAACCACAGTTCTACTGATTATGGTGTCCCAGACACTGTTCTAAGTGCTCAGTGTTAATTCATTTGCTCCTAACAGGCCTATAAAATAGCTTCCACTATTAATCCTACTTCCTAGACATGAGGACCGAGGTACCGGGAAGTTACGAAACTCATCAAGGGGCACGAAGCTGGTAAGTGGCAGCGCTGGAATATGAACACGGCCTGGCTCCGGAAGCCAGGTTTTTAACTGCCATCCTATCCTGCCACCCAGAAGAGAACAGAAGAAAAACACAACAGTTATCTATTTATATATCCACCACAACAGTAAATAACAATCATGAACAGCCAGAGAGAAGTACTCCAAAATAACAGGTATTTTGTCTTAAGTAATGGGATTAAGGTGATTCTTATTTTTATATACTCTGCTATTGTTTCCAATTTTCTACAATTTGCTAAATCAGAAGGAGATCATGACTATTATCATTTTTGAGTCCTTAAAGAAAAAAGATCTGTGTGCTAGCTAGCCCTAGGGATCGACAGTAAAATCAGTCCCCAGCAGTTCCTCAAATTTTATTTATTTTTAAAGATTTTATTTGTCAGAGAGAGAGCACAAACGGGGGGAGGGGCAGAGGGAGAAGCCGACACCCCGCTGAGCAAGGAGCCCGATGCAGGACTCCATCCCAGGACCCCGGGATAATGACCTGAGCTGAAGGCGGACACCTAGCCAACTGAGCCACTCAGGAGGCCCGGTCCCCGGCAGTTCTAATGAAACTTTCACGTGAGTTACTTAAACCCACCCCCCCCCCCCCCCACGCACGCAAGTTTCTTCACCTGTGCAATGGGACTACCACTACCCAACCTCAGAGACTGTCAGGATGAAATGGGAGCCTGGTGGAGCTCCTGGCACAGGACCGGCATTAAAACAACCACACTCTTTCCAGGGGGCCCACAACAGCAGCGACCACTTTTCGATGCCCACCCCGATAGGCACGTAACACACACAGAGTCAATTCTTTCTCACTCCCCAGTAGGTGAAAGAAAGATAATGAGGTTCAGGAGCTCCCCCAGAGCCACAATGCCTGGAAGAGGTCGACGCAAGATTGGAACCAGGTTTGCCCAACTCCAGGGCCCATGCCCCTTCCACGATCCCCACTTCCCTTTCAGATCAAGTTCCAGGTGAAGACAGACAAGGTATCACCATGTTCCTCTTTCTCGGCTGCTCCCTTTCAACTACTTCGGCATCCTTAAAGGTCCAGGCGGGAGGGAGCACGCCTCACATTGAAATGATTACGAGGCAGTTCTCAGTATCTTCGTCCACACTCGAAACCTGATCCACCTGGTTCAATTATCCCCCAGCTGTCCCTAACTCAGTCCAAGTTCATAGACAGATTGATGCTGACAGTCCTGGGAGCAAGCCTAGGGCCCCCTCCTCCTGCAGCCACACCTAGGAACAATCCATTTTTTGGAACTTACTTCAGAAGACTCTGGTTGCCACTCTGGCATCCTAGATCCTGACAAAAGTGGTATGGTGGTTTTCAGACACATGCTCTTCCCCTAGTCCCAGTTCTCCCAAATGGGCCAGGGCTCAACTTCAGGGGGCCTAGGGAGGTAACAGTGATGGCTTTGCTGTGGATTGCAGTCTGGACCAGTGAAGAACAAGTGTGTGTTCACAAAACGAGGCTGGAGCGCTTCCAAAGAGGCCGAAAGCAAGGCATCTCGAAGCAAGACCATGTTTGATGGCGCCTCCGGACTCACCAAACATGGGAGCATTCTAGTCCTTCCCGACCTCCAAACAGACTGCCTGCCAGGGTTAATCACATGCACAAGGAATTCTTAGTTTCCAAAATTTTTTAAAAGCTCACTATATGGTCCTTTAAAGTGTGGATCTGATATACAAAAAGTCCATTTTACTTACTATACACTTCAGGGTGTCTCTACAGCCTCGAATAGGTGCATCCTGAAGCAGGAGGAAGATCACCTGGAGATTATCAAGGATCAACTTGGTTGTTTGACAAACAAGAAAACAGAGCCCAGAAAGAGACAAGCTGGTACAAGAACCTTTGGTAGCAAACGCCCTTAAAAATCATCCTTTTACACTTCGCAATGCCAACTGGTATTGAGGCTTGTGTTGGAAGATGTCATACTTCTGAAGGACAAAGGGGCAAAGGAAGAGAAGTATCTCAAATGCACTCACTGCATTTGTTTTGGAAAAGACCAGTCAAGAGTCCACAAAA
Source organism: Zalophus californianus (assembly GCF_009762305.2). Taxonomy (NCBI): domain Eukaryota; kingdom Metazoa; phylum Chordata; class Mammalia; order Carnivora; family Otariidae; genus Zalophus; species Zalophus californianus. The sequence goes on from NC_045598.1 coordinate 14,144,680, forward strand.
GGTTATGAAAAACCCCAGTGACACCACCTCTAATATTTATCTTTGGATAATAGAAAGTGATGTGTTATCTTTTTTTAAAGATTTTATTTCTTTATTTGACAGAGACAAAGTGAGAGAGGGAACACAAGCAGGGGGAGTGGGAGAGGGAGAAACAGGCTTCCCACCGAGCAGAGCGCTCGATGTGGGACTCGATCCCAGGACCCTGGGATCATGGCCTGAGTCAAAGGCAGACGCTTAACGACTGAGCCACCCAGGTGCGCCGAAAGGGATGTCTATTATTTTTAAGAACTCTCTTTGCTATTACATGACTCGTCCCTGCATGCCAGGACTGCTCTCATCTGGTGCCAGGGAGACTCTGCTGAATCATCAAGTTTGCAAAAATGATCACTGCTCAATTCGTGTCACTCCACAGAGCAGGCTGATATGCCCCAAACCAGCTATGCGGAGGGACTGTTATTGCTCCTTTCATTATTACCAGTGGTTCCCGTCTCACTTTAAGGTCTTAACGACATTTCAATCCAAGAACTTATCAATACCCTCAGCAGTTGAGTTGCTCAGAAATGCCCACCAGGTCAGCGCGAGTTCCTAAGGAGAAGCCACCACGAGATCTGGAGGCTGGACTGTGGCACAAAGAAGGGAAGCAGCCGGTGCAGAGGCCAGAACAGGGAAGGGAAGACTATGGCAGAGAGGAAAGAACTTACTGCCACAGACGTCATACAAGAAGTCTTTAAGAATGCAAGGGCACAATCCTGTGACTGGCAAAACAGGGAAGTTTTTTTCCTACTCGCAACTAACATGCAGTGGAAGGATGGAAAGGAATATCTACCGCTGGATAAAATACTACCAATACCACCTCACATGTGCGCAGCACCTAAGAGCCTGCCAAGTGCTCCCCCCTTAGGCACCGGACCCCCCGACAAAGCTGTAAGGCAGACAACAGATCCCCACTCTACAGGAGAGGACGTGGACTTCGGGGAGGCAAGCGCTCGCGCCCCGGGACACACAGCTACTCAGTGACAAGGCTGGGACCAGAGGTGAGAACACTTCTGCACCTGCCAGTTTGGGAAGATGAGCAAATAATGCCTCCCTACATCAGCCAGTTACTATTGCCTCCACTTCTCTGAAGGACTCTACAACTCTCAAGTATGAGGCCTCAACATACCGAAAAGGAATCTCAGGGCTTTCCCTCACCAAAGCCTATCCGTTATGCAAATAGAGAACATTTACCGAGCATCTACTATATGCCAGTAATAAGGCTATGAAACATTTATTATTACAAGTATTATTTCTCTCCATCCCCAATACCAACCCTCCCCCTCTTGCCCAAGCCAGCATGTGTCCCCTGGTGTACCACAGTAGTCTCCTGACCCACACGTGCTCTGGCACCCTCCCTTCTCCACACCTGGGTCAGAGCAAACTTTAGGACTCACACCTGATCAGCCCCATGGCCTACACCCTTCAAAGTCTCCTAGGAAGAAGATAACCACCCCCACCCCACCCCACCCCACACACACTGGGGGCTAGAAGTAGAGTCCTGCCCACCTCTCCATTCTCATTTCACACCCTGCTCCTTGCCACCACTGTGTTCCTTCTGTCCCTCTTTACTCACTAAGCTCCTTCCTGCCACAGGGCTTTGCACGTTGTGGTTCCTTCTGCCTGGACTGCTATTTTCTCAGCTCAAGCCCAGCCCCTCCTGACCCTCTTGACGCCAAGCCCCCTACTGCAGCCTCGTGGCAGCATGCCTCCCTCCAGGCGCCATGACTACCTGGTTGGTGTCCATGTCCCCCACTAGGCTGTAGGCTCCAAGAGAGCAAGGGTAATGTTCTTCTTGGTCACTTTTGTATTGCCCGGGTCTGGCACAGTGTTTAACTCATGGTCAGTGAATAGTCAGGGAACAAGCTGATGATACTTTTTTAAAAAAAAAAAAAGATTTTATTTATTTATTTGAGAGAGAGACACAGCGAGAGAGGGAACACAAGCAGGAGGAGCGGGAGAGGGAGAAGCAGGCTTCCACGGAGCAGGCAGCCCAATGCGGGGCTCGACCCCAGGACCCCGGGATCATGACATGAGCCGAAGGCAGACACTTAACAACTGAGCCACCCAGGCACCCCAAGCTGATGGCCCTTATCTGCTTGAGCACCAAGAACAGAAAAGGCTGCAAGCTGGCTCCCAGTCCCAAGAGAGCCTTCCACCACCACATGAATACAGCCAGGATGATGGTGAGAGGCTGCAGAGAGGTGTGGGAAGAGCACTGGATGTGGAGTCAGCATGTCCTGATGGGGTGAGGCCTGGTGATGACCAGCCCTATGGGTGAACATCACTCAAATGCAAGCAAACCCTAGGTGCCTTCTGGTTGGCATCAATGTCAACCTACCCATCATGTGACCCTGACCCAACCCCAGTCATGGCCACCTCCCTGACACCACCCTCTCTCTCACTGAGCAGCCCAGCTGTTGTCACCCTGCTTCTACCCTTGCCTCTCACAATCCTTCATCCGTGCAGCAACTGAAATAACCATTTTTAACATAAATAAGATCACAGTATTCTCCTGCTTAAAACCTTAAGTCTTGTTACCATTAGAATAGAACCTGATGCATAAGGCCCTGTGTGGCTCAACTCAGCAGCAGACCCGTCTTCCATTCCTCCACCTCGGCACCCCTGCACCGGCTGGCCCCCTCCGGTCCGCAATGGCTGGCTCCCTCTCCGCACTGTCACCTCACCTGGAGGGCACCACGGGAGAGGGCACCACGGCACATCACCGGCTGTTTCTTCACAGCACTTACTACTGGAAAGGCTCGTGTTTATGATCTGTCTCGTCCCAACAAAGCAGGGACTTCGCGTTGGTCACTACATGAGTGACTATTTGCTGAATCAATGCCTCTTACAATGCTAATACAAACAGTTACTGAGCCCTTCCTGGGACAGAGCAAGGAGCATGTGAGATGCATTAATTCATCCTCCATACAACGCCCCCCACCGCCATTTTACAGAGGAGGAGAGTGAGGAACAGAGAGGGTCTGTGGGCTTCACACCCAGGCAGCCAGCCCCAGCCCCTGTGCTGTGGACCACCAGCCTGCGCGTGCTGCTTCTCTGGGCTTCCCTGGATTGCACACTGTCTCCCACGTGGACGGGAGCTGCTGGAGAGCAGGCACCGGATCTCGTGGCACCTGTCTCCCTAGGGTCCCAGATGAAAGCTTAGAAACAAATGAAGGAATCAGAGAAGCCTTGGCTAGGAAAGCCGTTCAAAAGACAGCATGTTTACAACTCGCACCCGCACTCCAGGAGGCGGCTCCCGGCAGGTGGGACAAGGAATGAGGCGCCAGCCACATGAGACGCACCCCCCCTAAGAGCAAGTGGGTCCTATGAGGTCTCCTGTTTCACCCTGTAAGAGCTACACCCTCATCTTGAGAAACTTTTCCACAAAATGTTATGCAAATGACATTTGGAAAGGGTTTCCTACTGCTTTATTTTGGAAAGTTATCGAAGATTACTAAGTACTATTAATGGTTTTGTCTCCCTTACACATTTACGCCCAATCTCTGCTCCATCCTGCTGACCCTGTGGAGCACACGTGGGAGCACACGTGATCATCCCGAGGGAGCAGGGAGCTCAGTGATTGGAGAGAAGCCGCCCCAGGTCACAAGGCGGCGGGCCAGGGGATCCAGGCTGCTAACCTGCCCTTTTTACCACAACACCAAAGCCTTCGATAATGGGTTTCAGGAAAAGGGCCCCAATTTTCTCCCAATGACTTCAGAGTGATCGCTCGAGGTGTGGAGCGCAGAGACTGCAAGGTGGAGGCCGACCATTTCTGGCAGCGCACGTCTGCATGAATGGCTGAGAACGCCCCCCCACCGCCTCAAGCTCCCGCAGCATCAAACGGCAGCCGGCAGCAGGAACAGACAGAGCCCCACTACAGGAAGGCGGGCTGAACCGCCGAGTTCACACTATGAATTCACCGAACTGGCCCAAAGAGGAAGCCAAACTGCAGACCAAGCAGCCAGGAAGCCCAGGGCCCGCCCACCCGAGCCTTCCGGGCTGGTTACCAGCAGCTCCAAGGGACAGAGTGGCAGACGGAGGGACCCCCGCCTCCTGAGCAGCGGCGAGCAGGCAGGGCTACCCGGGCAGAGAGCAAACAGGTGGCATCTAAGAAATGGCCAAGGCCAAAGCTGGGCTGGATCCCGGCTAAGGAGAGGGGAGTGTGGCTAAAGCGCCCGATACCAGCCAGCAATTGCCCAGGAGGGTGCCTGGGACCCCAAGGGCTCATGGATCCGAGACTTTGGTGACATTCAGCTTCCATTTCTATGATCTGACTCAATAAACAGACTTTATTCTCTGAAAGAGGCCGATTTCAAAGGACCTCTGCATGCCCATTGACGGGTCTGCCCAGCAGGTAACGGGAGCCCAGATGAGCAGGAGCCGCCCCCACCCCACCCCACCCCATCTGGCCATGTCAGGCTGGGGCTGCTGTTTGTCGACATGCGTGGCTCTTCCTGTGCTACTCCGGCCGTTTACTACAAGCAGGACACGCACAGCATGTGCTCTCCTGTCCGTCAGAGCCCTGCCACATCTTGGGTCTCTTCGGCCTGGCCAGGTCACTCCTATCATCCACTTGCCACGGTGGGCCTTTGGATTTGTAAAAGTCACCGAGGAGCTAGAGACAAAGAAGAGAACAGCCCCGATGCCCGAACATGCCGCTCGTCTTGAAGCCTTCCAAAAGGGCTGGCTGACTCCAAGGACCACGGACATGCTCACGTCCAGCACAACAGAGGCTACCAGACTCTTTCTCTCCAAGCCATGAGGAGAGCTCAGTCTCAGACTGTTTACGTGAGAAAAATAAAGATCAATTTCCTGCATTTTATAGGGTTCTTAAATGCAAGGCTCATAACTTTAAAAGCAACCAAATAATCTGCTACTATGGTAGATGGAACAAGTTGGAGAGAGAAGAGCTTTGAGAAATAAACAAAAAATACAAAAGTAATCTCTGAATATTAATAAAACCTCTCAGGAGGGTCAGCCGTGAATCCAAGACAGGATCAGGTATTCTGTAGGAAGATAACACCGTGCACACACGCACAGTAGAGCTCCGTTTCATACAGAGGCTGTCATACCGGAACATCTTTCCAACAATACCAGCCTCAAGATCCCAGTCTTCAGTTCCCCCGAACGCAGGTGCCCTTAGTTGATATATAAACTGCCTTGGATGGAATGCAGACCTACCGTGCCGGCCACAACGGCGCTGTACAGAAAGGCTACTCCAACTTACAGGCCCAGCCTGGCCAAGCATCAGCCCATCCAACCAGGTGATGTCCTTAGAGCATCTCAACTCGGGCTGTCTGCATGGGCAACCTGGGAAGGGAGGAGCAGTCTACCGCAACATAGAACTGCTCAGACCACAGGAATCTAAAACACAACACAGAACCACCACCATTTCAAAGGGACAAGGAATGAGGGTGCTTAGTCTCTGACACAACTTGGGCAAAGGGACACCACTGCACAGGTCATCTCTGCTCCTCCAGGTCACAGGAGGGTCAGAGGCACTAATGAGGGTCATGACACTCACCTTAACTGGGTGCTCGGGAGGATTTTCATCCAGGAAATGGAACAATGACCAGCATTCCAGACTATTACTTGGAGATTAGCTAGCTCCCTGGCTTCGGCAGGGACGAGGGGAGGTTTAAAGGGTCCCATTTAACCCCAGAAAGGCAGGAAGTTCCAACAGAAAGGCTGTCACTCTATCTAAGTCTTGCTGGAGCTAAAGCACAGCAGGAAAATCAAGCAAACCAAAGGGGAATTGGAGCCCTTCACCAAAGGAGGGGCCTTGGGATTAATGGACTCTTTAATTTTCGAATTTCCTGAGGTTTCCGGCTAATTAGGCCCCTTAGCCATACTGTAATGTGATCAAATTTCGGCTGAGTTCACAGAACAGCTGAAGGTGGAAGATGCTACTGAAATGACCACTGGGCCCCAGGGACTGCAGACAAGGCCCACAGTGCTTGCTTCCAGCTTGATCCGCACTAATTAGGCACCTTTAATCCCCCCAACAATGGTTCAGAGGCAGGCTCGGAGGGCACCATGTAACCCACCGCATACACTCGGGCAGCTCTGGTCCGACACTACTACTTACTGATAACTCTCTCATTCGTTATGAGCACGCAGACACACACACCTCACCGGTGGGGAGAAGGGATGCAGAGTGCACCACCAGCAAACACAGCCGACCCCGCCAAACAAACAGAAAACGAGGTACAACTCATTGCTCATGAAATCAGACAATTTAGGGAGAAAAACACCCAAGGCCGGCAAGGAAGCAATGCACGGACCCTCGTACCGCTGGTGGCATTATGACTCGGCCTGACCCTGTGGGAAGACAATTTGGCAGTATCTGTCAGGGGCTGGGAAAGTATTCCCACTTGGGACACACAAATATTACCCCTGGGGGTCCATCCTACACAAGAATCCAAATCCAAATCCAAGGAAAACTGCATAAGGGACCACAGTCACTATAACACTGTTCAGAATGCGAAAAACTGGAAGCAACCTAAAGACGGACATCAGGGAGGTTAGGGACATGTCCATCTGCTCTGCTCTAAGGAGCCGTTAAGGAAGGACGGCTATGAAGACTTCCTGCTCTTGGGGGAAAAGTCTTAGGTCATCAAAAGTTATTTTTAATGGACTTTTTAGAGCAGTTTTAGAGTCGCAGCAAAACTGAACAGAAGGCACGGATTTCCCACCTAACTCAGGCACAGCCTCTCCCCTTACCAACAGCCCCCGACAGAGCAGTGCATTGGTACTAAGTGATGAACCTGCACGGAGACATCGTTATCACCCTAAGTCCCACAGTTCACTGCCAGGTATCCACCAGAGTCATTCTACTGCCCTACAAAGCCGCTGTGCTCCACCTGTGCAGACTTCCCTCTCCAACCCCTGACAACCACTGGCATTTTTACTGTCTCTACAGTGTGCCTTTTCCAGAAGGTCCTACTGTTGGAATCACACAGAACGTAGCCTTTACAGACTGGCCTCACTCAGTTAACACATGCCATGTAGGACTCCCGTGTCTGTTCATGGCTTGACAGCTTCTTTCTCTTTAGTGCTGAATACTGTTCCATTGGGACGGACCACCGTCTGTGTATCCGTTCACCTGCTGAGGGACATTTTGGTGGCTTCCAAGTTTTAGCAATCATGAATAAAGCTGCTCTGAACACCCACGTGCAGGTTTCTGTGTGGACCTAATTTTTCAACTCTTTTGGGTAAATACCAAGGAGCGCAGTTGCTGGAATGTATGTTTAGTTCTGTAAAAGCCCGCTGAACTCCTCCAAAGGGCCTGTACCATTTGCATTCCCACCAGCAACAAATTCAAGTTCCTGTTGCTCCAAGTCCTCACCAGCGTCTGGTGTTGTCTGTGGTCTGGATTTAGGCTGTTCTAACAAATGGGGGGAGGGGGGCAGCTCACAGTCTGGTCATATTTTTTTTTTTAAGATGTTATTTATTTGACAGAGAGAGACACAGCAAGAGAGGGAACACAAGCAGGGGGAGTGGAAGAGGGAGAAGCAGGCTTCCCGTAGAGCAGGGAACCCAATGTAGGGCTTGATCCCAGGACCCTGAGATCGTGACCTGAGCCAAAGGCAGACGCCTAACGACTGAGCCACCCAGGCATGCCTGGTCATGTTAATCTTTAAAAAAGGAAGATAAAAGACTATGTGTGGCCTATGACCATCACTAATCAAAATCCACGTGCATAAGAGAAATGAAAGCACGTATTAAAAAAAATAAGACTGTTAAATGACTATTCCTTCTATGATCCAAACTTCTCACAATGAAACTTTAGGAGACTGAACCATATGAAACCGCTAATAGCCAACCATTGTTGGCCCACAAAGATGGCAATTTCATAGGGTTCAGCTTAATAGTTTTATAACTAAGTTTTAATAACTTCAGGCATTCACAGCATTTGTCCTTATTCTATGCCACCACTGTCTCTTAATGTAAAGAAACACCTCCACAAATGTGGGAAAACAAGCTGATGGGTCTGAAAGCCTATCTGTATAATGCTGTAATCCAAAAATGTGGAGAGATCCTTTGAAGAGGACGTGCAACAACTGATAGAGAAAACAGCCAATGAACGTCGATTTCACCATCTTTAAGCCCAATTCTGAAAGACACAGGCAGGCTCTCCACCTACCACCATGTGGAGATGGCACTTCTAAGCTATAAATTCAAAGGACAGGAAGCCTCCACTTGGTCAGAAAAAGCCAGGATGCAAAGTCAAGCGCTGTGCCTTTCTGTACGAGGCTGTGTGAGTGGGTGTGGGGTGGGGGAACGGGGCTACCCATGCTGGGTTCCCCTACTTCTGCCCAGCCTTCCACAGGCCTCCCTCTCCAACCAGGGTCCACATTCCAGGCCAGTGTCTCAGAGGATGTTTGCTCCCCTTTTTCCTGGCCTCGGGACAAGACTGAGACTATTCAATGAAGTACCCTGAACCCTTGTGCCCAGAAAACAGGATCTGAAGGACAGAAAGGCACACTGAGAAAGGCAGACTGAATAGCCATCTGCAGAGGTGGAACAATTTTTCAAAAAGGTTTAAGCACACACGCAGAAAATATCTAGACAAACATGTACCCCACGGTCCTACCACTATCGGAGGGTGGAATTAAGGGATGGTTCCGTTTTCCAAGTCACACATTACTTTTGTAGTGAGAAAAATACGAAGTTAAAGTATTTTTAAAAAGAATGAGAGAGGGCGCCTGGGTGGCTCAGTTGGTTAAGCGACTGCCTTCGGCTCAGGTCATGATCCTGGAGTCCCGGGATCGAGTCCCACGTCGGGCTCCCTGCTCAGCGGGGAGTCTGCTTCTCCCTCTGACCCTCTTCCCTCTCGTGCTCTCTCTCTCTCATTCTCTCTCAAATAAATAAAATCTTTAAAAAGAAAAAAAAGAATGAGAGATATGCTTTGACTTACTTCTTTTTGAAACTCCCTACCACTCCTGGCTCAGCCTTCCAGCCTCTACTTCAGAGTTCCCACATGGTAGAATTTCTTTATCCAAAAAAGGGAAAAGGTGTTGGAAGAAAGCCACATCATATCCTGGAAGGCCACCCCAGGCCCAGCACTGTGCTAGGGGCTTCATCCACATCACCTGGCCCTCTGATCAGCAGAAGAGTGTCCTGGCCCTTGGGAATAGCTACTAAGGCCATCTGTAGGCAGCCAAGGACTCCAGCTAACAATCCTCAAGGAAACCCGGTCATCTCTGGAGAAGAGCACCAAGAGCTGTGTCAGTCGGGTATCTCATTTACTTTTCAAAACAACCCCATGAGGCAGTTTGCTGAGATGAGGGCTCCTATTTCAAGGATGAGTGGGAGAGCTCACCATCAATCAGAATAATGCAAGCTTCATGAAGGCAGAGCTTTATCCACTGCTGCGTCCTCAGCACTCAGAACAGTGTGGCTCACAGGAGAGCCTCCACAAGGATTGTTGGTAGGTGCGGGAGTGAAACCTCAGAGGCTTGGAGAGGTGGAATGACTTGCACAAGGTTGCCCAGCCAGTAAGCAGATGGGTAGTCAACTTTCGACTCCAAAACAGCAAGCCTTGCCATGGGCCTCTATTGCTTCATGGCATACGGGGGGAGCAAGGGAATGTTTTAGGACCAAGCTCTGCCTCTTCCTCTTCTCCCCCAACCCACTGCCATCCCCTGGAGCTCCTGGTGGAGGCTGAGCTTCACCTGAGCTGAGCTGAGCATGGGCATCCCAGGGGGAGTGTGTTCAAAGCAAGCCTTTCATGGCCATGCATGGAGGAGGACAAAGCTTGCCGGATGGGCTAGCCTCCGCCCACACCACCTGCTCACCTCACTCGTAAACCCTCACAGCCACTCACCTCTACCTTCAGCACTGCTATGAAGCCTCTCTCTTAAAAAACCTGATTGAACTTTTACTCAAGGGTTAAAAAAAAAGTTATAAATGTTTAAGAAAAACAGATCTTTTAACATAAATGTTGCATAAATAAAAGCTTTCACTGAAAACGAGCTTAGAACAAGGCAGATCTGAGTGAGAATCTGAACTCTACAGTCCACTGGCGACACAGCTCCAGGTAATGACTCCGCCGAGCCTCCATGTTCTCATCTATGAAACTAATCTCCTTGGGACAAAGGTTAAAAATCATTCCATTTAAATGAGACAACACATTTACTTACTGTCTCGAATCCATGCCTGGCACACGGGCTGTTCAACAAATAAGCGCTATTGTTATGAAGGATAAAATACAAAATCTAGTCCACCTGGTCCAACACCCTCAGCACAGATGGGAAATAGGACCTAAGGAAGGTCAGCTGAGCTGGCTAAGTTCTGATCGCCCAGTATGGCACCTAGCTCCGTGCCTTATCAACAGAGGGCACAGCGCAGATGTGAGTAGTGCTGCGGATGAAACAACATATCCACCCAGTCTACTTCATTAAATCATTTAACGGCATGCCCTATGGCTATAATCTAGAATAATGTTTTAAGTTAAAGGAAACGTTTCAGGGGGAGTCAACGTTCACCTGGACCTGTGCTGCCCGATACCGAAGCCACGAGCCACACTGGTTATTTAAGTTCATTAAAAATTAAGTAAAATGAAATACTCAGTTCCTCAATCACACTGGCCACATGTGAAGTGCTCAAGAGCCACATGTGTCTGGTGGCTGCTGGACTGCACGGATATAGACATTTCCAGCATCATGGAAAGTCCAGCGGACAGCACAGAAAACATCCTTAAACACTGTTTAATTTCTTACCCAGTGGATCTGGTTTCCTAAATCCTACTGCCTGCTAATAGCACTACCAGAAGATCAGGAAAAGACCTCATTAGCCTTCTTTTTTTTTAATGCAAATCTGCATATTCTTAACAAGCCTAATCTCCCTCAAAAAGTTACAAACAATGTGTTACTGGGGGAGTGAGGGTGTTGGGATCTAGAAGGCCACAGGACAAGGGACAGGTAAAAGTAAACAGTTTAATTACATGTGTTCTGGGCAAACACATAACTTGCACCAGTGTCAACTCGCATCAGTAAACTGAACATGCTTCAAAATAGGTCAGTGGTCCACTCACCAAGGGTCACTTACACAGAAGGACCATCAAAAGCCCAGTAGTTTGCCTCTGCTAAGCACCTGTAGTTTTGCAACAGGATGTGCTCAGTGCACAAGCTAATTTTACAATTTAATTCTAATGCCAAAATACTCATGTGACCCCACCTAAGACCAGCACAGCCTCCCACTCGCCCCTTTCAATGGTCCACCGAGCAAGAGGACCTGCAACATGGAAGAAGGCCCAGAAAGTAACCCTCTCTGCAGCTACGCCCACCTCCATCACCTTCTCTGAGGTCCCAGCAGGCTGGCACCCCCTCCAGGAGCCAGGAAGGCCACTTGGCACCCTAGGACATATGACCAAATTGAACATTCATCTGCACCTTCCATCTGGCAGTGAGGCCCTTTCAAAATAAAACCCAGAGTGCAGAAGCATTTTTATAATACTCCACCCTTTATATTTACAAAAAGGGGGGGGGGGTAAAGAATTTACTTGTATTTATTGGTTAATGCCTAAAAAAGAAAAATGAGTTAAGAAAATAAATACGTCTACACCAAAACTTACCCAGAAAGATTTATAGCAGAGGGGCACCTGAGTGGCTCAGTCATTAAGTGTCTGCCTTCAGCTGAGGTCATGATCCCAGGGTCCTGGGATCGAGCCCCACATCGGGATCCCCGCTCGGCGGGAAGCCTGCTTCTCCCTCTCCCATTCCCCCTGCTTGTGTTCCCTGTCTCGCTGTGTCTCTGTCAAATAAATAAATAAAATCTTAAAAAAAAAAGATTTATAGCAGAATCATTCATAACAGCCAAAACCTGGAAGCAACCCCAGATGTTCACAGACTGGTAAATGGACAAACTGTGATATACCCATACCATGGAATACTACAGAATCTTACCCAGCAATAAAAAGGAACAAAATCTCAATACACAAAACGTGGATAGATTTCAAAAAAGTCATGCTAAGTGAAAGAAGTCAAATACAAAAGACAATGTACTGGGGTGCCTGGTGGCTCAGTTGGTTAAGCATCTGCCTTCGGCTCAGGTCATGATCCCAGGGTCCTGGGACTGAGCCCCCAGTTGGGCTCCCTGCTCAGTGGAGAGCCTGCTTCTCCCTCTGCCTCCTCCCCCACTTGTGCACACTCTCTCTCAAATAAATAAAGTCTTTTTTTAAAGATTTTTAAAAAATATTTATTTATTGGAGGCGCCTGGGTGGCTCAGTCGTTAAGCGTCTGCCTTCGGCCTCAGGTCATGATCCCAGGGTCCTGGGATCGAGCCCCACATCAGGCTCCCTGCTCAGCAGGAAGCCTGCTTCTCCCTCTCCCACTGCCCCTGCTTGTGTTCCCTCTCTCGCTCGCTCTCTCTCTCTCTGTCAAATAAATAAATAAAATCTTTTAAAAAATAAAAATAAAATATTTATTTGACAAGAGAGCAAGAGAGCCCAAGCAGGGCAAATGGGAGAGGGAGAAGCAGGCTTCCCGCTGAGCAGGGAGCCTGACTCAGGGCCTGACCCCAGGACCCTGGGATCATGCCCTGAGCCAAAGGCAGACGCTTAAACGATTGAGCCACCCAGGCGCCCCGAATAAATAAAATCTTAAAAACAAAATGTACTGTGAATCTGTTTCTATGAATGTACAGAAAAGACAAAACCAAAGTGCCAAGACAGACCAGTGGTTGTCCAGGGATGGGGTGGGAGCAGGGGGAGAGACACAAAGGGGCACAAGGGACTTTGTAGGGGGAGGGAACTAGTCTACAAACGTGGTGGTGGTGGCTACATGACTATAACCGAAACTCTTTAAACTGTACACTTAAAACAGGTGAGTTTCAGTGCATGGAAATAATGCCTTGATAAACACAACAAAACAAAGAGAGACTTGGAAATATTACCAGTGTGGGATCACGGATTTGAGGAAGGAGAGGCAGGCTGGGGGAGATGGGCCCATGAGGGCAAAGACAGGAGGGAGACTGTTCATTACACAGAACTGTGTGCAAGGGTTTTTATTTTTAATCTTGGGATTGTATTGCCCATTCCAAAGCTGAGTTACAATTCTTTCAAGGTCGGACTCAGAGGAGAGCTCTGGGTACTGGCTCTGCCGGGGCGGGGTGATCCGATGGCCGCTTCCAATGCCTGGTTCCTGTCGGTGAGCTACGCGCACGGAATTTTTTTTTTTTTTTTTTTTTAAAGATTTTATTTACTTATTTGAGAGATAGAGAGCACGAGAGGGAAGAGGGTCAGAGGGAGAAGCAGACTCCCTGCTGAGCAGGAAGCCCGATGTGGGACTCGATCCTGGGACTCCAGGATCATGACCTGAGCCGAAGGCAGTTGCTTAACCAACTGAGCCACCCAGGCGCCCCACGCGCACGGAATCTTAAAGGGGCGGGGGAGTGGAGTCTCTAGGTCCAACCAGAGTCGAATGTAGAAAATCATCATGTCCTCTCCTCCCAGAGGCCAGCACTGCCTGTCCCAGCCCTCCAGCCACTGTGTTAGTAGAAAAACAAGTGATTGTTTACTGAGTGCTGACTGTACCCCACGTACCACTACCCATCTGACACCAGAGCCAGTGACAGCATGCCTGGAGCCCTTACCACATGCCAGGTATGACGGCAGGCACGTTACCTGTTTTATTCAGTGTACCCTCCAACAGACACTATGATGGGGCACCAGCCCCAGGGTTAAAGGACACCCAAAGCTACACTGCTGAAAACGGAGGGACAAGGACAGAAACCCGGGCGGTCTGGCTCCAGGAGCCGACCTTGACATCTGTGTCCCAGAACAGCTCTGTTCCTGGGCGAGAGGTGACACTGACCACGACAGCCACGTCACACACCACAGTGGTCTGCGCCTCCGGCCTCCTCCACAGCATGACAGGCCTGCCGCATTCGAGAGGGAGGCCAGAAGGACGCAAGGGTTCAGGATGCCGCCAGGCCCCAAGGCCTTACTCTTTGTACCAGACCAAGCTGCTTCCTTGGCTAACAAGTCATGAGGGCTGAAACCCAAATAAAAATGAGAAGCACGTGGGAAGACAAAATGTTCCTGAGCTGCAATATTTTTAAATCTCCATTTCTCTGAGCAAATGAATTACACAGGCCCAAGTCAGAGTCCCGAGCTGCTGTCTGAGGGGCTGGGCACAGCCCACAATTCTCGCACCTGGAGGGACTCTGGTGCTCAACAGTCCAATATGAAGAAAATTCCCCTGCCAGAGATCACACAGCCCATTAGGGGCCAAGACGTGGCCTGCACTCAGGGCTCCACGGTCCTGGAGCCGCCCTTGCACCATTTCCCGTGTGCTGTGCAGATCCCTGGGGTCTGAGGTTTTAGAGGGGTACGGACAAATGGGATCCAGTGCTTACCGATTTTTAACACGCACAGAAAAAAAAATGTAACTAGCACCTCAAACATGACCTTACAGATGTTTCTGCTTAGAAAGAGGTGAAAGCAGACTGAGGTGTTAGGCTCAAGTCAATTTAAAGAAAAACATTAAATAAATAACGATCAAGGTAGCATAAAAATATGGCACCGTGTGCTAGCAGATGGCCAAGGAAGGAAACCCATCCCACACCACGCTGGGCTCACCCTGTCAACAGGCTAAAGCACGTACCAGAGGACAAGGTGAAACAGTGAGAGGAACAGAGGTGTGGAGCCCCACCAGTAGCTCAGCTCTTACACAGGAAGTGAGCACCCGCAGCCGAGGGCCTCCACGTGCCCCACTCCCAAGCTCATCCAGCACGAGCCAACAGTCTTCCCGCCCCAAAACTGTGTCGTAGCCTTCCTCTGCTCCTGATACTTGAGCTAACTGTGAATGTTTAATCTGGGTCTCCTGCCTCAGCGATGTAGATGTCACAATCAGACCTTCCTTTCTATTTTGCCGCATGCTTCCAATAAACTCCCGGGGGTCGGGGGGGGGGGGGAGGTCCCCCTCAGAGCCTCGGGCTGTTTTGGTTGCAAGTATAATTTGGATTCACAAATACCTTGTTATGCTTCCCCTCCTCTGTTTCCACACCAGCATCAGATGCTGGATGTGTAGCTGAAGACACTGCTGGGAAGCAGGGCTCTGGAGTTGCACCCCCCCACCCTGAAAGGTCCTAGGAATGAAACACTCAACTACAACCACCAGGGACACAAGGGTGTTATGATCACATTGGAGTCAAACTCGTTCCAAGAGGCAGAAGCCCCCAACCAAGCACTCAACTCTTCTCAGACTTTGAGAAAGAGTCACTCCTATGGATCTAATACTTGCAAGCAGTATGCTTTCCCCCAATTCCCCTCCCAACAAACAACAATAAAAAAAATCAAAATTTGTGGAAGAAGCCTATTAAAAACTTATTTTTTATTTTTCTTTTAAGATTTTAGAGAGAAAGAGCAAAAGAGAGAGAGAGCATGAGTGCGGTCGGGCGGGGCAGAGATAGAGGGAGACAGAATCCAAGCAGATGCCGTGCTGAACATGGAGCCCAACTCGGGGCTCGATCTCACAACCGTGAGATCATGACCTGAGCCAAAATCAGAGTCAGACGCTTAACCACCCAGGCAACCCTAAAATCTTGTTTTTAAAACATCATCACTTTATCATATGGTCTCACCCATGTGGAATGTAAGAAATAGCACAGAGGATCATAGGGGAAGGGAGGGAAAACTGGGAAGAAACCAGAGAGGGAGACAAACCATGAGAGACTCCTGACTCTGGGACAAACTGAGGGTTGCTGGGCAGGAGGGGGGTGGGGGGAAGGGGGTAACTGGGAGATGGGCATGAAGGAGGGCCCGTGATGTGATGAGCACGGGGTGTTAATACACAACTGATGAATCACTGAACACCACATCTGAAACTAATGATGTACTATGTGTTGGCTAATTGAATTAAAAAATAAAAAAAACACATCACCGTAACTACCTCTATGTCACCGGGTAGACACAACGCGGCCACACACTAGGTTCGTTCGGCACTTTGTGTGTACAGTTGGTTCTCACTATCTGCGGATTCCACATCTGCAAATTCGCCTACTCACTAAAACGTATCTGTAAACCAGGTCAATACTCGTGGCACTTCCACAGTCACTCTCAGACATGCACAGAATGGCAAAAACTCTGAACTGCCCAGTGTGCACAATCTGAGGAGGAACAATGCAACGCTCTGCCTCCTGGTTTCAGCTCCTGCACTGTCAACAAGAGTCCCTCTTGTGGTCTCTGTAGTGTCACCTTTCCCACATTTCTCTGCTCTTTGTTGATTCTGAGGTCTAAAAATGGCGCCCTAGCCCAGTGCTGTCCAGTGTTCCCAAGTACAAGAAGGCTGTGTGCGCTAAGGAGAACGTGCTAGAGGAGGTTCATCCAGACGTGAGTGAGTTACCGTGCTGCTGGTGCTGGTCTGGTCCTGACTGCAATGTTAAAGAACCAACTGTATCAAAAGGTGTCCTTACCTAGAAACACACATAAAAGGAGGTTTTTTTTCTTGTATGTTTCACACTGGATCCTCAGACCTCATTCATCTTGCAGCTGAAAGTCTGTGCCCTTTTACCAAACTCTACTTCCGCCCTGCCCCAGCCCCTGGCAACCACTGTTCGACTAAGTTTCACTTTTATCTGTTTAGATCCCACATTTAAGTGATACCATGCAGTATTTGTCTTTCCGGTTATGCATTAATCAGATGACAAAAACGTTGTGACCAGAGGATCCCAGGAACTGTAGCCTGCATTTCTCCTAGGAGCAATGATTCGGGATTTGCTAACTGGCTGTTCATGGTGACTTCATAGAATGAAAACTGCAAGCAACGGCAACTGACTGTGTGTATACGTAGGTAGGAAGAGAGCTCATACCACAGGACACAATTACACGGGCGGGGAGTTCATACCTCAGGACACAATCACACATGAAGGGAGAGAGTTCATACTTCAGGACATAACTGCGCAGGCGGGGAGAGAGTTCCTACCTCAAGACACAATCACACAGGCAAGGAGAGAGTTCACACCCCAGACACAACCTATAGGAACAAAGTCATAGCATGCAATAAGCAAATAAGGAGGACCAAAAAAAAGCCCTGTAGGAAGACCCTCACTGCAGCTCAACATTAAGGAAAAATTAACCCCTACTTATCCAACAATAAGGGGAACGGTTAAGCAAATGACAGTCTGAGCCAGTTGAAATATTCATCATCTAAAATGTTCATGACATTATTATAACAAGAAAATTATTGTGAAAAACAGCATGACATACAAATAACACAGAAGTATGAATGCAATCCATGAGAAACCTTTAAAAACCATGCAGAGACAAAGACACTGAAGCCAAACACCAAAAGGCTAACCGGAGCTGCTGGTAGGCCACTTTTCCCCTTCCTTTCTGTACTTCCCAACTTTTCTACAATGAACATAATTACTTTTTTAATAAAAGGAATAACACCATGAACTTTAAAAAATAATACTGTCACATTCCAAAGGGATCCCTGAACGGGGTCAGGAAGCTTCCCAGGGCCCCTGCCACTGGTGTTCACGCCCACCTAGATGGCCATGTGTCTCCCCCACCAGGCTGTGAGCTCAAGGTGGGGTCCCCCTTTCGATCGGCCAAGTGCCCCAGGACTTGGCACAGAGCACAGGAGGCACTCGGCAAATAATGATGGGGGAGGGGGATGGGCAACGAACCACCAGCGACTACTACTCAAGGGGGGAAAGACTACTGGTAAACCGCGTGGGGCAAAGTGATGCTGTAGGCCCGGTCAGGGTGTGGAGAGGGCGCGGAAATGGACAAGGGTGACATCAGAGCCTCCTTCACAAGTGAGCCCTGCCAGGTGGCATCGAAGCCTCCCACCCCTATCCTTCTGGCTCCAACAACTAAATTAGTGCCAGTCCCTCCGAACATGCCACGTTCTCCTGCACACACTGCTCTTTCTGCCTGCCATGTCCCACCACTTGTCCTCCTGGCAAATCAGTCCTTCCATCTGGATTCCAGCACAAGCCTCTCCCTGGGACCCCTGCAGTGCCCCCCCCCCCCGCCAGACACCCTCTTCACTGCGCCTGCACACACCCCCTTACACAACGATTATCTTCCACCCAACAGGTTCTGTTGACAGACTGTACCCCGTTCTCTGAATGATCTCCGTGTAGATACGGGAGGTACCTGAATGACGCCCACCTCCAAGCAGAGCACAGAGCACTGTTAAACTTCTGCATGGATGGATGGATGGATGGATGGATGCGCCGACAGGATGCAGAGGGCTGTGGTAGTCAGAGAAGGCTTGGTGGCCACAATGAGACAGAGCCAGGCCCTGGAGGGTAAGCGGGATGGACAGCAGAAGAAAGGAGGAAGGGGGGAGATCTGCAAGCTGACGCCCAGAGGCAGAAAGCAGCCAGATTCTGGCGGCCACCAATTTTAGGTAGTCCACAGATAAGCATCTCTCATATCAGAAGTTAGAGGCGTCTACTTCCGTGTATACTTTCTACGTGGGGCATCGGATACTGGTTTTCCATTTATGGTTAACGACACAGTTTCTCTCTTAACTTCAGGTAAAAAAAAAAAAGAGGCAATTTAAAGAAAAATTAATTAACGGGTCTAATATGGAGATGGCTGTGGCAAAATCCAGGGAGGCTAACCCTAGATAGGACATTTCTGCGGGAAGACAAGCAGCTCCCTCAGCTTAGCCAGAACGGGAAGTCAGGCTGAGGAATCGAAGCTGGCGAGGCAGGGAGGGCAGCCTGGAGCTAGAGGCTGTCAGGACAGCACCTGGGAGGGTGAACTGACAGGGAGAATGTGTGGGGAGAAAAACACTTGTCCTCCTTAGCCCTACAACCCACTCCTGAGGATTTATTGTAAGGAAGTGACTCTAAGGAGGGGAAAACATACATACATGTGTGTATGTAAATCATTAATATCCACTGCAACTAACAGACACAGTAAAGTGCCTGCAAACCGGTCATTTACTGAATTCTCAAAACCCCAAGGAGGTAATTCTAATGCGAACATTCTAGACAGCTGAGGACAGAACAGACTGATTCAGGGCTTTGCTTTACTCAACTCTATCACATATTTTTTTCTAGTAGGCTCCACACCCAGTGTGGAGCCCAACATGGGGCCTCAAACTCACAACCTTGAGAACAAGACCAGACCTGAGATCAAGAGTCAGACGCCCAACCGACTGAGCCACCCAGCCGTCCAGACACAGTCACATTTTAATGGCTGTGTTATACATCATTATGCTACTGTACTGCCATTTTCAACCAACTGTTGGACATCCACTTTCCCCAGTGCCTGGCTACTGTGATCATGGTCCCTTACAGACACGGCAACGAAGCAGGAGCTAAAATCAAAGGGACCTAGGTTTTAGTCCAGACCTGTCCCTAGATTTCTTCTTCAATTAAGGGCGCTGGCTTTGTGGGCTGGTCTACCCTACTGCCACGAAGCTCTCTCACAATGTCATGTTGGAAAGTGTGATCTTTGCACGTATCACTAGAGAAGCATGTTCAAAGATGAGTTTCCAAACACGCTCAAGTTTCTGCAGCAGAAAAGACAAGAGCCTACTGGTAGAGTACAGATTCTAGCGTGTCAGACGCAGGACTCTCACCCAACTGCGCTAATGATTTACTGTAGCATCTTGGACAAGCCTCAAGCCCTACGTGAGCTGCAAAATTCCATGACGGCAGAGGTTACATGCAAAGGCTTAAAAGTCAGAGCAGCCAGTTCAAATACCGGCTCTGTCATTTATTAGCAATTTTACGTAAGGTCTCTAAATTTCCATAATTATGATTTACATAAAGTCCTAAATTCACAGGATCCCATTCTTAGGAGAAATCTGGGAACTGACAAGGATAATACATGTTCAGTGCTAAGTAAAGGAGGGAGCAACAGATGCCAGTGCCTTCTTGAACTCGGAGGGCCTGCTGAATGCTTCCGCTGACTTAGAATCTGCTGGTACTGTTACAACACACAGCCCAGCACCTGAGGCTTGGAAATTGTTTCTTTCCTGTCCTGAGAGATTCTGGCATGTTACGGAATTCAATTCCTGGGATTTTATCAGTTAACTCAATGGCTCACAAGGCACTCTGAGCTCATCATATGGAGGTCCAACACTCTATTTATGTGTCCATGTTCTGCCAATTAGTCACATGATGGGAGGGCCCTTCCTTGGGGACCATGGCAACCAGTTCTCGCTTGTTATTTCAAGAAACGCCTCCCCAACAATCAATATGTACCAAACAGATACTGTGGAATCAAAATAAAAGCAGGATCCTGGGGAAAATTCCCAGGATGCTCCTGTGCGCTCTCCATCTGGAATTCAGCAAGCTCAGAAACCACACAGTCTGTGGCCAAAAGGGGAGAAAGCCTTACACCTTTATGGTACCAGTTTTATGGTAGGCAAAAGGACAAAGGAATTCTACATTAATCACTTCTGGAGGAAGTGATTTAAAGGAAAAATGAAGAAATCAAGGTTGTTAAGAAAATGTGAAGACTGGACCCATTTTCCAGGCCTATCACCTAGTGCCAAATAAGACAAGAAGGAATAGAGCCTACCATGACCGAGGCCCATCCTGCAGACAGGTGCTGACATCCACAGCCTAGCGCTCTCAGCTTTCTGAGTTCAGGAACCTCTTCCAGTATCTTTGATTGGCTTTACCTCTTGGGGATGGACTAATTCCATCGGTTCTGCAGGTAAGAAGACGACTATAGCCTCTCTGCTCATCTCTGGCCCTCACTGCAGGTGTAACACAGCCAGGGCATGGAGTACGCTGGTCCCGAATTCAAATGCTAGCTTGGTCATATATATATAACAGCTATTATATCCCCACATTGCATTATTTCAGAGTCCACCTGGATGTGCACAGAACAGAGCAGACAGGGCAGGCAGAAAGAAAGACTATAGGGCGCTCAGGGTCTCAGCAGTGATTCCAAACCCTGACTACAGGTTAGCAGTTACTATGTGGGAAACAAGGCTCCCTTTTAAATGAAAAACCACAACCACTGCAAGCTCATTCCTTAGCATCTTTTTTTAAAAAAAGATTTTACTTATTTATTTATTTGGGCCAGGCCAGGGTGGGGGTGGGGGGGAGAGACAGAGAGTGCACGCAAGCACGAGCGGGGGAGAGGGAGAAGCAGGCTCCCCACTGAGCAAGGAGCTCAAGGCAGGACTCAACC
Source organism: Zalophus californianus (assembly GCF_009762305.2). NCBI lineage: Eukaryota > Metazoa > Chordata > Mammalia > Carnivora > Otariidae > Zalophus > Zalophus californianus. The sequence continues at coordinate 14,165,837 of NC_045598.1, forward strand.
CCAGGACCCTGGGATCATGACCTGAGCCGCAGGCAGACGCTTAACTGACCGAGCCACCCAGGCATCCCTCATTCTTGCAGCATCTTAAGATGAACTCTAAGTCATCAAAGCAGAACCAGGGGCAGCCATCTAACACACAGTGTGCTTTGAACTGCAAAATGTACAAAAGCACTAAAGAACATTGGTTAGAACCATCAGCATAAAGACTCCTCTGTACACAAAAACAACATCCTCGGACCAGCCTTCCCTGAGTACTAACGGCTGGAACCTGGAGTCAGAAGACCGAGTTTAAAGACCAGCTCTGTTCTTTGCTAGCTGTGTGATCTTGTACAAGACACCTCTTATCTTCTTAGGCCTCCATTTCCATATCTGCAAAAACGTTTTGGGAGTCCACGATCAAAATGGGGCTATGGTACAGATTACCTGAGATGGTATCCATAGTGCTCAGCACACGGGCTGGCCCAGTGCAACTCCCCATGCATGATAAATCCTCTAAGCCGATGTGCAGAGGACTGTCCGGTCCAAGAGCAAGGCCCCTGGAAGCCAGAAAGTCAGGGCCTCCCCTCAGTGTCATCATTACATCTGCTTTTTAGATAGATGGTTTCCTCAATCCAGGGATTTTTAGATTCAACTCAATTCTCTTCCCCGTGGAATGGTGCTAATTTACATGATGAATGATGAAGTTCTTAAAGACAGCAATGAATCTGTATTAACTGCTTACACAGGAGGCCTGAACGACAGCACTTCACGTACACTGTTCTTGTGAAGAGGCAGCTATTATGCCCATTTTACAGCTCAGAAAGTTGAGGCTCAGAGAGATGAAGTGACTATGACTAGTTCAAGCTCACACAGCTCATAGGCAGTCAGAGTAGGAATCAGAGCCAGGAGTCTCCTTCCACTATACGTTACCAGGCTGCCTTCCAACAAGTGTTTTATCCACCCATTTTCTTTTATCTTGCCTCCTTTCTCCCTAAACCCCAACACTCTACCTTAAAATCGACAAATGCCCTTAAAACATTCAGCCCCCGAGGCAGTGAAGTCTTGCAGGTCTGTGGCAGCTCACAAATGCAGCACTGGTTAGCAGAGCTGGGAGCACCTATGAACCTCTCAGAAGAGAAGAAAATGGCTCAGAAAATAACTACAGTGTGGGGGTGCAAGGGGGTAGGAATGACGAGGTGCAAGCATCACTGATTAGCACCATGCCCTGCTCCCCTCAAGGCCCTGGATACCAAATGTGACTGGCACTCCACGGTTGGCCACTCGTGCCATGAGAAAGAAAGGAAAATAAAAAAAAAAACAAAAACCTCAGACATTTTCCAGAAGAGTGACTTTTATTATAACCTGGAACAAAAGCACCATTTCAAACAACTTGTTCATGGATAGTCAGGTGCATCAGGGCAAGGCCTGTAACTGACAGAGTTTCCCGGTGAGCTTTGGGAGAAGGAACATTTCCCTGCGAGATAAGCCGCAACACAAAGTCTAAACTCCTTCCAACACAAAGCAAAGGGAGTTTCCACTTTGACGTCTCTTCCGGCTCTAACAGCACGTGAAGAGTCCATGGCATGGATAACACCACCATCTCGTTACTAATTTAATATCCACAATAATAATGTTACCGTGTCGGGCTTCACATGTATTATTAACTCATTTAACCCTCGAAAAATCCATCAGAAATGCTTTCATTTTTACCATTTCACAAACAAGGAAAATAAGTCAGGGAGTGAAGGAAGCCGCCCACATCTGCAGGCTGGGATCTGAGCTTGGGCTCCAGACCCTGCCCTTCACCACCCCTGCGCTCCGGAATCCAGACTGCCCGGGATCATTCAGGAACTCCAGGCCGGTCATGTGACTCTGCACCAAGTGCTCAGTGCCCACCCCGTGCAGAGCCACCAGCGAAGGTAAGAGCCATTAGGATCACTGTTCCCACCAAGCCTTGATCCCACCAGTGCCTTCAGACAACCTTCAACACCAGGGTGGCCTGAACAGCTGAAGGGCGCACTGACCCAATCTCAGAGGGGGGCCTTGCTCAGCTCCTTCCGTTCTTGTCACCTCTACCTAAAGTGACAGTGACAAGGAGGAACCCAACACTAACTCCTCACAGCCAGACGCACATTTGCTAAGGGCCTACTAGACATTCTTTCGTTCAACAAACACTATGGAGCAATGGCCCACGTGCCGGGGAGAGCAGAACACTGCGATGGCATTCACACTGAGGGGGCACTTATCGTTCAATCTTCCTTCCTAAGGATAAGAAACAACTTGAGGCTTTGTGAGGGTCACCAACTGAAGCTTCTCAAGGTCAAATTAACTACTGAAATGGGCCACCATGCTTCTTCCCCTCAGAGGCCCTGCAACCCGCCGTGCGTGTGGCGCCCAGGGCCGGGCTGGGGCTTCACAGGAAAATGCCAAGGGAGTCCTGCAAGGTTTTGTTCAACCAACAGTTGTCAGTGGGAGGCTGTCACAATCACCAGGATATGCACAAAGAACCACTGTCCTACGCAAAAAGCCAAGACGCGAGCCTACTGACGGCAGGCTAAGACCTACCTGCCACTTGAAGGCTTAGCAGGTAGCTTTCCAAAAAGAGACCACAGCTCAGAAAGATCCATCCACTTTCCTTTTAACAGCCTGAACCAACAAAACCTTCTAAGGTGTAAACCCAGACTTCAGCCACCATGGCTGGACCTGCAGGTGAACCTCCGCTTCCTCATCTATAAAATAAGCACCCTGGTGAGTCCATGCGGGACAGGCGGGATGGCAGAATTCGATAAGCATGCACTTCTGAGTGGGATGGGCCCGCGTCGGGACGTTAACTCTGCCACTAACTGGCTGGGGGCCTTTCAGCAAGCTCCTAAACCTTTCTGAGCTTCAGTTTCCTCATCGGGACAATGAGAAAACCACCGTCATAGGGTTGGGTTGAGAGAATTAAAGGCAGTGACTGTGCGCATACAGCAGAGACAGCGGCAGAAGGCAGGCACTTTCCAGACTCATGGAGAACCCAGGAGGGAATACCTAATAACCTACGGGATGAAGACTGCTGACTCGGGCACCTCCAATTCCCGCTGCACAAGGGCGCTCCTGAAGGCCAAGCCAGAGGGCTCAAATCTCAGGGTGACCAGAGGTCCACACCCGCCACGGCCGAAAGAGATTGAACACAGGAGCTGTCAGGACTGGAGGATAGGCAAGGTAGCAAGGACAGCCGGTGGTGGACATTCTGAAAGAGCAAAGAGTCCGGCCCTGCTGTGGAGGGGTGTGTGTTCCTCAGTGACGGGTCCACATCCAGCTCCAGCAACCATACGCTGCCCAGGAGGTGAGGAGACAAGTTGTGCTCTGCAGAGAAGGAAAGGACTGATAAAAACAAAGCCAGATCAGTCGCGAGCATGCGACTCTAGATCTTGGGGTTCTAAGTTCAAGCCCCACATTGGGTGTAGAGATTACATAAAAATAAAATCTTTAAATTTAAAAAAAAAAAATCAAAGCCAGAGATGAGACAGAGAGAAATTCAAGAGTATCTTCTTCAGTGACCACAGTGCCTAAAATCAGATTTTTCACCAGGAGGGTGTGGTGGATAAAAGCTTCCCCTCTCAGTTTTTTAGCACAAAACTCTGTATGCAGGAAGCCCATCCCTGTGAAATCAAGACATACCCCTTTCAGGGCCAAAGCCTCACTGTGGAGAACCTTGTGTTGTGAGTGAGCCAATCCCGAACCCTCCGTCCACTGATCACGGGTGCAGATAAGGATGAGGGCATTTGCTACCACCAGAAAACACACAATTCCACTGGGAGGCTGCTTGCTCCTCAGCCCAGCAGAAAGAGTACATGCAAAAGCATCTTTTCATAACCTTAATATTTTAAAGACATTTCACCTGGTAAATGGTGAGTGCGTCCTCTGCCTGAATCTTAGAGAAACCTCTGAAACAGTTAAGCCCAGATAATACTAACATAACGGTCTCTGAGCAGATCCTAGCTCTGAAGGGCCCCGAGGAGTTCAGGGCTGAACAGGAAGCCTTCTCAAGCAGCTGAAGCGGTGAGTGGGGACGTTCAGGGGCTGAGCCAGGAGCAACGACTGCCGGCAGTCTGCAGTGTGGTAAGATCCTCATGGCCAGAAAACACCAGGCAGCAAGCCCTTAAGACTGCCAGCCTTTAGCAGGGGACTCCACTTCTTGGGCTCTCAGTAGAACCCTGGGAGGTTCCGTGAGCCACCACCTTGCAAGCCTCCATATTCATAAAACAATCAGGACATGGCCAACACTCCTGCTGTACTTACCGAGTGCCAGGCACCATCTACACTTACCACACACAGACTCATTCCACCCTGGGGCAGGTCGATGCGAGTCACTGGGGCTGATGTCTTGAAAGAAATAGGGCTACTGGACTGGAGACTTATCACTAGAAAGTTGCAGAGGAAGACTCCCTTCCACAGGTTTCCAGATATGTCAGACATGGGGTGCGACCAGGAGAAAGCAGGGAGAAGGGAGAAGGGAAAGCGAGTGGCTCCCTGAAGCTCAAGCCCTTCCGTTGTGGACTTCCACCACGCTGGTTCTGCTTGTGCCCCAGGCTGTCAGAATCTTAGCTTTCCCTGTCTCCATCTGCCTCCTCCACGTAAGACTCATACTCTACTAGGTCTGTTTGATGGCTCCGTGAGCATCCATGGAACAAATGGCTGGATGGAAAAAAAGCTCAGAGGCAGCAGCGCGGAGGGTCCAGAGCATGGGCTCTGGGGTCAGACTGCGGAGTCAGGCTTAGGTTCTCACTCACCTGCGTAATGAGGGTAACATGAGAACCTGCCTCAAAGGGTTGCTCTGGGTATTAAAAAAAGTAGTCAGTAAAAACTATTCCAGGGGCGCCTGGGTGGCTCAGTCGTTAAGCGTCTGCCTTCGGCTCGGGTCGTGATCCTAGGGTCCTGGGATCGAGCCCCGCGTCAGGCCCCCTGCTCCGCAGGAAGCCTGCTTCTCCCTCTCCTGCTCCCCCTGCTTGTGTTCCCTCTCGCTGTGTCTCTCTCTGTCAAATAAATAAATAAAATCTCAAAAAAAAAAAAAAAAAAATTCCAGCCACCATGCAGAGCCTCCACCCCCCTCGGCTGACTGGCTGTCTTAGGAGGTTGTCTGCCCAGAGCCTGAGGCCGCGGGAGAGGAGAACTGGGTGCCACCCGCAGGTACAGGACTGCTGGGCTAACCAGACTAAAATCCCTGCTCAGTTGTTAATAGGATATCAAGGCTTTGCAGACACTACTGTCTAGGATTTAAACTGACCAGAAATAGCAGTTGGATCAATGATAAGCATCCTATCAGAATGCCTAACCAGGGAGCTCTGGGGGCAGAAGCATCCCCCGCAGCTCCAGAGGCGGTAAATCATGGCATCTCACTCTGCTTTCCTATCTTTATCTTTTTCAACCATGTGTTCCTTTTCATACCCATGGCCTCACAGGGGCTGGGACCCTCATAACCCCATAGACTGGTGCTGGCGGATGCCTCCCTCCCATCTCTCACCTCTCACCTCTCGGGGCCTTTGTGCACACCACAGCCAGATGACGCTTCCTAAAATACCACAACTCTGCCAGCCTCCTCAAATTTCTACCTGCCCCGTCAAATATTTAACTGGCTCCACACTGTCCCAGATCAAATGCAAACTCCTTAGCTTAGCAACTCCGGCACTCCCCAACTGACTCCCGGGACTGAGGCACCCCCCACTCACTCTGTCTACTCTGTGGCTGGTCTCCAAACTCAAGGCTGACTGTACCCCTGAACTGTGCTTTTGTTCCAGGCAGTGCCTAGAATGGCCTCTCCTTGACTGCACCCCACCCTGTCCTTCTGCCTGGGCAAAGTCTTGCCGGGCTTCACACCCAGCCCCCACCCAAGCTGCCTGTGGGCTGAAGTGGTCTGCAGGGCTTCCTGGAGGAAGTGGAATGCAGGCCAAGCAGACAAGTTCCCCATGCTAATTAAGCCTTTTCTATACTATGTCCTTCCTGCTGCACTCAACGTTTTGGAAGCATCCTGTGTCGCTTTCTGGATTAGAGGACAGGGATTATGGCTATTTGTGTCCCTTACTAATTCCAGTACGCAGGATAAGACTTAATAATCATAGCTGCCACCTACTGTGTGCCAAGCACTGGATTAAGTGCTTACAATTTTCCCCTTCTCCCGGTATCCCTATAAAATGTTACCCTCACGCTACAGATCAAGAAACTGAGATCGAGGGAGATGAGAACCCCCACTTCAGATCACAAGCTGAGTGGCAGATGCAGGACTCCAACCCACACACGCCCAACTCCAAAGCCCATGTTCCGAGGAGCAGGCAGCAAACAAAGGGCAACCACTCTCAGCTCTCACCACACATTCACTCTCAGGCGACCAGTGCAAGGTGTGGGGTGGTTAGTGGGAACCAAAGAGACAAGGGCCCTGCTGTCACGGAGCTCACATGCTGTCCCCCTGACTCTCTTCTTCCAGCCTGGGAAGAACGCAAGGACTCAGTTCACAAGGGGCTCCACCAGGCACAGACAAGGCATCCAAACTGGAGATAGACCGCATCAGGCTGTGACAACACGCAGTGTCCCGTGCACAGGGAGCCTTTATTTGGGGTGAAGTAGAGCCTCGGGCTCTATCAGGGAAGCTCTTCGTTCACGGTTCCCGCTAACCACCCCACACCTTGCACTGGTTCAAGGCCAAGCAAACTCTGGCAGGCAGTCAGGAGTAGAGGAAAGGGGTCTATATCTGGAGTCAGAAAACCCAGTTCCTCCACTTAACAGCTAACAGAGGGACTCACCACATACCCTTTGAACACTGTCTGAATATGGTGATAAGGATAATAATAATGAGTATATAATTACATGCCAGATGCTGTTGGAAGGACTTCACGCGTACGGTCTCACTTAATCCTCAAAACAAGCCTTATGAGGAGGTCCTGTTATTATCCTAAGGCAGTCTGGCTCTGTGTCCTAACTGCTTATACTGTGCTGCCTCCCTCCGAAGGCTGAGCCGTCCTGGTGGGGCTGAGGCACGGATCCTCCTAGCAGAGCAGAGTTCACGCATGTGGCTGGTGCCCTAAAAACGTACATCTCCACCTCCTTACATGGAAACACAACTCTCTAAAAGCTTAGGTTTAGAAATGGCATCGCTCTAGCTGGTCCTAATGTGGGTGACCTTGCAACTGCATCCTCTGGCCTTCCACGCCCCACTCTCAATGCTGGGATCTGCTGCAAAGAGCAACGGGCCCAGATCCTGCGCTACGGACCCTTCTGCTCACAGCTTCTGAGACACAGAATGAGTGTCCAGCACAGGAGTCAGAGGGACCTAGCTTTGAGTCCCAGGCACGCCACTCACATGGGTCACTCAACCTCTCAAGCTTCAGGTTCTGTGTAAGTAAAATGGGGGAGGAGGTATCATCTAAGCCACGTTTCTGGATCACAGTAGATCCTCCATCAGTGGCAGCTACGCAGGTCAGAAGGGCAGGACTCCCACGGCGCCACAAGGTTACACTTCCGGGTACGAGGGCTGCTGGTGCGCAGAGGAACAAACAGGCGGTGTGCGGTGCAATTCGCTTCCACAGTTACGGCAGCGGGAAGAACAGACACACTCCTAAAGGTCTGGGGGTGAAACCTGGCACAAGCCCCCACTTTCTCTTAAATCTCCTGCCACGTCTCATGCAAATGGCTTGCCCTCCCATCAACAAGGCTCTTCCCCCTTAAATTTAGGTAAGAGCGACATTCCCCCCGCAACAATGTAAGCTGTGGAGGGATGGACCCTTGTCTTGTTCATCATTGCGTCAACATAAAGCTGTGCAGAGAAGACACTTAACATACACAAAATTAACCTTATCTTGTAGCTTCCGGGACCCCCGCTAAGGTGCCTCTGTATTTGCCTATTGGCCAGCATTCCCCAGCCTGGGAAGCAGGAGTCTCGACGGTCTATGTACCTGCCAGGCTCCCATCTCTCTGGGCTGTCAGTCACGGGTCCTCTTCTCTCCCCCATGGAATATAAAAGCAGCACTGGACTTCCGAGTTATAAATAGGAATATCTGCTTTCAAACTATAATTTATCATCTCAGTCTCAAGCTATCGATTGTTGGCTACCTTCTTCAAGCATTCCACCGAAAAGGCTAGTTGGGTTTAAATGAACCAGGCTGTATGTAGTGTGGGGTCTGGGCTGAACGGGTCTCTCATCCACACCGGGAGCCCAGCCAAGATGCATCAGTGTCAACTAAATTGTTTCACCTTGCAACAATGCGACAGGCTTCTCCTATCAGCTCCTGTCAAGCAAAACCATCTGTGACCTGGAGCACAACTCCTGAGGGGGTCTGCCTGTCCTTTCACCACTACAGCTCCACCAGCTGGCACGGGACTCAGAACTCTTAAGTTAGATCACTCACTGGGCGCCTGAGTGGCTCAGTTGGTTAAGCGACTGCCTTCGGCTCAGGTCATGATCCTGGAGTCCCGGGATCGAGTCCCACATCGGGCTCCCTGCTTAGCAGGGAGTCTGCTTCTCCCTCTGACCCTCTCCCCTCTTGTGCTCTCTCTCTCTCACTCTCTCTCTCTCAAATAAATAAAATCTTAAAAAAAAAAAAGTTGAAACACTCATTCCCGAGTTAGAAGCTACAGCTGTGTAAGGAAAAGTGCTCTGAAACTGTAAAGAGTTTACAGCAGTAAGACTGTTACCTACTAAGGGAATGCAGGCAAATAAATTTCATTTGCCTGTGCACTTAACTGAAGCCAACAAAAATCATGGAATTTACTCCAAAGTCCAACACATTTCAGATTCTCAAACTGCTATTTCCCTCCATGGATAACAGAGAGCTAGCTGTTTTCTCTACCATCAAACCTACTGAAAATAAAAACCACACTGGCCTTAGTTCATTTACCTACTGTACAACCCCACACCACCACTCGTGTCCCAGCGCAACTGTCTAGTCTGGATTATTAGAGTATCCATGTAAGGGATCAATTTGACAATAAGCAGTCAGATATTACTTATAAGCCTAGGGGATACTAAGAACAAGTTACTGAGAGAACAAGTATGAAAATCAAAGCGGCTGAGTTCACGGACATATAGACACCCCAAAAAAGAGCACTCCAAGCCATTTCCTTCAGTGTCAGGTGATGTTCTAGGCCCCAGGGGTGCAACCATGGAAAACCCAAAAGAAAACCCCCTGCCCTCAACGAGCTCATGCCCTGGCCCGGAGCCAGATATGCCTCTACCACCATCTGACTATTGCACTGCTAGGCGAGATCTCTTATGTAAAGGACCCAGAACACAACCAATAGTCAGTAAACGCGGCTTCTCCCTTGCCATCCCTGAGTACCCCATTATTCTGTTTTCTAAACAGTGTCCTTTCTATCTTCGCCATAGAAGCAGCCTGGGACAATGGGGAGGATGGAGGTTAGAGCCTGCCAGATGTGCTTTCACCGACCGAGCAACACCTTAAGTTACTCCATGTCCTAAGCAGCAGCTTCACCTGTAAAAGGAGGACAGCAACTATCTCCAAGGGCTCTATGCCGGTTAAAGGAGCTCATACAGGTGGACTGCTCAGCATGGTGCCAGGCACCCAGCAGTCCTCAAGAAATGTTAGACCTTTTCCTCCATCCCTTCCACAGTTTTCAGACTGTCCAAATGAAACCCAAATACAGGACTCCTGAGAAGCATATGTCACTGTCCTCCTCCTGGGTCATGATGGGCATTTCCCATTACCTTTGGAGAATCAGGACTAAGCCAAGATGCCCCTCCCTGCCAGATACGCTGCCCTAAGCAGTCCCACCTGGCCACTGGACCCACATTGTCCTGCTTTTGCCCTAAGATCAAATTTATAAAACCTCACTCCACTTTCACAGTTCACACCCAAAACTGTCCTGGAGTACTTCCTCACCCAGGCCTGGGGTGGGGCCACCTCCAGACAACACAAACATTGTAGAAGTCCAATAGCATTAAAAATGGCATAAGCCACATTTTAAATCAATATGCAGGAAGGCAGCAAGAAAAAACTTAGCCACTCTTAATTAGTCATCCTGGTTCAGCAGCCACAACACTTCATTAAACAAGAAACTGAGATCCTCAAAACACTTCGGGGCCCAAAGTTCACATGCAAACACTTGCCAGCACTGAGCAGAAGGAGCAGGTGGATGGCCTGAGCTCGGTTAGCCCATCTCCAAAGGTTCCTTGACCATGTAAGGCAGAAGCCCTCTGGCCCTTCCAATCTGGGTGGTGAGCCTATCCTGCAGAAGGCTGCAAAGTGGAGGTAAGTGAACTTGTGGAGGAGGCCTAGGTGAAACCTCAAGCCATGCAGAGAACCTAGAGCACAGGCCGTCATTATCAAAACACCACGAGCGGAACTAGCTGGCTCGCTCGCTCTCTCATGCTCTCTCTCCTTCTCGGAAATCTGGCTCACCTGATCCGAGGCACCTCCATAATCAGCAGTTCCAACCCTCACGAGCTGACAGTTCAGGGGGAAAGGGAGGCTGCGCCTGCTGGGGTGCATTGTGTCCAGGCCCTATGTTGGCCTCGCGGCCCAGCGGCCCCCCCAAGGGCTGCAGCCTCACAAGGGCGATTGTGCGTTTCATTCCTGTCCTGTCGGCTCCCCCCACCCTCATCTCTCGGCTCCCACTCAGGCCCCAGCACGACGCCCCGCAGGCACCGCACCCTCGCCAAGGAGGCAGCGGCCGCGGAAAGGGCCTGCAGAGCGCCGCGCTGCCTTCCTGCCTTCCGGGCACACAGGTGCCCGCCCTTCCCTCGCTCGCTCCCAGGCGGCCTCCCCAAGAGGAGGCAACCCTCCACCTGCCAAGGCTGTTCCCCGGGACCACCCTCCTCCTCCCTCGGGCAGGGAGGAGCTCCCCTCGCTTCCCAGAGGCGGCAAAGGTTCTCCCGGATAGAGGGGAGGGACCACACGGGTCAGAGGCAGGGCAGAGAGCAGGGCCCTGGAAGGAGGGTAGAGCCCGGGACCGAGGGGAGCTGACGCAGGTTACACTAAGAGCGGTGAGAAGTCTGGGGAATTGGATGGCGGGGGTTAACGTCCAGGCCAGGGCCGCGGGCGGAGGAAGGGAGGTCCAGACCCAAGGCCAAGGGGGAAGAGAAGATTCAAGCTGAAGCCACGGAAGAGCGGGGAAACAAATCTAGACTGAGGCCACTGGAGTAGGGGCTGACTGGGGTCCAGACCTGAAACCATGGAGAAGAAACGGATGAGGAACAGAGGGCCTAACCCGAAACGCAGGAGGGGAGCCCAGCCTGGGCCACGGGAGGGAGAAACGACGGCCTACCCCGGCCGTGGGGACGGGGAAAGGGGACCTAGCCCGGGCCGTAGGCAGGAGGAAGGGGGACCGCCCCCTGGGTGAGCGGAGGGGGTGCCTGGCAATGGACCACGGTCCAGGGGGGTCTAGCCTGGGCTATAGGGGAGACTACCCTGACCGACTGGCGGACAGTGGGACTCCAGCTTGAGCCAAGGGCGGGGGCTGGGAGAGGGAGGCAGGGTCGCTGCCCAGACCAGCGGCCGGTGCCGGCAGCCCCCTCCTGAGACGGCAGCGAAGGTGTCCACCTGGGTCCGGGACCCCACCCATCCCCCCACCCGGGGGACCCACCCTTGCCCGGGCCCGGGGCTAGGGGTGGGGGGAGGTGGGGACAAGGGAGACGAGAGCTCCGGCGGGGCCCCCCGGCCTGGGAGAGAGTGACGTCGGGCCTTTACCATGGTGGCGGCGGCGGCGGCGGTCCCGGTCCCGGCGTCTGTGGCTCTCCCCCCAGCAGCAGGGGCCCGGCGCTTCCACTTCCCCGGGTGCCCAGGAGTGAATCATCCGGGTCAGCGCCCCCCTCCCCCCGCGCCGGGCCGCCGCCACCTTCCTTCCCCGCCCCGGCCGGGCCCGGGCCCGCCCCCACGCACCCGGTTCTCGGCCAATGAGCGCGCAAGGCCGCGGCGATCGCCAAGTATGGAGCGCCGCGCGGGGGGAGGAGCTCCGAAGGGGGAAAGTGTGGGGCGGGGCCTGCAAGTGGGGCGGGGGCGGGGCGCAGCGGCCGGAGGGGTGGGCGGGCCGGCCCGGGACGCAGGGACTGTCGCGGAGGGGGGGCTTCCGCCCGCCCCTACGCCCCACCTCGGGCCCTGGGGCTGCAGAAGGGGGGGCGGCTGCGGGGACCGTGCGCGCGGACGTCCCGGGCGCGGGACGCGGAAGGCTCTGGGGCTGGGAGGGGTCAGGCCCTGCCCTCCCCGCCCGGTGCACGCGCGCTCTCCCGCGCGGACCCGGAACTGGTGCTGCCGCGGGGCGGGCGCATCCCGGAGAGAGCGGCAGCGCGAACCCGAGGTGGGGTCCCGGCGCCTGCCGCTTGCTACATGGAGGACCGGGAGCAAGACGCCGCACCGGAGCCCCATCCCTAAAAAGGCGTCTCGGGCCACTCCACGCCCTGAGCAGCCACCATATACCAGGCCTTGTTGGAGGCACCGAAAGAAAGCAGAGGTGCACAAGACGGGGAAGATGCCCCCAGAAGCTACCTGCTGCGGTAGCTGTGTGGCTCGCACAGGTAGAGATTAGAAACTGGACCAATAAATGCTAGGCGTTTGCGAGATGTGCTACAGAGAACCAGCGTATTTGCCAGTGGGGCTGCCTCACTCCCACAGAGTGACTCTTTTTTTTTTTTTTTTTCCTTTTTCCTCTCACTCTCTCCATTCAACACATAGCCGTTGAGCTTGGTCTAGAAGGCAGGAGAACTGGGATTTTAAGCCTTGCTGGTAATACCTACCCTGCCTGGCTAGTGTTCACTCTCTTTTGTGAGAATCAAATCAGGTCACCTGTGAGGGGATTGTAAACTGTAAAGGGTTGCACAAATGGCGGAATTATGGCCACACACCCGTTGTCCTAGGCCCCCCCCATCCTCAGTCAAATAAAAACTGCCAGGGGCATAAAAATCGATACAAGTAAGTGTTTAAGGCTTGTGTAAACCGGAATTCAGAGAAGAGAGTGGCACTTAGGAATTCTTGCACTTGGTAAACATTTATTGAGCACCTGCTGTGTCCTGAGCACTCTTCTGGGCTCTAAGGATAGAGCAGTGAATTTGACAGTCCCAGTGCATGCTTTTGCAGAGCTTGCAACTGTTGGAGGGGAGGACCATCAGCTATGAAGTAAACATAGTGTCAGGTGGTGATTAGAGATGTGGAGGGAACTCACAGTGAGGGAATTGGCCCGCAGATTAGGGAAGTGAGGCCCCCGGAGGCTAATTTAGAAAGTAACATTAGATCAGAGGGAAGGACAAGAACCAGCAAGGGCACAGACCCAATGGGGACAGTCCCTGTGTGTGTTCACTGGGTAAATAGCTGCAGAGGGGGGCAAGGGAAAATCCCATTCTGGTTATTGGCTGATGGCTTGGTGGTGGGTTCGAGAAGGAAGGAGTCAGGCATGATGCTAAGATGATCAACACCGAAAAGATTTGCCATTTATTGGTCTATGGAAGATTGTAGGAGAAGCAGGGTCTGGTTTGGTTTTGTTTTGGTGGGGGAGGGTAAGAGGCAGTTTGGGGCAAGTTCTCTGAGATGCCTATTGGAGGTTCAAATGGAAATGTCTAGTAAGTAATCAGACATGGAAGTCTATAGCTGGGGAAGAGTTTGGAGTTGCTATAAGAACTGTCAGCTAATAAATGCTATTTTAAGGTACTTAAGGTGCAAGATAGCTAGGTGAGTTGACTTAGGAGATGAATTTAGAGAGAAGAGGTAAAGGTGGTAAAGAGGGACCAGCAAGGAGACGGAGAAGGTGTGACCGGAGAGGTAGAAAGAGGACCAAGAGAAGGTGGTATCCCTCCTTGAAGGCAGGGGATCAGGGCATGAGGGAAAGGTTTGGGAAAGAAATAACCCTGAATTGTTTATTTGTAGAAAATAAGATTGACAGGGAACCTTGCCGTTCAAAATGCATTACCTGTATATTCTCATCTAATCCTCACTGTAACCTTGTAAGGTCAGTACTATTAGTCCCATTTCACAGATGAGGGAACTTAAGTCACTTGCTCGAGATCTTAACTTATCTTAACTAATGAGTTCAAAGCCAGCCAAAGCCCACATTCATAACCCTAGGTCTGATCCCATTGTTTCCCTGCACGGAGTCCCTGCCCCTGCTCTGAAAGTTAAGTTATATTATAGAAGAGGGCAGGCTACACCATCTCTCTCATGCAGCCCCACTTCTGCTTCTTTGGATGCATCTGCTATGTTCCTTCTTTGCGGTCCTTCATCCTCAGCTTGCTTATAGCCCTGTTCCCTCCACATTTCAGCCTGCTTGGGGTCCATCCTGGTGGTCTCTGTCCCTCTTTCTCTGCATCAGCTTGCTCTTTTAAATGGCAAATTATTTTTGTGTTTCATAGTTCAAATCCCAACAGAATCCAAGACAGACAAGCACCATAAATATTTTTAGTACAGTTTCTCCTCCCCTCCTCTTTCAAAAACCCAACCCCCCTTGAAGTTCATGCTATAGTATTTTCCACCTGCCACCCTTCCTTTTTGCTCTCATGAACTAACCTCCTCCCCTCCAGTACCTTTTTTTATGACTTCAGCATCCATATGCATAATCCATCAGAAATAGTATTGACTCCCCACTGATTTCTTCCCTACCAATGAGTTTTTTCCTTCCTTCCACCCTGCGTATCCACTCCCACGGTCTTACCCTGGACTTGCTCTAACCCAAATTGCCACTGTCTCAGAAAACTCCATCTCAAATGTCTCAAGTCTGACTTTAACCTCATTACTATGGTACCACTTGCAAGCATTTCTTCAACCTCGTCAAGCCCTGCAAACCTTTGACCCTGCCAGATCCTTGTATTTATCCTCCGTCTTATGCTCACTTCCCTCCTCACCCAGCTTAGCAATGATCACTACACTCACTTCCTTGCAAAAACCACTAACCCTTTGCCCCTCTCTTTTCCTCTAACTTGTGCAAACCTAGTTAAGCCCCGCTAGTCCCTCTACACTCTGCCTGCATCGGAACATCTGAACATCGCTGGGAAATGGAAGGTGACCGGTGTCACTTAATTTGATGTCCACAGATTTCAAATGAGCCCTGGCTAGCAATCCTCCTCTAATTCCGCACTGTATTCAGTTCCCCTTGCTACCCTGCAAGCGTGATCTTTCAGTCTTCCGCCCCGGTCCCCTTCTCATGCTTCACTCGAAGCAGATGCGCTTGCCTCATACTTCATAGACATGACAGAATCCATCAGAACCTTCTGCTCTACCACCTGTTGCGCACCTTACGTTCTCTGCCTTCCGGCTTTTGAGTGAAGGGTTTGTGCACCTATCAGAGCTGACGCCTCCACTTGCACCCTGGATTCCTCCTTCCTTAAACATCAGTGTCTCCCTCTGTACTGGATCATTCCCACCTGCTTAACATAACACGCTCCAATATCTTGTATCCTAAAAAAAAAAAAAGTTTCAACAACAAAAATCTCCTTGATCCCACGTCTCCCTACAGCCGCCTCCCCATTTGTTTGCTCCTCGTCACATCAAAATGTTGTGAGAGTTCTCTGTAGCTGCTGTTCTCACATCAGCTCCAATTTCTCAAATCAGTCTGGGTCCACCCGCCAACCTGCGGAAGCCAGTGGTCACTATGGGGCCTCAGCTCTCAGCTGACCCCTTGGTATTAGCTGCATTGGCCACTCTCCTTGACGCACCTCTCTTGGTGCTCTCGCTTCCTCTGAGTTTCCTTTGACGCCTCCTTTTCTGTATCTAAATGCTCTTTTGGATACTATGGGTCTTCAGCACCTGGAACATAAAAGGTGCTCAGTGGAGGTCTAAGAAATGAGATCATATCGACATCATAGGATGGATTATTGTGTGAATACGTGGACCAAGAACGACCAACAAAATATGGTTACTTTTAAATGAGTGCTTACTGGGGCGCCTGGGTGGCTCAGTCGTTAAGCGTCTGCCTTCGGCTCGGGTCATGATCCCAGGGTCCTGGGATCGAGCCCCGCATCGGGCTCCCTGCTCGGCTCCCTGCTCCCTGCTTCTCCCTCTCCCACTCCCCCTGCTTCTGTTCCTGCTCTCGCTATCTCTCTCTCTCTGTCAAATAAACAAATAAAATATTTAAAAAAAAATGAGTGCTTACTATGTGCTAAGCTTTTTCCATGTATTGCCTCACTGATTCCTCCCAACAATCCTTTGAGCTAGGAGCTTCTATTACTACTCTTTTATAGAAAAGGAAGCGGAGGCTCAGAAAGGACTTGCCTAAGGTCACACAGATAATGCGTGGATAAATCTGTCCTCACTCTGGTCTTTCTGACTCAGAGTCTATTCTGAGAATCACTAAATTGAGGTCAAATGTAGGAGAGTGCTTTGTCAGTGCCAAAAGATGATGCTACTACATTCCAGCACACAGCAAGGCAACTTACACATAGTAGGTGTCCATAAGTGTTTGCTGAATTGAGGCAGAGTGGGAGGGAAGCCCTGAGCTAAATTGTACCATCACCCAGGGAAAGAAGAAGCAATCCTGAGGACCTCAGAGAAACCACCTTCCACTGTACACTGAATCTTTTGTGATGCTCATCAGCTAATACAGGACACATTAAAGCAGGCATTACCCTGAAGCTTGCCCAACATGGCTTCTCTCTTTCCTTCTTCAATTAAGTCCCCACAGCTGGAAATAATGGGGTTCATAAAGGCACACTATCCCAGGGGACTGGGGCTCGCTCAGCAACTAAATCACCTCTGATTTAACAAGCCTGGGCCTGCTTCCTGAGTTGGGGATCTTCTTGGATTACTAACAGGGTTTTGGATGTTTTACCGTGTCTTTGGAGTCACAAGAGAACCCTAGAATTAGTCAGCTTTTAACCCCTCGCCACGCTGAATTCTATAGACAAGGGGTGTAAACCACATTCCTTGAATATTCTAACTCCATATACTACAGTTTCAGTGGGATTCAAGGATGTTGTTACCAAGAGTATCAGAAGGAAGGAACTCCACCTGGTGATTCCATCTTCCCCATCATTCAGCTGGCTCTGGGGTATCTCCCACTTACGCATACTCTCTCTTTTCTGCAACTCAGCCCTTTCTCATTCTCAGACCTTTAGTTTGGGTAGAGTTGAGTCCATCCCCGGCTCAAGAGGGGAGGATCCTGACTGGCTGAAGCCAAAGTATGGCCCTGGTCATACTCATCAATTTGGGGATGGGCCCTTACCCTAAGCTGGGCCTCAGTGCTGTCTGCAGAACAACAATCAAAATAAACTGCATGAAGGGAGTTCTCCGGTCCATCAAGGAAGTTTGGGAAATGCTATAGACAATATTCCTTCTTGGGGATTCTGTTCGCAGGAAACTTACACTTCAATCATGATGTCCTCTCCCCAGATTATTCAACTACTTCCTCTCAACTAGGGGATTGCTGTGCTTCTAAACATACCTAAGTGTCTCCCATCTTATGTTTAAGGGAACAAAAAGAAAAGAAGCCTACGTGAATGCCACACTCCCTTTAGCCTACTGCCCATCTCCTGCCTCCCACAGCTGCACGGTTGTCAGGATTTCCTCTCCCCCACTTCCTAACTTCCTATTCTATTCCATCACTCTTCCACTGAAATGACCCCAAGGTCACCCATACCTCCATGTCAAAACCACGTGTGTTTTGGGCGCCTGGGTGGCTCAGATGGTTAAGCATCTGCCTTCGGCTCAGGTCATGATCCCAGGGTCCTGGGATCGAGTCCCGCATCGGGCTCCCTGCTCCTTGGAAGCCTGCTTCTCCCTCTGCTTCTCTCTCTCTCTCTCTCTCTCCTTCTGTCTCTCATGAATAAATAAATGAAATCTTTATTTTTTTAAAGATTTTATTTATTTATTTGAGAGAGAGAGAATGAAAGACAGAGAGCATGAGAGGGAAGAGGGTCAGAGGGAGAAACAGACCCCCCGCTGAGCAGGGAGCCTGATGTGGGACTCGATCCTGGGACTCCAGGATCATGACCTGAGCCGAAGGCAGTCGCTTAACCAACTGAGCCACCCAGGCGCCCAATAAATGAAATCTTTAAAAATAAAAAAAAAACGTGGGTTTTGATCAACCCTCACTCTCTCTGACTCCCCAGGATCATTTGACACTATTGGTCACTTCTTTCTCCTTGAAGTACCTTCTTCCATTGGCTTCCATGACATTGCGTGACTCTCCTAGTCTTAATCCTACCTCTATGACTGTTCCTTCCTGTGTTCTCTGCAGACTCATTGTCTTCTACACAACCACTAAATGACAGGGTCCCTTGAGGATCAATCGTGGGCTATCTCTTATTTTATGCCCTCTCCTTCAGCAGTCTCAACCATGCTCTTGGCCTCAGTCATGAGCCCACCCCTGAGGCTGGCAGGGATCATGGGGGAGGGGAACTGTCCCTGATGATGGGGGGAAATCTGGGTACTGTTTCAAGAAGAAAGAGAAAGGGATGGTGGAGAATAGGGGGAAAAAAAAAAAGGCAACCAGAAGATGGTCATACAGCCATGCATTCTGGGTAAGCTCATGCAAAACAATAAGGCTCCTTTTGGGTCTCAGAAATTTCCAGTCATTGGAACCCTAAGCAGGACTGGGTACAGGCAAAACAAAATTCTGATTTCCTTTGAAGATGACATTGTGTGACTCGTAGAGGAGGCAGTCTTGGTTAAACAGCTTAGATCAACTTTTTCCACCCCTTAGCATCTTGAAGGAACATGTAGCAAGAAGTGGGAAGGTAAACAGACCACTAGCAATCCACTTCTTTTTAATACATCCCCAAAGTCAGTGCCAAGAGGATATCTTAGTCTGAGGTTAGACACCATCATCTTAGGGCTTTTTTTTTTTTTTTTTTTTTTGGCTTTTCTGGTAGGTACCTGGGAGAACTCACAGCTGCCTTCTGCTGGACCAGAACTATCTGTATTCTGACCATCTGTGGGGTCTTGCTCAGAGTTACAGAAAGGCCTCTCACATGTGGGCCAGCTGTTGGAGTTTTTATATGCATATTTGGGAGAATTCATGTTTAGTTTATTAAGCTGGCCAGCCAGCCGCCCACCAGGCTTGGGATGGGCCTCTACAATGTGTCTGAGGCTGACCCTTCCTCCATGTAGTTTTCCCTGACAATCCCCTCAAAAGCTGAGTTTGGGACCTCCTGCTCTCTGTTCATCTGGAAACCTTGTACTTTGAACACCTTTATACTTCCAGTTTGCCCCTACAACTTTCTGGGTTCCTTGAGGCAGGGGCTGTGAGTCCTCTCACTAACAACTAGCATAGTACCGGACATGGTACTCTGTGAATGAAGCCTGTCAGATGGTGAGCCAGAGAACCTCCAAGCATAGTCATCCAGGATGCAAACCTCAACTCCTCCAAAGTGCTCATCCCTCATTCCAATCAGACACTGCAGTGTTGCAAATTAAACTAAACCAGATGCAGAAATGACGCAGGAGCTGGTAGAGTGGCAGGACTGAGGGACCAGTCTAGTGAAATGTTGGAATAATGAATCAGAGCAACAAACAATTGAAAATCAAAATTTTTAAAAATACTATTTACCAGGGCACCTGACTGGCTCAGTCAGTTGAGCATGTAACTCTTGATTTCAGGGTTGTGAGTTTGAGCCCCACATGGGGCATAGAAATTATTAAATAAACAAACAAGCAAACAAACCATTTACTGCGGCGCCTGGGTGGTGCAGTTGGTTGAGCAACTGACTCTTGGTTTCAGCTCAGGTTGTGATCTCAGGGTCATGAGATCAAGCCCCCATGTCAGGCTCCATGCTCAGTGCAGTCTGCTTAGCTTAAGATTCTCTTCTCCCTCTATCCCTCCCTGGTGCTCTCTCGCTCTCTCTCTCTCTCTCAAATAAATAAATAAATCTTTAAAAAAAAACATTTACCATAACATCAAAACACAAAAATACTTAGGGATCCATTTAATGAAAGATGCACAAGTCTGTGTACCCTGAAAACTAGAAAACATTGCTGAGAGAAATTAAGTTGCTAAATAAATAGATGTACCCTATTCATGGATTGAAGACTCAGTATTGTTAAGATGTTCATTCTGATGATCTATAGATTAAGTGCAATCCAATTAAAAATCCCAGCAGTTTTTTTTTTCTAGTAATTGACAAGCCAGTTTTAAAATGTATACGGAGGGGCACCTAGGTGGCTCAGTCAGTTAAGCATCTGACTCTTGATTTTGGCTCAGGTCATGATCTTGGGGTTCCGGAATCAAGCCCTGCTCTGCGCTCAATGGAGAATCTGCTTGAGGATTCTCTCTCTCTCCCTCTCCTTCTGCCCCTCCCCCCAACTCGTGCTTGCTCTCTTGCTCTCTCTAAAATAAATACATCTTTTTAATAAAAAGAAAAAAGAGGGGTGCCTGGGTGGCTCAGTCATTGGGCGTCTGCCTTCGGCTCAGGTCATGATCCCAGTGTGCTGGGATCGAGCCCCGCATTGGGCTCCCTGCTCTGCGGGAAGCCTGCTTCTCCCTCTCCCACTCCCCCTGCTTGTGTTCCCTCTCTCGCTGTGTCTCTCTCTGTCAAAAAAATAAAATCTTAAAAAAAAAATCAACCAGATTTTTTAAAAATGGTGTATAGAAATGCAAAGATCTTAGAATCTTGAGGAAGAAAAATAAAAGGCAGAAGATGTACACTACCTGATTTCAAGCCCTACTATAAAGCTGCAGAAATCAAAACAGTGTGTCATTGGCAGAAGGATAGACACACAGATCCATGACATAGAATAATCCAAAATTAGACCCCACACATATACATTCCAATAATTTTTGACAAAAATGCCAGTGTAATTCAAGCGGCAAGGAACAGTATTTTCAACAAACAATGCCAGATCAAATGAAGATCCATGTAGAAAACAATGAATCTTTTTCATTTTTTAAAAGATTTATTTATTTGAGAGAGAGGGAAAGAGAGAGTGTGCGTACGCGTGCAAGCATGGGGAGGAGCAGAAGGAGAGGGAGAAAGAGAATCTCAAGCAGACTCCCCACTAAGCCTGGAGCCCCACACGGGGCTCCATTTCACACCCCTGAGATCACGACCTGAGCCAAAACCAAGAGTCGGATGCTTAACCAACTGAGCCACTCAGGTGCCCAGAAAACAATGAACCTTGACCCATACCTCACACCATACATAAACATAGACTCAAAATGCACCGTAGACCTGGGGCGCCTGGCTGGCTCCATTGGAGGAGTGTGCAACTCTTGATCTCGGGGTTGTGGGTTTGATCCCCACATTGGGTATAGAGATTACTTAAAAATAAAATCTTAAAGACAAGCTAAAAGTATCAAACTTCTAGAAGAAAGCATGAGAGAGACTTCACGACATTTGGTAGGCAAAATGTCTTAGGATACAGAGTGCACTAGCTACAAAAGACCCAATAAATCAGACCTGATTGAAATAAGACAATCCTGGGACGCCTGGGTGGCTCAGTTGTTAAGCATCTGCCTTCGGTTCGGGTCATGGTCCCAGGGTCCTGGGATCGAGCCCCACATCGGGATCCCTGCTTGTCAGGAAGCCTGCTTCTCCCTCTCCCACTCCCCCTGCTTGTGTTCCCTTTCCCACCGTCTCTCTCTGTCAAATACATAAATAAAATCTTTAAAAAATAAAATAAAAACAATCCTGCTTTCCCAAAGATACCATTTAAGGAAAGGATTTCAGGGCGCCTGGGTGGCTCAGTTGGTTAAGCGACTGCCTTCAGCTCAGGTCATGATCCTGGAGTCCCGGGATCGAGTCCCACATCGGGCTCCCTGCTCAGCAGGGAGTCTGCTTCTCCCTCTGACCCTCTTCCCTCTCGTGCTATCTCTCATTCTCTCTCTCTCGAATAAATAAATAAAATCTTTAAAAAAAGAAAAGGATTTCAGAGCCATGTAAAAGCATTGTTTAACCTCATATAGGGACCTTAAATCTTTTGAAAGAAAATGACATTCTCTTCACTAACACAAGCTTCAATCCTCCTAAATACATAAACACAAATATTAGCTTTCTTTTTTGTTCAGGGGACTCAATGGAGTGCATAGCATAAGAGGACCTTTACTGAGATTGTTGACTCCTAGGACCAAGCTAGACCTGGTGACCTATTTTATCTAAGGCAATTCATGCCACTATAGTCAGAAAGACTCCAGATTCTGGCCAAAAAGGTCAAAGGCGGAGAAGTGACAGCAAGTATCTGGCCCAGCAGGTAAAGTGAACTGAAAGTAGGGAAAATGAATCACGAGGTCTGAAAGCAGGAGGATGTGGGACAAAATGCAAAGGAGGAAAGCGGAGGGCACGGTGTGTCAGGTTGATTCAGCACAGGGGCCCAGAGCAATGCCATTCGCGATGTTGTCCATTTCTAACATTCATTGGTGCTGCCCGTTTCACAGCTTAAAACAGCCAGACAGGATCAGATATACTTGATCTAAGATCCTATAAGGTCTGGCCCCATTTAAAACCTGTAGGGATCAAGAAAACTCTGATTGCCAGATTTCTCCGTCAGGCACCAATCCCTGGACAGCTGCCATTACAGTTCTGTTGGGCTTCATCCGGATGACTTTCCACTCTCTGCCCTACACTACCTGTGATTGCTGCAGGTAGGTGGGACAGGCAGGCCACACGTCCACCTTTTCTACTTCTTCCTGGGCTCAAACATAGTCTGTCTTTCCCAGCTCCCCTTGACAGAGGTTGTGGTCATGTGATGGGGTTTGGTCCAGTGGAATGTGAGAGGAAGTGCCCTGAGCCAGCACCAGGTATGGCCATAAATTGCCACTTGTGACTTGTGCCATACTCTCAATCTCTCTCTCTTTGTTCATCTGCTAGCTGAACGCAGAGGATGTGAGGGAAGACTCCAAAGTGGAAGAAGCCTGAATCCCCTCCTAGCACAGTCCACTGAAACATCCAATCAGACTGTCTCAGGGAGAAAATAAACCTGTATGGTTGTAAGCCACTAAGAGTTGGGGGCTGTTTGTTTCAGCAGCTAGCATTATCCTGGCTAATACAGGTCTAAAGAGCTCCCCATGATAGCTTCCAGTATAGCAGGTGGTGTTTGGGACGACCGATTTAAGCAGGATTTCCCTAAAAGTGTGAAAGTTCCATAGGTATCTCGAGGTAGAGCCAGGGATGAGGGACAAAAATCACACAGCTACACAGATGGTGAGCCAGGGTTTGAAGAGAGGTCTGTCCGACCCCAAAGTCTCTGCTTTTCTCCTTCTTCCACATCACCCCAAAACAAAGAAGTGTCTAGATGTTTTTGAGTGGTGATCATAAGGAGGATAGATTCTAGGGTTCTGTATAATTTACTCTCTGGCACATCCGTGCTATATATTACTGCAAAGCTTCTACCACTTGTCACAAAGCAAGTGAGGTTGATTATAGGGTGATTTATAAGGACACCCTAGAATCCTCATTTTTATATCAACATCATCCCCAGGGGCTCGAAGGTGGGTAATTAAAATTATTCTCCGTTTCCCTAGCCAGCAAGCTAAATGTTTACCAGTCTGGTAAAAGACTCTTGGGACCATGCTATAAATGTAGAGGTCTTCCTTCTCCATCCTCATCTCCCTTTCTACCTCCGCCATCCCAATCATAAACTGGGCTCTCTGCTGAATAAACACATCTTCTTTCTCCCCGTGATGTTGAAAGGTTGGGTGGCCGAACCTCCATATCCTGGTTTCCACAGCTATAAAATAGGGTATCATACCTACCACATACAGTTGTTGTGAGATTTAAATAAGATAAGCAATCAGCTTGTGGCATATAGTATGATATTCATAGTTCTGCTCTTCATATTTATTCCCCCATCCCCCAACAATCTTCATTGTTCTCACCAAACATCAAACGAGTCTGGGTATTTTGTAAACACATTTGCCAGTCTTATTATGGTGTCCACGCATTCTACACCTAGTTATGTCAGTCATGTAGATCTGTGACCTTAAACTCCGAATAGGCAGAAAACCCATGGTGGCTAAATATTTATGGGTTCCACGACCATATAGTGAATTCATTATTCCAACCACAATAACAGATCATTGAGGACCTCCCATCTCATGAGCTTTATGCAAGGAGGCTCCAGGAATAAGACTCTGTTTCTGCCCAGTAGGACCATCAGAGAGATGATTTGAGAAGGCATGGCAGCTTATTATTCTTCAAATATCATTTTAAGCATCCGGCTACAGAAATACCTGCTCATTGTAGAAAAACTACAGATAAAAGCACCAAAAAAAAAAAAAAAAAGAAAAGAAAAATACCCAAGAAACTATCACTGCTGTCTCTTTAGAACCTATTCTTCCTATCTTTGTCTGTTGCACATATATAAATATTTTACAAAAATGGCATATTTTTGCAACCTGCTTTTTCTCCACCTAATAACACATCACAAATATTTCACACATTATTAAAGATTCTCCTACGGCATAATTTTTAATGTGCCTTAGTATCCATTGTATGGATAGCTCATGATTTTTTTTAAAAGCAACCTCCTCACGTTGTACAGTTAGGTCATTTCCAATTTTTCACCATTATTAGCAATGAACATCTTTGTGTGTACTCCTCTGGCCACATCCCTCATTATTTCTTTAGAACTCACGAGTAGAAGTTAGCATCAAAGGAAGGGCACATTGTCAAAGCCCCTCCTACCCATTGCCAAGTTCTCGATTAGGAAAGTCATACAAATTCACAACCCCACCGGCAGTGCATAAGAATGCTATAATAAAGGCTTTTGTCCAAGATGATGATTATTAAAAAAAAATAATCAAGAAGATAAGCATTTGCTATAAGCTCACCCCACGGCAGCTGTGTTTATTTGTTGAACTCTGTAGCCATGTTCCTTGGACCAAACACTAAAGAATCCTTCAGATTCTTAGTTTATTTAGTGCCTCTTTCAACACCCTGAAACTTTGACCCAAGTTTTATCTGAAGGAAAGGAGATTTCTGGTAAATATGCTTTCCAATTTGGAAACTCAGCTCAAGTACTTCCACCCGTCATCCCAGTATGGACCACCTCTGTGATTTTAACTGCTGGGAATCAGTCAGAAGGGGCTGCTTCTGACTTGGAGCTGAAAACTTAAGTGTTTATAAGAAATGAAAGAGCTGGTTTGGGGTGAAAAAGTCATGTTCCGAGGTACAAAGGAAAAACCAATAACAACCCAAGGGTTTGGAGTTTCATTTGACCTGCTCTGATAATAT
This sequence comes from Zalophus californianus, assembly GCF_009762305.2. Classification (NCBI taxonomy): domain Eukaryota; kingdom Metazoa; phylum Chordata; class Mammalia; order Carnivora; family Otariidae; genus Zalophus; species Zalophus californianus. Next base: position 14,190,888 of record NC_045598.1, read on the forward strand.
CACTATGGTGATGGTCTCCATAAACAGTTGCAAAATAGCAAGATGAAAAGGAACGAAC